>NC_088856.1:44769498-45133194 GCF_963853765.1 Magallana gigas
TCGTTTTAATTTTATTTCTTTTGTTTCTTAGATAATAGTAACATTATTTACCTGAAAAATAAAAATGAAGATGAATAAATAGAAGAAATTTTAAAAATAAAAATTATCATATTGAAATGAACTATTAAACTTAGTAAAATGACTGTATAATTCTTTTTACTTACTTTACTTTCAACATAACAATATGTGACTGAAGAGTACTTAATCAAACTAAAGCTTTAAGGGGGTTTAGATAAATATCAGGAAAGACCAAACTTGTCAATCTTTAATAAATAAAACTAATAAAAGATTGATGACTATATGTTGTATTTTTATGTTTTATTTTTATTGCCTCGTAGTAAATCAAGATAAACGACCAGGCAACAAGGCTGTTACCTGGTTGTGAAGATATGTCTGGTTTTAAAATCTTGACGTAAAATAAGAACTTAATTTTAATTTTCAGCTAATACCTTTAAGGTTATTAAAACAACTATTGTATAGGATGTATTCTGACATTTTCGAATTATTTTTCTTCCTACTTTGTTTGTTTGGTTGGTTTGGATGTTTTTTGGGGGGTTTTGGGAGTTTTTTGTTTTCTTTTTTTAACTGGTATATAAGTATTATGATGTTTATTTCAAAACACAATTTTTTTCGATGATTTATATATAGATCAAGGCATTTATCGCAGAGCTGGACCATGAATGTCAAAAAGTTCTACACGTTGATATGAAACCTGTGGAAATCGCTCTTTTGGTCATTATTCATCAGAAACACTCGGATGAGATAACATTTAATGCTTCTCATCGGAGCTGGACGTGGAATAGTGAATCATTCCAGGAAGAGTATAAAACACGACTTAATGATGTAACACAGAAGGTAAAATGTATTGCCGGTATGTGTGTACTAAATTTTGTAATATGAATTGTACTTACCAATTAAAGGGAATCGTTTTGATTTTCAATAAACAATGAAAACAAACATTTGTTTTATTTCAAACAATCAATAGTCAGACAGTTACAATAATTATTACCATTGTTACAATCATTACTTCAAAAAAAGCCACTATATTTTAGTTACCCAATAGAATAGTATTTGAAAATCTTAACATGTATATGTTAGAATAGTATTTAAAAATCTTAACATGTATATTATCTTTAATACTTGAATAATTGTCTTAATTGTAGATCAGTACTAAAAGTTGCACACACAAAAGTGTTATTTAGTTTTGCAATGCAAGAATTTCCAGATTTTATTCTTCAGCAAGTACTACACGTATCAAATCAAAACGTTAATTTCCAACACTAAAACTGAACATTTGTCCGTAACCTGTATTTTCTTTAGGATCAACAAGAAGAAACTACTGAGAATTTCATAAAGAAAGCCAAGATGGTGAGTCATTCATACGATTTGATTTTTAGCAGATCTCGACAATTCTGTTTGTTTCATTTTAAAGTATATAGCATAATTTTTACCAGGCATGTTTACCTAATAAAATAAATAAAATAGTTGTATCGGATTTGTTTTTGATAAAGCAGAAATATTGATCTAAACACGATTTAAGCTCTTTTTTTTTAGTTTTCCACTTTAAATTTTAATTTTGAATAGTTGATATATAGGTATTTTTAATGCTTTGTAAAAATCTGAAAATATGAAATTGAGTTTTAAACATGATACTGAATATGACATTCTTTGCTTTGTAAACAAAGCTCGAACCGTGTCATTATTTAGTTCGTATGTGGTTTATTGATATAAGTTTCATATAAGTGTTGCTTTTTTCTGTTGATATTATTATTTTTGAACACATTCAATAAGTTTGATATGTTTGCTATAAGTCATTTTTCAAAGACATTATCTGTAAACAAATATAAAACTCGAGCTCTGTTTACGTAACAGTGAATTCTTTCCTCTGTATCTCCTTTTTAATTTGACTTCTAACATTCAAATCTTGGTAAATCATTCAAAATGCGGAAATAAGCAGTTTCATACATAAAAATTAATAAATAAAAGAACTAAAATCGTGTCTAAGTCCTTTAAAACTAAGTCGCACTCTCCATGCAATTCAATTTCAGGATGATGCTGTGTGAAAATTATGTTAATGAATTTTATTTTATGTTTTATTATTATCATTTTTTTTTGGGGGGGGGGGGTTATACATCAACATCTATATCTATACTACTTCATTAAAATAATAGACTCGATTTTTTGGCTTTAATACGAGAAATCAGATGAGTTCTGTCTTTTGTTTTATATATCCTAAACATCATTGGTACTTGAAGATTACCGATTTGTTCTTATTTTTTTCTCAATCAAGCTTTTCTAATTAATAATCAACAAAAATTCCTTTAAAAAATCCGGAAATCATCTTAAATTTTTTGGATTTTACAATCTTGCGCATGTGCATTACATTCACGCTAACTCACGGGAGGCTCTTTAGTTTATGTTTCCAAAATATCACACTTTCATGGATAAACTCAGAAAAAAATTGTCATATATTCATAAAAGGAAATACGGGAGATAACTCTAACTCAGTGCATTTAATATGAAAAATCCCGAGAGTTCCAAATGTCAACATGGAGTGCAAATTCAAAGCAAGGAAAAAAGTTGGTGAAAATTGTTGAATTCTTCTTTAGTACATGTCTGAATTAAATTTTTAGATGAAAGGTATTAACAGTCTCAAAATTGTTTGTTGTGAATAATTTGACTGTTGTTTTCAATGCAGTTTCATTAATTTTCTCTAAAATCGTTTCGGAGCGATTGCGCAATTATGTACTACATTACGGTTATACATATCGGAGGCATTTTAACTGTGGTAAAGGCCTGTCCCGAGATTTTTAGTTAGATTTTTCTAACTAAGCAGAGTGTAGTGAAATTTATAGCATTATTGTAGGCTTAAAGCTTAGTTATGTAAATGTCAACAATACGGTGTGTCGATGTATCTATTTCGTAAATGTCCGATATCATATGTTATGCCAACTCGTGCACGCACAGGTCAAAGAATAGTTACTATATTAAAATGATTGACTCGTTTTTTGGGCTTTAATACCGAGAAATCAGATGAGTTCTGTCTTTTGTTTTATATATTTCAAACATCATTGGTCCTTGATGATTACCAATTTGTTTTTATTTTTCTCAATCAGGCTTCGCTACTGAATAATCAATGAAAATTCCTCAAGAAATTCCGGAAATCATCTGGATTTTTTTTTTATTTTACAATCTTGCGCATGCGCATTACATTCACACTTAATCATGGGAGGCTCTTTAGTTTATGTTTCCAAAATATCATTTTTGCATGAATAAACTCAGAAACGATGATACAACTGCGTGTAAATTTTCATTGGAAATTTGCAATATATTCTGTTCATCAAAGAAAATACGGGAGATAACTCTAACACAGTGAATTTATTATGAAAAATCCCTGGAGTTTCGAATGTCAAAATGGTGAGTGAATTTGAAGCGAGTAACAAACGTTGGTGAAAAAGTGTTGAATCTTAAGTAAAATAATTAAATTTTTACATGAGAGATATTTACAGCCTCAAAATAGTTTGTTACGAATAATTTGACTGTTATTTCAATGCGACTTTATTAATTTTTTCCAAAATCTTTTCGGAGCGATTCGATCTGCAATTTTCTGCTACATTACCGGTAGATGGGAGGCTTTGAAACCGTAGCGTGGTTATGTAAATGTCAACAATACGGTATGTCGATGTATGTATTTCGTAAATGTCCGATATCCTATGCAATGTCAACCCATGTATGCACGGGTCAAAGTCTAGTTAATTTTTTTTAGATTCCCTCTACAACATAGTTATATGTTATATAAATGGCCACTTTCTTGCCTTGCAAGGGAGATATTTTCATATTATTTATCCCCCTTTTCTGGCATTATGGATTTTTTTTTAAAATTGCAGTTTTCGGAAATGATTGACTTCATGGAATTTATTTTGTTCAATATTTTAAGAAATTAATTGAATAAAATTTTAAAATCAAATATGATAATTAAAGCTCAATATTTGTTCTATTTTCACTATCTAAAATCACAAAATCAAACACACTGATCAGGTTTCAATGAAGTTTGGATGTGTAATATGTTTTCCGAATTCATTCTGCAAACCCTGTGGACATCATGTGCTAATTAATTCTTTTTATTTATTTATTTTTATTACCATAAAGACACTTATATTTCCTCAACAATGTTGCTTAATTTGATTGTTGGATTGATTTTTTCCGTAACTTGCATTTAAAATTGAAAATTTGTTAAGTGTTTGTTTTGAACATGTTTTAGGAAGTTCAAAACTTGGATGCAGTTTTTGACAATTTGACTGATGAAGAAGAGAATGAAGTAACTGTTAACAACTTTTTAGATAAGCAAATGATGGTGGTTTCAAAAATGAATGTTGAACGAGCAAAGGAAGTAAAAGAGCAGGTATGTTTGCTCTCCTATCACTGACACTTGCAATTGATTGAAAGAATCTCCTTCCTTATTCATTATTATTTCAAATAGTAATTAGATGAAAGCATTGGATACATATCTTAAACATATGTTAAAGTTATGGAGATCTAAATCATGATTTTACTTTGTTTTTTCTCTCATAATACCTTAGACGTATTTTTTTCCACGGGGTCATAATTCCGCGGAATCACAATATCAATTTAATCCACGGAAAAAAAATTTACGCGGATTTTTTGAATGAAAAAAAAATCATTTGAAAAATTATTATTAAATTGAGTTCTGAGCGATTTTCATTACCTAGAATTTGTCCAACTTTGAACTTAAATTGTAAGAACTGTTCACAGTGAACAGTAATTATCGGTTGTGCACTGGTCGGTAGTCATTAGTTAGCCGTCAAGATGTTACGACGCTGGCTAAAATCGTCTTGTGAAACACTTTGAATCTTTATTAACTGCAATTTAAGGGCTCACATGTCGTTTAAATTATGAGTTGATCAGTTTTAACAATTAAAAGTCAGGGTACAAAGGGATCTAAAAATTGCAGTAAAAACACGGGTCTTAGCGTGTAGTTAATTGGGTCATTGAAAGACAGACCCGCTTGGGGCTATTTGTCGTCTGACACGTGCCGTTATCTTAAGCTGGGAGAAGTTTAAATTTCATGCAAGTAAATTTACAGAAAATTCAAATCTTTAGATTAAATTATTTATTATGCGAATTCTCAATATTTGTTTGACAGTTTCCATAGATAAAATGATATACATTGGGTATACGTATAATTTATGCAAGTGTTATATAATGTAGAAACTTCCGATTATCCTTATTCATGTAATGCAATTTCAACATTTCATTCCAAAATGCACTTTAAGTACACTGGGAAAAAATTCAGCGGAAAATTTGTGCCCGCGTTCATAGCGTAGATTAATACCACGCGGACAAAAGTACGTCTACAGTTACTGTAACAGGTGAATGATTTTGTATTTAATAATAATTGAAATAAAAATGTTCTTTGTAATGTTTGGTTTTAACCATTGTTGTCAAAAACAGATTACGAACTTTTCCGAATCCATTGATGATGTCGGCAGGAAAAAGAAATATAATGAGGTAATCATTATATGTTCTGAAGACATGAAAAATGTATGATAGTGAACACAACGAAGTAAAAAAGATAGATTCAACCTGGATCAAACTTAGTTGCATCGAAAAGAAACTGGAAAATACGCCTAGATTAGATATTTTAATAGAAATCATTAAAATATGAGCTGGGACAAGTATGCTTTATGTAAATTGATAATACTGCACAGATGATTTTGAACAAAATAAGAGAAAATCAACTACTTGTATTTCTGATGAGTACTAATCCCAAAAAAGTTGGTACAGGGTGTGAAGTTGAACAATAAATTCGTATAAGAAGAGTAAGAAATGCAAATTCAGTTTCCTCATTAACTTTTCTTCAAATGTTTGTATTTTTGTTTCTTATAAAATTGTTACTCGTGAAGGTATAACAAGTAAGTTGCATGTTTGAAAATATTTTATTTTGTCTATATACTAATTTTTATTGGAAGCATCAATGGAAATGGCAAAAAATACATTTTTAATTGAACAACTTTCCACCACAGCTGATTTTTCTTAATACTTTAAAATTGTGATGTCAATATTTCTATGTAACTAAGAAAATGCAGATTTGGTCATGTTTCCTTGATTTTATAATACAACAGAATATAAAATCGTACGACATGATCAAATTTTCACAAGAATTCCCAAAAATCAATAATCTATAAATAATCAATTACAAAAAAAAAATAAGGGTAATTCTAATGTCATTTAATGTGCATTTTTCCGTATCGTTTCCCAAAACTCTGCAAAAGACACCAAATTTTTAGTAGTGTATCAATGGGGAAACTGTCCACAGACATCACTCATAATGAAATTCACATTAAAACTATCATATGATTTCACATAAAATATACTTAATTACGTTGATGGTGACGGCTGTGAGCACATTATTCTTTCCACAAAACTTTGAAAAATTGTGCAATTTCTCAGCATTTTAAACAACATTTTAATAATATAAGATATCTTCAAAGTCAGTACTCCTCATTGAAAAGTGAATTAAAGTACATAGCTTAGCACTTTTTAGCTCACCTGAACCGAAGGTTCAAGTGAGCTTTTCTGTTCACCCGTTGTCCGTCCGTCCGTCCGTCTGTCCGTCTGTCCGTCCGTCTGTAAACTTTTCACATTTTCAACTTTTTCTCAAAAACCACTAGGCCAAATTTAACCAAATTTGGTACAAAGCATCCTTATGGAAAGGGGATTATTAATTGTTAAAATAAAGGGCACAGCCCTTTTCAAAAGGGAGATAATTGCAAAACAGTAAGTATAGGGTGCATGTCTTTAAAAATCTTCTTCTCAAGAACCACTGCACCATAAATGTCAATATTTACACAAAAGCTTGTATATATAGCGAAGATTCTAAATTGTAAAAATCGTGACCCTCGGACCAAAACTGGGGCCCCAGGTGGGTTTCAAAGTTTAACATAGAAATACATAGGAAAATGTTTAAAAACTTTCTTCTCAAGAACCACTGCACCAGAAATGCCAATATTTACACAAAAGCTTGTGTATATAGTGAAGATTCTAAATTGTAAAAATCGTGACCCTCAAACCAAAACTGGGGCCCCAGGCGGGGTTCAAAGTTTAACATAGAACTACATATGGAAAATGTTTAAAAAATCTTCTTCTTAAGAACCACTGCACCAGAAATGCCAATATTTACACAAAAGCTTGTATATATAGTGAAGATTCTAAATTGTAAAAATCGTGACCCTCGGACCAAAACTGCAGCCCCAGGCGGGGTTCAAAGTTTAACATAGAACTACATATGAAAAAAGTTTAAAAATTTTCTTCTCAAGAACCACTGCACCAGAAATGCCAATATTTACACAAAAGCTTGTATATATAGTGAAGATTCTAAATTGTAAAAATTGTGACCCTCGGACCAAAACTGGGGCCCCAGGCGGGGTTCAAAGTTTAACATAGAAATACATATGAAAAATGTTTAAAAACTTTCTTCTCAAGAACCACTTCACCAAAAATGCCAATACATACACAAAAGGTTGTATATTTAGTGAAGATTGTAAAAATCGTGACCCCCGAACAAAAAGTGGGGCCCCAGTAGGGGTTTAGATTTTAACATATATAGGAAAATGTTTTAAAATCTTCTTCTCAAGAACTATAGTGCAACTATTTGGGATATTACTATGCATACATGTACATCCTTAAATAGATTTAAAAAAATTGTAACTCTCGGACAATTGATGGACACCAAGAGGGGTTCAAAATTTAAACATTTTAAAAAACATAAAGGAAAAGTTTAAAAATGTTCTTCTCAAGAACTCCAATGTTTTAGTTTGTGGAATTTCTATGCACGCATCCTTCGCTTATGTAGATTCCTAATTGGTAAAATCGTGACCCCCGGACCAATACTGGGGCCCCAAGATGGGGTCAAAGTTTATTTTAGAAATATAAAGGTAACATGTTAAAAAATCTTCTTCTTGAGAACTACAATGCTTCAATTTGTGAGATTACTATCATGCATACAACCTTGGATAATGAAGGTTCGACAGTTTTAAAATAGTGACCCCTGGACTAATACTAGGGACCCAAGATGGGTTTAAAGTTAAATGTAGAAGTACCGGTATATATGGAAAATGTTTTAAAATCTTCTTTTCGAGAACTACAATGCATCAATTTGTCAGATAACTACGTAAGCACCCTCAAATAGTGTAGATTCGAAATTATAAAAGCCGTGACCTCAACCTAATACTGGGGCCCCAAGAAGTGTTCAAAGTTTAGCATAGAAATATAGAGGGAAAATGTTGAAAAATCTTTTTCTAGGGAACTATAATGCTTCAGCTTGTGAGATAACTATGCAAGCATCCTTAAATAATGTAGATTCCAAATAATTAAAACTTTAGCACTGGACTAATACTGTGGCCCCAAGAGGGATTCAAAGTTTAACATAGAAAGATATATTGAAAATGTTTTTAAAAAGTTTTTCTCGAGAACTATAATGCTACAGTTTGTGAGATTACTATGCAAGGATCCTCAAATTGTGTAAACTCTAATGTAGTGGAACCAAGAGTTATCTTTCTTGATGTTCTGTACAGTCTGAGAGTTATTCCTCTTGAAGTGGAACTCTTCTACGTTCAGTTTTTCAGGTTGTGTACGTGCGGTCCCACCGCAGTGCTACACATTTTCATTCCTATGTCACTATTTATGTTGTTCAAGCCAACCATAAACCTCGGACAATAAACTGGGTCCCCAGAAGGGGGTTCAATGTTTTAAATAGAAAAAGCATATGCTACGAAATGTAATGTTACAAGGAACTGCTGTTCAGGTGAGCGATGTGCCCAATGGGCCTCTTGTTGCACTCGTTCAAGATGCATTTTTTTTTTTTAGTTTTAAACAAATTTTTAAATTAGGTGTTATGTGACACCTAAAGTACATATTGTGACGTAATTATTATTAAAATAAAAAATAAAATCAAGTCTAATTTTATATCTAACAGCGTATGCAATGGGTTAGAGGGTTAACTACAAATTTGTAAGTTTTAAGTTCCAGTTCCAATAGGACTTTTTTAAATGATTACCTTTTCAAAACATAATTTTGGGTCAAATGTTGGGAAATATGAAAACTCTTATTCGGTGAAAGTATTTTGAATATAATGCACTTTATCCACGTTAATATCGACAGGTGTCACATACCACGTTAAAGGTAAATACAAATCTCTTTTATATGACATAGAATTCTGTTTCCAAGAGAATTTCTTTGACTTAAAACAAAAATGCAGATTTGCAACGATTAGGACATTTTAAAAACATATTACGATTGACTCATATTTTTCGCCCGCGAACATATAAACGAATATTTTATAAGTACAAAACATAATCAGAGGATGTTTTGTCAAATTAATATTATAAAATGTTATTTTTAAGAATGATCTATATGAAAGTATGTAGAACTTGTATATGCATAAATAATAACTTTAATAACGAAATATAAAAAAATGTAGAACATTAACATTTTTTTCCACATTCAGAAAATAAAGGAACTGAATGAAAAATATAAGAATAGAATGATAGATTACCTGGAAAATCAACGACAAAACTTGTCTGAAGTTTTGGACCAGTATCACAAAGAACAAATGGACATGATAGAAGCAATGGACAAAGAACTAATGAAAGAAGTTGAGCGTCGAAATTGTCCATCATCCGTAATTATTATCATTTCACAAAATATTTCCTCTGATTTTTGTCTTAAAAATAAAAGTTCATAACTTGATTATGAGATATGTTTTCCAGAAAGATCTTCTAGAAAAAGTTAGAGTAAATGGAGACCCGGTAAGTTATAAATCAGAATACATGTATAGGTTTTCTTACATGAATAATTATTCATTTTTTCATTGGTCAGACTGTTTTCATTATATTACTGTAACAAAAGTTTAAAAGCAAGTTTAACAACAAAAAGTCTTTTTATAAACGGTTGCAGCGATTTGTGAAAATAATTTAGAATATCCATCAAACAAAACTACTTGTGCAGTTTTTTTTTAGTTTTTTTTTTCAATTTTACATGCTTATATATGTTCAGTATAGTTATGATATGTCATTACATACTTGGGTAAATTTTAAAAAGGCATCAATATCGTTTTATAAAAAGCGACCAATAACCAATTTATTCATGGGTAAAGGAGTTACTCTCCGGTCTTAACAAACAAGCAATTTTTTTTACAGGCGATGGATGATGAAAAGCTGAAAACTATCGACGAAATGACGAACAATATCATGAAAGCAGACATAGACAAGACAGAGCTCTCCAAACTATTTTCTGAGCGTCTGACACGTGATAAGACGTTAAAAATTGCAGTAGATTTGCCTCACAGATCGGGAGCAAGCAAAGAGAATAATGAGAAATTTAAACATTTAATAGTAAGTAAACTTCACAACAAGGATCATCTACATCAGGGACCTAACATTGTACGATAACACTTTTCAAAATGACGCTTTAGATGATTTATAATAAATAATAGCAAAAAGGTTAGTTCAGCAGGTAAAGTAATAAGGCATAAAACTAGAAAAGGCAAATTTTTGGTGTAAACACTTGTTTTGATTCGAGAATTTTTACTTTAAATTAAAAATAACATTTTCTCTCTCTTTTTTTCATCATATTAAGTATCTCTTTTACACTCACTATAAAGTGTATCCTTTTTTTAAGGCAAAAAATTATAAAAACCAACCAATCTGTGTACAATCAGTGATGCGTAGAGGTTCCCACACCAGAGAAGCCTTTCTGGAGGCGAAAAACCAAGCAGAACGTCCGAGAACAACAGGATCGTTTCGCAATGCGACCTTTTTAAAACATATCCAGATTTTGTAATTTATTTCTGACATCTGAGCTAGGCAAGATAACCAGTAAACATTCAGAACAATGAAAAGTCACAGCACAGTAAAACTTCATACCATTATGTTCAGGATAAATTGACATAATATTGTTATTTCTTTACTTTTATAAATGTTATAATGCAACAAATCTATTTTATATATGTTTTATTATGTATATACATATGATTTTCGATGAATTTTCCATGTTTGATTTTAGGGGTTTTTTTATCTCGCCTGATCGTATGTGATCTTAATATGCCTCATGACTGTTTATTTAATACCATTTCATCTTGTTTGTGTTGTCTACAAATTTTCGCAAGACAAATTTCAACCAAAATTGGTACATGTATAATCAAAATGGTTCTTCAAAGAATAAGTACATGTACTAGTATGCCCTTTCGAAAGAAGATATTATTCTTCAAAAGAAAACTGATATGTAATGGTACCAATGGATCATGAAAGCTTTGATTTATAGTGTAGAGTCTATTAATAAGTATGCTCTAACATCCACCTTAAAGTTTATACGATGATTGTTGCACAGGTGGAATTCATTCTTCAACAACGGAACAGTGCATACAATTACTGACCGTTGGGCAAATTATTAAACTTTTCTCGTTCTCCTGAATATCTAATATTCTCATTCCACCTATGGAAAAGCGAAACTCTTTGGTTTAAAAAGATATGAAAATGCCAATAATAAAAATACCCCGTTGTTGATAAATCAATATGCATACGTAAGCATTAACAAGGGTATCATCGAGTTGCACTATATTATAATGTACAATAAGTTGCGTATGGCTGTTAGTTTCCAACGATGGAAAGAGAATGCGTGCTAAATAGGAGCGCCGTCAAACTTTCCTGATTCAATTTTTTTTCTTCAAAATTTATTATAGAAACTTAGGCAACGTCTGATTCCACTTTTAGATATACATAATTATGTATGTAAACTTTCACTGGTATGACTTGAATATATAGGTACTCACTAGGTTCTCTTTATTATGCTGAAATCAGCATTAGAGAGTTTGATATAGGCAACACTGACACCATTTGTTTTCTTGTCAGAAGTGCTGAAACTCGAAATAAATTAAAGTAGTTTGACTTTTGCCAGTGAAATTGTTTTATTATTATCGTGTTATAAGCGAGATACAGAGCTCACAATTCTGTGTCATGTAAACAAATATTTGTTTATGTTTGTAATGTTGGAAGTGAAATTCCAGTTCTGCACCAAACATGAATGTGATAAACGCTAGGAACTATTCAATTATGCTTAAACAAATTAGAACAGAGAGAAATCCGTTTGAAAAAGAACTTTTACCGGTATAAGGAACAAAAGTTAACAAAAACAGGGCACAAGTCTTGTTTACACGACAAAGAATTGTGAGCTCTGCATCTTGCTCATATCTCTAAGACTGACACTCAAAGGGGTATACATGTAGCGCTTTTGATATACAATTTCACATAAAATATAGCACTTTTGCAAACAATAGACATTTTCAATAATACACAATATTTAGTTAAATATATATTCAAAGAAGCGCCAATAACACAATAACCATGCTAAAATAGTCTTAACTATCTTAAACGACAACATTAAAATAGTAAGCTTTTGTTATTGATGTATGAGATAATAGTTTACAATAGAAAAAAAATTGGGTATTTGACTATTTGAACCTCTCTAAACCAAAGAAACATGATTACAATAACGTTCTACAGGTATTGTAGTACATGTTTACATTGAATTAGTTTTGGTTTAACGTGGTTTTCGTGCTGAAAATTAAAAAAATATTTCAATTAGTGTCTTTTCTAATACAATCATGTATATAGCCTTATACATGTATATTGAAAATATCAGTATCTTCTGAAAGTGTTAGATTCGTGGCCTAGTGGTAACGCGAAGGTCTTTTTAATTTTGTGGTCGCTGGATCGAATCCACCAAGTATTTTTTTTACACTTAATTGAAACATGAAAAGAAAAGAGAGATTAAATTAAACTTTAATCCTCTGGGTTTTTTTTTATAGAATTATCTTAGTTTAATTCAGTATGAGTATGAGTACATCCAATATAAACAGTTCTCTTCATTAACACTTTTTATGTACTCTATTTACACTTAGATCCATAAAATTTTGCATTTTGCTTGAACATATCACGATTCTGAATTTTTCAGAGTTTCCCGACTTTATGGCAAATCAGTTGTAACAGACACTTTTATAAATTCAGTTTCTAGGTTTCGAAAATCATAGCGACACTGGTACTTTGCGTCCAAACACGGGTGTATGCGAAATAATAGGAAAAGGCACTAAACCTCTTTTGGTTGATCATTAGAATTGGATTTCTAAATGATTATAAACACCAAAAATGAAAGAACAGGGGCGTACAAGGCGTTCTTTATCCCCCACTCGGAGCATTGAAGACGAAAGAATTTAATTCAAGTTAGAATATTAATTTTTGACTTGTATGCATTGTTTTCATCATAAATTTCACGATGGAAGTTAATATCGAGCGCAGCTCGCCGGCGCGCAGTGCCGGAGCGAAGCGAGCTCTACCGGCAAGGCATGTGTGAATAGAAAATTCGGACTAGTTGCACATTCATTCAACGGATTTTTTTGGCGTCAGTAAATCGGACCAGTAATGCATTGTTTTAATCGTCCCGGTAGTTCCCTGTAATCATGGCAATTTTTATAACTTCACACTCTCACGAGAATCAGCAAGACAATATAAAAACAATAACGATGTTACAACATACAGTCCGTGCTACCTCTAAATTTTGACCCACAATTCATAGTACCAATGGTTTCCAATCTCACGTTCTCGCGAGAATCAAAGTACAACTTTTGAGAAGCATATATAAGATGTGTAATTTTAAGAACATCATGCTTTTTCAATTAAATAAAACAGTATACTTCGCGTACTTTTATTTCTCTGGGGAGTTTTAAAGAGTCAGGCGACTTGTAACCAACGTCAGCTTTGACGTCACAATAAGCACTGATAAGGGGAAATTAATTGTAAATCTGCTGAAATGACCAAAATCCTCTCAAAATCTTGCAAAGGCTAAGCTAAAGAACAGCAGAAGAATAAGGACATTTCTTCAGATACAGGAAACAGTTGTAAATTGCACTCATTTGGATGACTGCTCATATTTATTTTATTCACTATAATTACGGTAAATTCCTGGAACGTACACGTAGCATCGCATTTTTTTAAAAGGGAGTGGGTGGGTGGATGGGTGGATGGCAGCCTCATCCAAAAAATCTTTGCAAGCAAAAAAAAAAAAAAATCATGAAAATTATAATCCTTCAGCTCTTTAGCAGTTCAATGGTTTCTTTATTTTCATTTATTACATGCAGGGGGGGGGGGGGGGGGGGCACCATGTTCTTTTAATATGATAAACAAATATTTTTAAGCGTAAATTTGAAAAAAAAAATAATTAAACATTAATTTTTAAAAAAAATCATTTTTTTTTACATGGGGGGGGGGGGGCTGTATGATGAGTCAAGTTTTATATGTAGGTTTTTAAAAAATGCCTATACTGCAAAAAAGGGGGATGAACTGATTGTAACAATCACTTTAAAAGAGGAGATACAGTGCATTGAATATTCATATATTAAAGTCTTTATTATTCAACAACATTGTATCTGAGATTAAACTACTGTTCTACTTATAAATAAATAGATTATAACAAATCTTATATACTATGAATAATGAAAATTTACTGAAAAAAAGGTATGTTTTATATTTTTTTTTTGCATTCAAGTTTTACGTTGTTAATTTTATTTTTATTGATTTATTATAAATCATTGTTTGGTCACATGCTGTGCTCGCCCCAACGGTCGCACCGTAAAACATATTATTGTGATTTCATTCTATTAACACGACATGTATATGTTTAAAATTTAAGCTGCACACCGTTTTATGCCTAAATCTTGGACCATGCACTGTTCTTAATTGAAAAAATTAGGTATAAATGGGTCCTGACTCCATCGTAAAAGTACTTTTATTTAAAGAATAAGTTAATATTGATTTTTTTTATTGGTTTATTTAAATAGAGTCTAGACCCAAAATGGGTCAAATTTATAATTTTCACCAAAAACGTTTTACTTTATTAAATACTTTTCAAACAGTTAAGTTTATTCACAAGTACTCTAATGTATCAACGTACCTCACTGTGATAAGCGGAGGCTCGTAAAACGCTTTGCTTTTTTATTTGATTATTTTGAAAAAATATCTAATACCATTTATATAATGACAACAATTACGTAATGTTCATAATCTGTACACATAATGTCGGTTAAAAATAGCGCTAGTACAGGTGTGATATGTTGTAATGCATATGCTTAGAATGCATCGAATAAAACAAAGGAGATAAGTAGCAGGTGCATTTATTATTGTATATCATGTATTTGTCAGAGAATGCAGTTCTATATCATACATGTACATGTACTAATACACAGTTTCAAATATAAAGATTTTCTATATGTTCATATGCCATTTCAAAATCCTGGGTACGGGGGATTTTTCAGGCCTTGTACGCTCTTGTCCTTTGACCAAAGTTGTGACAAACTCTATTTATTTGTTTTCATTATTTGCAATGGTTTAAGAATGTATTTCTAATAATCTGATGAGAGAGTCAGTCGTAAAGTTATAAGGCTCGAAATTCTTTGTCATGTAAACAAGGTTCATGCCCTGCTTTTGCTTACATATAGGTTCGATATGCCATGCAGTAAAAAATCTTTTTTCAAGGTAATATGTCTATCTTCTTATTAATTTTAAACATAAATAAACAGTTCGAGTGTTTATCACATTCATTTTAGGTCTAAAACTGGAATTTTCACTTCAACATTCAAAATGTAAACAAAGGCTTTGTTTATACACAACAAAAAATAGTGAGCTCTGTAACACTCTATATATCTTAACGAATGACACCCAAATTTGGTTGCAAATTAAAAATGCTTTACTGGGGCATTGTGCATATTAAAATAAAAATAAATTTTGACCAAAATCGTGACCATGCCCCTTTAACTTAAAAATAGAGAGAGAGGAGAGAGAGAGAGAGAGAGAGAGAGAGAGAGAGAGAGAGAGAGAGAGAGAGAGAGAGAGAGAGAGAGAGAGAGAGGCGAGCAAAAGAGAAAAAGAGAGAGACGGGGTTTTTGCCCTCATACCATCTCAATTCATTTATAATGATATTTCATAACCAAATGGTCATCCATTTGTTTATTAACAGTGTTCTGGTAAACTAATGAAATAGGTACATGTAAATAGATGTGGTACATGAAAATTATGTTTTATGTATAAATCCTGTGGAAATCCAATTGACCTCAGTGCATGCAACATCATGTCCTTTCTAAATGTAGACATAGAACCCAAGCATTTCATCTACATACTATAGTACTAGTATATGTCTGTGAATGTATTACATAATTCATCATGCAAAAAAGGTTCATCTTGTAATCCATTCATTCCCATGATGAACACCGCATTTCTTTAATTAGATTCACATGTATTGGATGGGAAGATCCTAGAATGCAGATTGAATTTCAATACGTCCTTGATCCATGTCTCTATAAATGACACATAGCTTAATGCCTGACTGGTCCACATTCATCCATTTATTTATAGAGCCTACTATATAACAAGTACCAAATATTGAATATGTTGACATTATGAAATATGTATACACATGTAAATGAAATAAATCTGCATTAAATCAAATAAAAAAAAAAGATTTTCTATAATATAAGCTGAGCTAGAGGTCAACTCTATCTATAAATTGTCTACCCTAGCTAGCTAGCTCTCTTCTTATTGTGTCACACAAGATACCAACAAAATAATAACCAAACATTTTTTATACACTTATATTATTTGCATTTTATTGGTCAAATAATTATAATAATATATTTTGTTCACCAGAAAACATCTTTCCACAATTGTTAGAAAATAATTTTTTTTTACCCTGATGAGACCAGTTTTGAAGATCATGATTATAATAATATGACCAAGTCAACATCTTCCACATCTAAATTAGAGACAGCACTTAATTAGAACATGCAATGCAAAAAAATATAATTTCTTTATATATAATATTTAATGTAAGAAAAGTACATATCTAATACTAATCATGTACAAGAATAGAGAGTATTATGCATTTCATATATTATATATACATATGATTTTTTTTTTAAATGGAAGAATATCTATGATTACAAAATAAGTAAGTATAAAGTGGGGGCTAATGAATTTTAATGGAGAGAAGGAAGTTAAAGAAATTCTGAATGTTATACATGGGAAAATGATAATTTACAATACAGCATTTAAATATAGCAACTTTTGTGCTCCGAATGGTGTCCGGTTATCTGGATATTATAACATTGATTTAATCATGGACATTGTATTATTTAAAAGTATTAACTCTTGTTACCTGAAATCATGGTTTATTTTCTTTCAAAAGATTAATTTTTGAGATGGAAAACGATGTACATGCATTGTTTTACTAAAAATATTTTCTTCAGAGGTTTTTAACAGTGACAGATAGTTCAAACAAAAAGCGATATGTTTTGAAAAACAAATTAGAATTTTAATGAATACTTGTAAATTATTTACAGGCCTTTTTATCTTTGACCACTGGCCAATAAATACACTGTATTACAGTTAGCACTATACATTGATGACATACTGAAATGACACACAAATTCAGATAATTTCAAATGAAAACAGAAACACATACAGAAACAGAGTTATTAAACACCCTAATGGTTTCAAAGTTATATATGTACCTATAAATAATATCCTATTTCAAACACTGGTGGAATCTATAAAAATATCTTTATTTCAAAAAAAATATATATCATAAGAAAAAAATAACTTTCAAATAATGTTCATTCACTCCCTTAATCTAGAAACCATCCAATATTTGTGTAGATTTCATATGCTCAAAATGCTTCTGTGAGAGGTTCGTTTACGGCTTTACAGCAGCCATATGTTTACAACCATGTGTTTACAGCCGGTTTACAGCTGGAAGTTTGAGGCTCCCTGACGCTTTGTGGACTGGGAGTATTCGGAGTATGCAGCGACATGCTCTTGGTCTGGAACCGTCACGACGGGCTGTATCGGCATGGAGCGCTTAGACATAGTTTCTGCTGAGTATCCGTTCAGGTCAGCTAGGAATGAAAAATGATATAACCGTCATTTTAAAAGCAACTGAAATCAATATTGTAAAGGGCAATATTTTAAAAGGACGCTGGAGTATCAATAGATTACTATTACCCATCATATATATACCCATTTTTTTTTATATTATTAAAAAACTGCATTTTATTATAGCCTTAAACTTTTGTTTCACTATTAAGGAAAAACCCAACAAGTTTAGCTTTAGATTTTTTACATTATCTTTATCTCTTCTCAACTTGTACATGTAGGATATATAAAAATAGTCTGAAAATAATCCATTTATACAATATTTACATGGGCATCATGCAGTGTCTGACTGGATTCATAATAACATACTCATCATTTGTGTTCATAATAATTAATGGCCCACTAAGATTTAAATGAGCATTTTAAAGTGATAGTGAACAAAAAACTGTTGGCTCACACAGAGATGGAACCTCCCCCATCTATAAGTTCAGGACATAGACAAATATTACACTCCAAACTTAAGGTATATACATGTACATGTATGTAACACCACCCTAACCTATGAAACAGTTTTGTTTACTGGAAATCTCCTGCATCAAGTCTGCTGCAAGTAAAAATTGCAGCTAACAAAATTGTTTGCACAAAAAATTCATGTATGCATAGGATTGCTGCTTTAAAGAACTGATGCAGAAGAATTAAGAGCTTTAATATTTTTTTAAATTCAAAATAAATGTTTGCAGGAATGTCTGCAGCAAACTTATGATATCTACATATTTGCAGATTTTCAAAGACATTTTTTGGTAAGAACACTCCCCCTTCCAACTGAATCAGTAAAGACAGTTCCTGGTATACACAGATTAGTACATACCATGGTAGATACTTTATAAAATCTTCATCTGTACCGTATTAAATAAGTCTATATATGATGTTGAATGAAAAAAGTGTATGGTTTTATATTAAAAACCTTTTACATTGCAAATTACTATTACCTTAATTTTTGCAAACTTTGAGACATATGGGGGAAAAAAAATATTCAATATACATGTGCACTTTAAATTTTACTTACATTTAGTGACAGCTCCAGATGCTGTGCTGTAATCCAGCTTTGCCCGCTTGGCAGCAAGGAAGAAAGCCAAAATGGAGAGAATAGCAGCATCGAAGATTCCGAGAATGGCCAGGATGTAAGCCCACCTGATGTTACACGCCCCGAGGCGGTACTCCCCCGAGGACTCACCGCAGATCTGTCTGACCTCGTACTGGTTCCAGCCACTGGGGTAGATCACACAGGCCAAGAACATGAAGACCGCTATGAAAAAAATATGATATATATTTATTTATATGCAAGAGAAAAAATACGCTTAGATGTTTATAAAACTTAATTTAATATGATCATGAAATTGCACTTCTTGAATGACATTATAAAAGTGGGCAGATTGCACATTGTGACATTATACAAGTGTACAGTGCATGCATGTACTTTTACCATATTGCTTCATTATAAAAAATGAATTTACTTCAGTGATAATTATATATCAATTCGATCACCACTTTGAGGAAAAATTGGGTTTATCTCATACTGATATATATTGCAAGGGCAATACATTTCCAACTGACACACCCTAACAGATAAGGGTACCCCACCCAACACTGCGTTTGCTGTCTTACTATAGGTTGGTTGGGGGCATCTTAGTAAGCTGGCAATTTTACCAAAATGTGCACATATTGAAATTTTCTGAATTCAGGCATGTGTTCCACCCTAATATGATTTAAATTCTCAATTGTTAGCTTCAATATTCAATCTTCTATTTTTCTTTTATTTCTGTTTTCCTTTTATTTTGGGGTAACTTTATCTCTTATATATCTTTCATTCAAGTTGCTATTTTTGTGTAATTTGATGAGTAGACATTTAATATTTTACTGCAATAGTTACATAACTTCTTTTTAGTAGCTAGGCTACACATTACTGGTATATATATGGTGATTTCTATGTGCACATATATATATATATATATATATATATATATATATATATATATATATATATATATATATATATATATATATATATATATATATATATATATTATACACATGTAGTTTTCTTTTTAAATAAATCTCATGAGCAGATTCATAATTGCATTTAAGAGGAAAAATTCATGCAAATGTGGTAGATCGGGATTTTGTTTATATTCAATATTATTAGTATTCTGATCCCGATGTGATTTATTCTCTTACTTTGGTATAATGCCCACTTTATAAAAATAGCCAATACTTTAATGACAGATCTCTTTTCCATATAAAAAGTTGTGCAAGTCCTTATTTGACGAGGGAGACAGCTGGTTTCACTATCTATATTTCTCCAGAGTCCCTAGCTGTCTCGTCTGTCTATTTGAGGTCCCTGTTAAAGTTTAAGGTTTTAGGGTTAGGGGATTTTAAATACTTGATAGAGACTTGTTTGTTCTTATTTTGTTGTAATAAATTTACAAAAGGTTGCTAATTTTAGTTTTCATTTACTTTGAGCTTGGTTTATTATATCTGGTTTATCTATTTTGAGAGAAAAGTGGTTTTCAAACTTTATTTATAAATTAGTAATTAAAAATTTAATTCTTAATGTAGAGGTCAGATTCAGTCTCAAAACAAAAATAAACACAACACGAAGTACTGATAAAAACCTATACGGCACTGCAGACCTGCTAATTCATTTAATTTATTTAATTTCCATTGGACTTCAGCATCAAATATTAGTTTTCATACTCAGGCACACACCTACATGAACCACGTGTAAAAATCAGACGTACGTATCAAAGAATATCGATCGTCAAAGGTGAATGGTGAATTCGAATTTAAATGCCCAATAAGCCATGTAATTTTCAAAGTTGGTCTAGCTGACTCAGAATGTTTAACTTTTTGTAGCATATCAAATAACAGTTTCTGTTAACTTTTCCTTAGTACGAGTTGATGTGTGGGAGTCTTATATTTATTCATGCACTTATACATTTAAGAGCTCTAATACAGCTCTTAATTGCCACCTCTGCTGACTGCATTTTTCGAAATCTTAACTGTCCCAAATTCTGGACTAGCTAAACCGATCAATGATCAAGTTCATTCCCTTAGTAGGAGCTAATAATTGGTTTTTGAAGACTTAACCTATATTCATGATAGTAAACAGTTTGTAAAAATGATTGATGATCTTTCAGGCTTTGTAAATATCAAGAAATTCCTTTCACATACGATATTAGATTTAATATTCAATTCATAAATCTTATAACCTTATTTTTATATCTTTAAAAATAATGAATTTAAACATACACTGTATAGCACTATTTAGAGTGCACGTCCATTCCAGGAAATCTATTTAAATACATTTCTAAATTGATGTTGAATCAATGTGTGGAATTGCGAGAATCATGCACTCCTCACAGATTAATATATTATTTTGACAGTTGTGCTTTCTCTCTTTCCACCTTCTCCTTTCTTAAATGCTCTCTCTCTCTCTCTCTCCTCTCTCTCTCTCTCTCTCTCTCATGTAATAACATGAATGAATTCAGAAATAGTACTCAAGGGGGATGGGTTATGGGGCTATGGAGGGGGGGGGGGGGGTCAGAGGCCTATTTTCAGTAATTTTACAATGAATCTTTAATACATGTAAATTTGAATACCCCTTGTTATATACATGTATAATTATAGTCTGCATAGATCTCTAGATCTTCTATCTGAAGAACTGAATGAAGGAGTAAGATCTATAGGAATCCAGGCATTGTAAAACTATAAAGTTTCACATTTTTAGTATCATAATATCTCTTTTGATTCAAAGTTTGATTACAAATTCAGTCTAAATCTCTGTCAAAACATCTAAATCAAAATATTTAAAATATTGAGTGCCTAAATAAACCTATAATACATTAATATTGCAATATAAACTACTGCTAAACAATAAAGTTAATTTTTACATAAAAAGAAGCCACAAAACAAAGATTAAATTGTGACTCGGGCATGAGTGTTAAATGATTTTTTTTTAAATAGTAAGTAAGTATGTAAGTAATAAAGAGATATACATGCCAATATTACAAGTAAAATTTCATATAGGTAAAAAAACATAAAATATTGGCATCCTGCCTTAAAAGACACATGAGACACTAAAAATAGGACAGATTATATTCATGCAAATACATTTATTTTCTCAATGTCTATTATTGCATATAAATGCATTTAGTGTTAAAGAATTATACAGACATGTTTGCTGACAAAATCTTTGCATGGATTTTGTATGCTCATATAAGACTAATTTGCTTGCACATGCAATACGGTATAATTCTTTATTTAAATGTTCATTCCATTTAATATGTTTAATCAAATTCAGGTACACATTTAGCATCACTTATAATTCAGATGACATTCATCTAAATAGGTATATATGTAAGTGAAAGGTAGTGGGGGAGGGGGTGCATTGAGGGCAATTAACAGGTCAAGGGACCAATCGCCTAAATTGGATATGATATAATAGCCCGTTTGGGGTATAATACCCAAATTTATATAATACCCACAATTGATGAGAAATCTTTACATGCATTGTTCAAAGGACAGTTCATATAAGTTGAAAACTATTAAAAGAAATAGTTAATCAAGTTTCTCTGAATAGCTTAATAAAGCTATACAGCTTATTGAAGCTATTTAGCTAAATCAAGAGATTGTACGGGACCAGCATTGGTCTTACCACCTTGAAATTATTTTTAAAAAATTCAACCTTTACTAAAAAAAGAAAATAATCAACAGATAATGTGTTAATGTGTTCCTGTGGTACTGGTTCCTCTATAAATCAATTCTGAGATATGATCTGTGAATGTGTGGAGGAGGGGGGGGGGGGGGGGGTGCTCTACTAGCAAAAATGCCCATACTTGGACAATACAATTTTCATTCGAATTTTTCATTTTATTCAAAAACATGAAAAAATGATTTTGGTCGTTTTACCTACTGACAGCAGATTACATGACATTCACTTAATTTGTTTTATCTAGTGGTCAGCACAAATTTAAATCTCCCGCCACGAGAAAAACCAGTTTCGAGGTGTGAATCGCTATTCAAATATCGTCCAAAACTTAACCAAAAAAACATGAATGATTCGCAAGACTCACCTGAAATCAGTTCCATAATACCGCAAAAGTAGAAGACGAATGTTTTCTTGAAGCAGAAGAAAAGCAACAAAGCAGCCACAGTGATCAACATTAGGAGGGCCGAAACTCCAACGAAAAACGTCGTGGCTCGGAAAGAATCATTGAGAATGGAATCAAAAGTGGTAAAAGACCCACTGCACACGTAGATTCCCTGGGAGTTGTCGGGGTAGCAGTGCTGGAACACACCAACGTGGCCAAACCCCGGAGACGAGGGGGTATCTCCAATCCATTGTGGCTGGACGAAGGCCACGAGATTCAGAATACACCAAATAATAGAAAGTAGCCCCCACAGAACGCATATAGCGCGATACTCCCTCATATACCGAAAATGGTAGACCCTAGCTGTCTCTGGGTTGAATTTCTGCTCCATGGCTCTCAGTTTCTCACGGCTCTACGTGCTGGTCAGTATTGAGCCGTCGATCGGGTTCCAGAGAATGGGGTGAGGTCAGCTAGCGCTCTTCTGCCGGTTTAGAGAGTCTTAAGAATTGATTGGGCTAAGAATAGATTCCTAACGTGGGCCAACTGGTCTGACAACTTTTTCTCTATTTATAGCGTGGGTTTCGACCAATCGTAGCGAGGAGATTTACCTGTGGCACACCTGAATGAACACGTTTGTCAACTTTAGTAACACACGTGGGGGTTGATTGTTTATGTTGTCAATGCCGGCCGTGCAGTGCTGGACGATTCTTGTAGATTAGGATGAGAGATAACTAATTAATATTATGATAATTAATTAATATTGTCTCATCACCCCACCCAGCCCCTTCAAATTTTAAACCGGACTATACTACAAGTCTATCATTTCCAGGAATGGATTTAATTGAAAATAAATGGAAAGGGGGACATTATTTAGTACTTGGAAATCTGTTTAAAATAAGAGACTTGTTTTCAATAGATATATAGGGAATTGGGTGTGTGAGAAGGGGGGGGGGGTGACATCCAAAGATAAAATAAAGGTTTTTTAAAATTTTAAAACGGGCATATATTTCATATCGTTATGGTTTTATTCGTATGAATACTAATTATGTTCATGCATTCACATCAGATGAATGTGAATATTCATGTATATACGTATGAATAGAGATTAAAACGTGTAATTTGTTAATTTCGTTGCATGTGCGGATCCAGAATATTTATTCGGAGCGAGATGTTATAAGTGCTACAAGAGTATGTCTTTTACAATATTGAAATTGAATAAATTGGTTTGAATTGAAAAAGGGATCCAATTATGCCTATTGTCAGAATTTTTACTTCGTAAATTTATTCATTTTGAATTTTCCATAGCTAGGAACATTCCTCTCCCGACCCCTTCTCTAGTTCCACGCATGATTTTGCCGTCAGTTTAATTTACATAAATATATATATATATATACTTTTACCTTAAAAGTTGAAGTTTTGCAGGTTTGTTTCCTTTGTTTTCTATAGTTCATATTTTAGCAGTTTATTAAAAAATGTATATAGTGGTGTGTCTAGAATCTATGAGGAGGATTAGGAATAAACATGTAGCTCAATGTGTTAAAAAAATATTAAATTGCAATGTAATATCCAGGGCTTTTTAAGCAACATTTGATTGAGTTTTTTTCCTCTTTAAACTTACCTGTGCTTAATTGACTGTTGGCTTCCATTAAAAGTTGACACAATTTATTTGCAGTTCGAGGGACATGTCGTTAAAATGAATATATCCATATACACACATTTTTCTTGGTAAATTTCCTAAACTGAAATTTATATTTTAAGCAAGTTTAAGCAGTAAAATGGTTCCGTTTCTCAAAATTACTTAAATGGATTTTTTAAACTTGAAATCTACACCATTAATCAATCATCCTTTAAAATTCATATTTCTTCATAAATACGTGTTTATGGGTTTCAGTATTTGTATCGTTGTCCGGCTGTTAACGAATCTTAATCTTAAAATTGAATTTTAATATAAATTCAATGTTGCGAATGTTAAATCACAATTTTTTTTCTATTAATTACATTATATGACTTAATTCGATCTCCACATATCGATAACGACAAAGAAATATAAGTTGCCCCCCCCCCCACCCACCCCACACTATCCGCTTTCATCTATAAAATTCAATTCTAAAAAAATGTTTTCAATATTTTTCTATTCCGAATTATCAATTATGCATCTTTCCACCAACGCATTTATTGATATCCTATAGCTAAGTATTAACTTTTTAGTATTTTACTACATGATGGATAATCAGAGTTAAAAAAATATGGTTCTAATACTGTATGGTTCGGATACCTTAAGAAAAATAAACTTACATATGTAACTGAACTGAATGGTATTAGAAACTGATAGAGGTATCTAATTACATTAAGATCTGCTCGATTTGAATGCTACACGCGGTAAACGGATTTATTTATTTTATATGGATAACAATGAATCACACGAAGTCGATTGTTTTGTTTAAATTTGTAATACACTATACGATTTCATGTAAGATTTACCTGGGCTTTCATTGTAAGCTGAAATCGACAATAAGTGATTAAATATTTTTCCTAGAGCGATACTTTTAAGAATGAATAGGACGAAATGGCCTTGGAAATGATTTTGGGGTTTAAAATAACTGGTAAATTGTAAAACCGGTTCACAATAGAAGACTCGCACCTTACAATGATTTATTTTTACATTTCTAGTCGTCTTTTCAAATTCTGCATTATAAGTATTTTCTTTATACACAAAAAAACTTCTTTTTCTTTCTTACTTAAACCTATATAAAAATTCCTTCCTAAATTGCAAGAAAAACGACATATGCTTCTGTGAACATTGCCCATTCTCTCCATTTATCTGTCTGTCTGATTTTGTCTGTCTGTTTCTCTCTCTCTCTCTCTCTCTCTCTCTCTCTCTCTCTCTCTCTCTCTCTCTCTCTCTCTCTCTCTCTCTCTCTCTCTTAATTTGCAAATGGACCAACATCTCGGTTGTCCTCTTCCAATGTTCTGATTCAATTAACAGTATACGGGTCTTGCTATATCCTACCCAATTTGTTGGTATCTCTGTGACCCCGGGTCATACCTGTACATTAAGGTGTTGTTTTGTGTCCAGATTCTTTCAAGCAGTAAGTCTACCGTCTAAGCTATAACCTAAAAAAACCCCCAAACATGGATATTTCATGGGGAAAATGAAAACACGTTTAGTACGATTGACTGTGCATGTACAGTATAGTTTAAAATCATGAAATAAAATCGAAACTTTAATTTGCTCGATATGAAATATTTTATCTGTATTAACGCGGTTTTTAGATCTAACGACCATATCGCAAGCTCCCGGCATTATACAAGTATAATACTTATTTTTCCCTGATAAAAAATGATATACCCTTAACTCTGCATAATTAGATAGGGTGCGTATATTTGTGAGAAAAAAAGACGTCAGGTGCATCGGAACTATACAGGTGGAAAAAAAATCCCTGAACAAGGCGTCGAGGTTTTTGTATGTAGGCCGCAGATGACAATCGTATGATCGACTCAGAGGTATACACAGAAGTCCATGCATGGGTTTAATACATGTAAAAAAAATATTTAGAGTGAAACGTATGATTGTGTAGACTTAAATTTATTTCGGATATGACGGTTTATCACAAAATTTGTTTGTCAAACGGGTCAAAGCACATATTGTATGACAAGAAAATAAACCCCACACGAAAGAACTATATATGATAAGAGTTAAATTTGGCCCCCATAATTCGCCATTTTTTAAGTGTTTCGGGTACAATAAAATGTTAAATAATTTTTTAGAAGAGTTCATATAAAATATATTTTTCATCTATTTATTTGATTTATTTGCCCTCACTGGCAGTATATGACGTTAGAAGTGACGCCATTTCTATAATTCAATCAAAATCGGCCAACAATTGACATTTTTCTTATATATTTACGAATGGGAAATATAGAGCACATGCTTGAACAAGGAAATTTTTTTTGTCACTTATTAGTCTTGGCTAGATACATCTCTGATTAAAATATTTTATTTGTTCAAGAACGCGCTCTATGTTTTCGGAAGGAAAAACTGCTTGAAAACAAGCTGTTTTACGCTAAAAAATGCAAAAATGGCGGAAAAAGGTTGTCTTTACAATGTCATATTTCTAAATTGTGGGCACTTGAACCAAAATGAATATTATGTAAACACATCACATACATATCTGTATTAAGAAAACAAAGAATGATAGTAAAATGATGATGTTCATTTTAGGGTGCCATTTTAGGCCCTTATCATATATAGTCCTTTAAAAAAAAAAACCCAAAAAACAAACAAACAAAAAACATGTACATGTACCTGTACAGATGTATGAATTGTGTATATAATTCAATACTTGGTATTTGTTTGACAATATACATTATTATACTTTCATGTTAAATACTGAAATCTGATTGGTTTAGACGCAGTTGATAATCCGTTCTATTACCCTCAGCGTTAGCAACACACTTAGCAACGGGTAACACAACGAATTGTTACATGCGCGTAAATTATGCGCGTACGGTTGGCCGTGGAATTCACGTCATTTCTATATAAAAGCAGTAAAACATCTATAAAATGAAGACATTCAGTATAATAAAATAAATAGTGCCTGTTTGGGAGGAAAACAGTTGAAATTGACACCCCTCGAAAACCAATGTCAACCTCCGCTTCGCGTCGGTTGACAATGGTTTTCTCGGGGTTTCAATTTCAACTGTTACTCTACCAAACAGGCAATATTCATATAGTGTACGTGTCACGGTGTGACATTCAATCTTTCGGACTATTTTTAATTATTGTGTAAATTAACTTTTTCGGACTCTGTGTTAATTGCTACAAAAACTTTTCATCTATTTCGACAACTGTTTTATAAACGTCATAAATTCCGCGCAGCATTAATCCCACCTGAGGCACAATCAGTGATGGACAGCTAATCTTTTAATTGATTTCTGTTTATGTTTATTTACACTTAAGCTTCTTTCATCTTATTAATCCTTTTATGTACATGCTGTCAAAATGTCCCGAGTTACTCAATAGCTGTTTGATAATTGATTTACTTACATCTGTACTTCTTATGTTAATCCTTCATTGTGTTGTTCAATTGTTCATTATATATTATTCTGAATTGTAAATTATAGTCAGTTGGAATCAGACCTTCGGTGCTGATACATACCAAACTCACGTAAAAGTATATTTCATGTCAAGTCTATATAAAAGTCTGAAAACTAAAACGCGTGTTGGCTTGTTGGAGGTTTCATGAGGCTGGGTCCAACAACAAGAGAATAAGCTCACGGTAGGCCCAGTATTCGTCCAGTACGGGAGAGAACGCCCCGTAATATACGTATACTCGTAAATTGCAAGCTTACAAATAGATGTACATAGGCCCGCCTGTCGGCATGAATTTTTTTTTTTTTAAAAACCAAGATGCAGACTTCAGCGCCCAAATTTATAATGTTTGTAGACGAAAAGAAAATTGATAAAAAAAATCCATTTAAAGAATTTACTAAGGGAAAAATTATCACACTTGATGTTGTAATTTGAATCATCGCCCATTATTCAATTAGATATAGACCCGTCATACACTTTAATAGTGAAACACAGAGAGCACATGCACCTAAACTCCCTATATTTATACCGGGTACACTGGTGCATACATGTACATATAGCTGTACATGACATATGCGGATCGAGATAATAATGTATTCCCGAAGAACGGGGTAGGGGGATGGGGGTAAATGAATTATTTTGTTTGCCAGGGGAGGTCCAAGTCTATTTTCGGTAACTTTGTCAAATGAATTTAAGAAGTTTGAATTATTCGTGGGTGAGTTCGACACTCTTCAGAGTGTAGATCGAACATTTATATTGCATGCTACAGGCACGTAGCATCATTTTTGAAAGTGGGGGGGGGGGGAGGGGGGGGGGGGGGGAGACTCATTCAAAAATCTGAACAAGCAAAAAAAAGAAAGAAAAGAAGAAGGAATTTTGAATTTTCCTAATCCTAATCCGGGGGGGGGGGGGGGCGTAGTATATCTGTAACTTCAATTTCACTTCTAATTTCCTTATTTTCATACCATTTTTTACATACTCATAAGAAATATAAATCAAGTGTTTATATGTAGATTAAAAAAAATAGTTGCTGCCCCCCCCCCCCCCCCCCCCACGATGCTACGTGCTTGTGCTATTATTGACAATGTGTTTAATTTCATACCAAAATGAATATTTTGAAAAATCATTTAGTTTTCAAATTAAACAACCAGGTTTAAAAATTTGTACTGAATTTCAGCTGTCTCCCTCAATAATTGATCCTTCTCGGAAATGATGAGAAATTTTAGGCTAAAGTAGAGATTTAAGAGCGGAAAAATAAATTGTATTTCTTAAACATCAAGTTTTAAGTTTATATGATTAAAGCAATGTAAATATAGTACAGTAAACAATCAAGTATTAAAACAACGAGGAGGATGATATAAAAAAATATGAAGTTTATGAACGTAGAAATACATTTGTAAGTTATTTATGTCTCTGATGATTTAATATATATATTTTCTTTTATCTGTATTTGTTGTTTTCCGTCCTTTGTGTTAAATTATTTATGAATTTTTTCTTTTATATTTTTTGAAGATCATAAATATAAACACCGAAAATTTCAAAATGTTTAACAGCTACACAATTTCAAGCATTTCGCTCTTCGTCGATTTCTTTAACGATCGGGCTCGTTCTTTAAAATATAGAAAACCCATCCATGAGTTTTGGAGGGAAGTTTGCCTTTTCACGAAAATGTGTTGAAAAAACTGTCGTGTTCACCCAGGCCTGACAGGACATGTAAATATTGCAATCTTGAGCAAGACTTCTACTGTTCTACATGTACAAACTTCCATGTAAGTTATTCCTTTTAACCAACTAAATTAAAAAACGCTAAGGCAAAAGATGAATTGTTGTGGACCTTTGTACAAATGTAATGGACAAAAAAAATTCAATGATTTTGTTATGTCTTCTTGTTTCTGTCGTTTGTTTCATATATATAACGGTACTTTACTTCTTAGAATTATTCGGCTATCAATAAGAAGAAATTCTGCTAGAGACATGGATGGGTCAGAGCCACCCATTGCTGACACGGTATCTTCTATATCAGAGTCAATACCATGCAGGGAGTCCCAGATCAAACTGTTGTTGTCTCTGTTTGGAGAAGTGAGTACATGCCCTTTGTTTTGGTATTTTATATCTTAGCAAACCACAGCCAGTATGTAATATCCTCTCCCATATGGCAGTGGGACAGCCACTGAGTGGGTACAGTCCCTGAAACGTTCTACTTTCCCACTTGAACGATGAGTGAACTGTGAGCGCATGCTGAGCGTACGGTGAGCGCCTATGAACAGTGAATAAATGCAGAGCACAAACACGAGTGCAAAGTAAATGGTGAACAATATATGAAAGCAAGATTAACGATTTATTTGGAGTCCCTCGGGAGTTATCCTTATATTGTGTTTTGTCGGTAATCAGGAAAAAATAACTAGTATTCTACATGTATGTATTGTTATCAGCCTAAATATAATATTATCTGACTGAGCGATTAATGAACGAAGTTTAACGAACAGTGAGTGCAAGGTGAACGCTTTATGAGTTCACAATGAGTGCTTTGTAGATGGTGAGCGCGAACAGAGCAGAGTGGAGAGCACAAGTGAACACACTGAACGCATAGAAAAATTGGAAAGTAGAACATTCCAGGGACTGTACCTCTGTTTTTGAATGGGTCATGTTCATACAGCGCATTACTGAATTTTAGCAAGATTATTTGAAGAGAGTGGAACAATGCTAAATGGGATATCAAATAGTCTGATTTATAAAGCATCCTCCATCAGGAAAAATTAAGAATTTAAAATGTTGGAAAATTTACAACACAAAAAATTTTGATTGTAATGAAATTTTATTAATTTGGAAAATGATTCCTCCAGCTTATTGGCATCTAGACTGTTGAAGCATGGTAGATGCTGTTCATGTATATTGTTGCATTGCAACTTTGAAGAATATTTGGTTAAATAATTTTCATGCTCTGTTTTCTGCTTTATTACAGAAAAGATGTATGACGGTTCCTGCCATATTTGCCTATGGACACACAGCAACAGGGAAATCTGCTGTCATCAACTCCATTCTCAAAACTTGCAAGGTTTGTTTACAAAGTTTAAAAAAGGGAATATATTTTCTTTGTCAGTTTTTACATCAGATAATTAAATGTAATTATTAATAATGTTTTAACTTCTTAAAAGAAATTGATGCAGATTATTTTTTTAAGCTGAAAAAATACAATGTTGATGTAAACTTTAATTGAACAGTTCTATATTCAAAAATATTTTATGTTTATGAAGTTTGGACTACCAATACTAGGTACATCACATAAATTTGTGAAATTTTGAAAAGTGTAGTTTTTAATTAAGATTTAAAAATTTACCAGGACATTAATTTTTGTAATTTCTTAAGCTTAGATTCAACTTTCTTAAAAATATTGAGTATAACGTGTTGAAACTCAAGTTCAAAAAGTCCTAGTGAATGTTTTGATATAGCTGAATAATGAAAGAAAACATCCTTTTTTATTCAAACACGTTTTTATACCCCTGTCATAGAATGTTAAAAAGTTACCTCTTTCTTCATTCTTTCTTTCAATCATTCAGTCATCATTTATTTTCTGTTCATTATCTCGGCAACAGTTGCACACATTCAGAAATATGGATGCGTCAAAGAAATATGCAAGTTAAGGTGGAATAACACACCTGGAAAAAGTCACTCGAATTAACAGTAAATTATTTGATTATGAAAGATAATATAATAAATAAACTGTACATATGTCAAATATTAAGCGAAATATTGGCAGTTTGGGGATAAAAAATGAATATCTAAATAATTCAATTCAGTTAGTAATGGCAAAAGCCCCCAATGGATTCGAAATCGGGATGTACGGATCACAAGCCCGACACTTTAACCATCCGGCTATGAAGTTAAGTACATGTTACCGTGTATAAAATCCTTTTAATATAACGAAGTGTCGTTTCGATCAGAGGTCAGCCATTTTGTGACGATGTGTTATTTCACCTTAAATTTGAATTTGTTCTTGGCCTGATGATTTTTGACAGAGTAATCCCCCTTAAACTTAGAAAAAAATAAGTAATGTTTAGCTCCAACTTTTGAAGAGATTTAATATATAAAGTTGAAATTGCATATAAAAGACAGTGCAGGACAAGTTTGAATTAGGTTTAGGTCAGATAATTTTTGACAGAGTTATGCCCCTTTTACTTAGGATAAAAGAAGTAATTTTCAGCTTCCACTCTCTAGTTTGAAGGGATGCATATGTAAAGTTGAAATTGCATAATATACAAATATTTTATCAGAAAGTACAGGTCAGGGCCAAGTTCGGTCCAGGTCTGATGATTTTTGACAGAGTTATTCCCTTTGAACTTACAGAAAAAAAAAGAAATCTGTCTTTAATTTATGCAAACAAATGTAAACCTAAAAATGGTATATGAAATTTTGGCTGCCATTTTAGAACACATCTACCGTAGTTACAATAAACGTTTTATATTTAGCGTGTACAATATTTGGCAGAAAATAGTTTTTGAACAAGTTGACATGGACTTGAATTAGCGTATTTCTGAATGTAACAATTCTTATACATATATATGAGCAATGTACTACTACTTGATTAAGCAGAAGCCGCATTCAGCCAGAAACGCTAAATAGAATATGCAACCAAATGTAATACATATACAGTATTCATTACTTAGTGTTTTAATTAAATGAACAAGAAATGTTCATTCCTGTCTTTAACATAAAACTGTTTCCTTTGTGCTCTGATTAGCTACCCCACGTGTTGGTGAATTGTGTGGAGTGCTACAGCTCCAGGTTCTTGTACGAGGCTGTACTGAACGGTTTGTACACAAACAACGGCAGGCAGAAACCAGAGACTCCCGTCAAGTGTGAAAACATGAACGACTTTGTCCGACTGTTTCGTCATACTTGCATGGATCTCCATCTTCAAAATGAGACTGTTTATATTGTAAGTGTGCTGCTGAATTTGAATTTGATTAAAAAAATTCAAGTACATCAGTGTAAAATATATTAATACATTGTAAACGATTGAAAAGCAGGGAGTAGTAAATTCAAACTCTCAGCAGAGTTCTAATAAGAATACTGTAAGCTAAATAACTGCAATAACTAATTTAGGTTTTTATTCATTCTCGTATATCAAATTAAAGAAAAAATCAAATTAATATTTTGTATGAATCCAAAACCATAAAATATAAAGTAGAGCCAAGTGGCAAAAAAAATAATTATTGAAAGCCCAAAAATTTGTTGTAATATGCATTTATGGAACTACAATGAAAGATAACCTCTGAAAGTCTGTAATTTTTTGAAAATTATTTGGTGATTCATAGGTTATTGACAAAGCTGAGCGTTTGAGAGAAATGGATGCCAACATTTTACCAGCATTTCTAGGATTACAGGAACTGGTATGCATATTTGAAATTAATTTCAACTTGGAACAATAAATGATATGTTACTAATTACATGTAACTTACTTGTGTACTGCTGATATTGTGTCAACCCTTTTAACTTTGAAAAGAAGAATACAAGGGACACATAGTTGTCACATGTTTACTTGTTAAACTTGCTAAATTGATCGATTGTTAAAAAACCAAATGAATTAACACGAACCAAAACTATTGAAAAATTAAAAGCGTGAAAGGAAAAGGTCCCCTTTTGAGATTTGGTAATAATTTTCGTCCCCTTCCATATATGAATTGATCTGTACGAACATATATTCTGTGTTTGAAGGCAGATGGCAATGTGTGTGTGATCCTATTAAGCGAGATAGTCTGGGAGAAGTTTCGGTGTGGGACAGGATTTCAGGAGCCTTTCATTGTACAGTTCCCTGACTACAACAAAGGTACATGGAAAAGATTCTCCTGACAATTCACAAATGGAATAGTTGCCAAAAGTTGTAAATGAAAGGGCAGGAATTTTATTTAGTATATATTTGAACATTCAGTCTAATAATTTAAACTAGAGAAATGGTTTCAATTTTATGTTCTTTATCTTTATTTTTTTTAGAGCTTTTCCTCACTGCTCCATTTTTAAGAAAGATTTAGCAAATATACAACAGAATAATTGAAATATTGTCCAACCTTTTCACATTTCATTAATTATACCTATATAATATATATGTAAAACAAATTAAAAAAACCCCACAAGTTTTAGAGTAATTCTTCTTTATGTTAACCTTGCTTTGTGTGGAGTTCTACATACCGGTATCTGAATTTGTTGCTTAGAATTGTAAGAAAGACCGTCATTGTAAATTCACTGTATTTATTACAGACGAGCTGCTGAGAATTTTAGTGAGATCAGCACCTGAGGGGTACTCAGCTGAGTTCTATCAGATGTACCTGAGTTTGGTGCTCAGCGTCTTCCATATCGTATGTCGCAATCTCTCCGAGCTCCAACATTTGGTAAGTGCAAGAACAAAGATAAATTTCTTGTGTATAGAGAACTTATACTTGAACAGCAATATTTGGTATTAATGTTAACATCAAATGAAAATGCTTATCTTTGTCTATTGATTAAGGTTTTACACCACTCTATAAGTGCCAATAATATTACCATCCACCTGTCATTGTAATAATTGTAGTTCATATTGGTCACTGAAAATTCCATCATTTTTTTCTACTTTTTTTTTAGGCTGCCATTAATTTCAGAAAATACATTGAGCCTATTAAAAATGGAGAAGGTGAGTTTTGGAGAATATGATAATACATTTTTTTAGAAGAAGGTTAGCCATTTAAACCAAACATTTATAAACAAATTAAGATTGTACTGAAGAATTTTTCTATACAGTTTTTGCGTACTGAAAAATCATAAAAATTTGTGGAGGACAATTTCATACCTGTTAACCTTTCAAAGCTGCTATGTGGGAGAATCTCCCCCTTACCAACTTGGCTAAGGGGGAGATTTTGCGTAAACGACGTTTTTTCACGTGAAATTCAAATATATATTTAAAATACTGTTAGATACCTTATTTTTCCATTGTAATTAATGCATTTGCAATCATTTTAAATTTTATTATTTCTATGACTACCAGTGTGCAATTACAACTTGTGTTGCTGTACATGTTCAGAAAACTATTATTTTGTTTGCATGGTACAATACAAGAAGTCAATAGTGCCACTTTTTATATTAAGTCTTCTTATTGTTCAGTATTGAACCATCACTGCATGCTGACATCTAGGGTAAACACAGAAAATTTATTTTGCGTATTTTGAATTTGCAGTGAAAACCCAGTCAAGAAAATACCTGTAAACAATATTCATTAAAATTATTTTTTGCCCTAATATAGGATAGATTTTTAATTCACAAAACAACATGTATTTCTCTAGTACCATTTAAAAATGATCTCTGTTGTAATATCTATAGCATCTCTGTAATTAATAGTACCGGTACTATAAACTTTAAAAACTCTTGTGAACTGCTTTTTTATCGGTAGCTTGTATAAACACTGTGTTCCAAACTCACTTTGATTTTTACCGACTGTGCTGGCCAGACAGAATTAGTCACGACTCACTGCACGTGGCTTGGGTGCTTTACCTGTGCACCTGTTAAGTGACACCACTGGCTGTGTATTGTTTTCTTTGGTGTTACAGAGTAAAATCAAGATGTTTTAAGCTTTCAATTATTTTTTTATAAGGCCTATGCATAACTAAATACGTAACTGATTTAAGTCAAAACCGGAAGTAATCGTAAAAAGTAAACTGGTCTATAACATGTCTTACTATGATCACGGTAGACAGTACTTGGATGGATTTTGATATATTCAAGCTACACAGCAGCTTTTTGAGCTCAAAATCAGAGAAAACCCCGCAGTGGTTGTTGAAATTTGCAAATAAAGATTCAGAAGTTTTTTTGGGGGGGGGGGGGGTATGGGGAAGACAAATACGATTGCGGGAGAAATTTGTCTCCCGCGCGGGAGATAGGTTGGATGCGGGAGATCTTAGATTTTTAGGCCGTTTTGCGGGAGTCTCCCGCGCAATGCGGGAGGGTTAACAGGTATGCAATTTTCGTGGATTGGTTAACTTTTACATGTTCGTAATTTCATGTATTCTTTTATACCAACATAAGGACATATGATTATACAACACTAATTTATTAATTCTCGGAGGATGTTAATTTGAGGATGAGAGGTACCCACGAATTCCATGAAAATTGAGCCACCACGAAATCTAATGATTCCACAGTACATACAAATGAAAATCTGCCAATTGGCTGATTTTCTGCTGATTTAAAATTAAAAATGATTAGTTTCCAGATTAATGCAGATTCAATGAAAAATATGGTATAATTACTGTAAATCAACTTTTATTTGTGTGCGAGAAATTTTCGCGAGGTTAGTGAGAGCCTTGTCGTCGCGAATATTTCTTGCCGCGAACCAATCCTATGTCTATAATTTTTATAACAATACAGGTCTGGATAAGGCTTGGTCGTGAACATTAGATGTCGCGAACCAGTTTATTGGCAGTTAATTGCGAAATAAAGTCGCCACGAAAAAAAAATTTGTTTACAGTTACTGTAAAAACAACTTTATCTGGTTAAGATATAATATCTAGAGTACCGAGATTGTCTACAAATTATGTCGCACACTGTAGTTTATCCTTAGTCAATATTTTACACAAAAGGGCAGATCACTCTAACCGTACTACTTAACATGGAGTTGATATTTTTCAGTTAGAATGGGCCCTGAGGAAAATCTGTGTTTCATTTTATCTGTTAACAGTAAAGCTCCTCGTTTTGTTAAAAATATATTCATATTCAATACTTAGATGGGCATGGATCTACATCATATAGTAATACAGACAAGTGTTCGGTGAAATTCACAGATATGTAATACATGCAGTCACTACATGTATTACCACAGGGATCAATTACTGCTAATATTGACAACTTATGCTGTTTTTAATTCGAAATAGAAATCAGTATTCAGAGTACAAAGCATAAAATCAGATACAGTGTGAAATCTTGTTTTAACAGCCACAGAGAGTGACAGCAGGAAGCTGTGGAAGAACTTTGAGCCTCACTTGAAGAAGGCCCTCCAGACCGTCTATCTTAGAGAAGTGTCGAGGTACGGGTCATCAAGGATGTCTGATGTATTGTATTCAAAGGAGTGTTAGAGAAACTTGCAGTTAATGATTGATAGAATGTGCAAGATACACAAGATGTTCAAGAATGCACAGAAAAATATCTGTCTGTAATTGTTGGAAGCATATTGTAGGTCCCTATTAATAAAACTGTGAACTTTTCATTAAGAATGATAGATTTTGCCATATTGTTCCGCTAAGTCAAAAATGTTATCAACCTTCAATCTTACCATTTACATGTAAATAAACATCACCTATCAACATGATCAAAACATATAAATCTAAAAGTAAACTTTTTGCAGCTTTGTGATGTTTTATCTATTACATTTAATATTAATATAAGAATTGCTGTATATTCCTTATTATATGCTAGTACTAAATTTCACAATTCTGCCATTTTGTATCAAATTACGAGAACATAAAATTGTGAGAGCCAAACTTTTATGCTAATTTTTTATTGTTCTAAATTCTGGATAAAAATGTGATAGTGAGATTTTAAAATCTGCTAGGGGTACTTCTCACAATTTTAGGGTAGATGTTTATTCCTCGCGTTTAGTTAGGAATCTGCAGTTTGTATTTTTTAAAAACTTAATAATTTTTTTTTCATCAGCACACAGTGGGAGAGGATGCTAGAAGAATCAGATGCTGGAAAGATGATGACTCAGCAAGGTATTAAAGTTTTCATTTTGGTTTGCGTCAAATCAACAAAAGCATTGTAAATTGCTTCAAACACTTACTATGCTTTCACAGATTAAAGACCAATATTTTACTGTTTTACTGTGTGATTTTATAAAAAGAAGTAATATTCTCTGATAAAACTCTTATACGAGGGTCAATAAAAAAATACAAAGATAATGTGACTGTCTATCATATATTTTTTATGAAAGTCATACTTAACAGATCAATATGTGCACCAACACTTATGTTATTGATACGTGAAATTTTAGTCCATTTGATGAAACGGTATTTTTGTTACCTCTTTTTAAAAACAACATGTTTTGTCACCACAGCGCACGGTACATTCAAAACATGTTGTCAAGATTAAACACGCACAGTTTATAGATATACCCCATCTTTATATCATGCTTAGACTCTTGTGTCTCTCTCCTTACATTTTAAAATGGCACTGAACCACTAAACATCTTATTTTCACACATTTGTTCGAGAATCATAAGTTAATTCATCAAAGTTTTCATTTCTAACCGTGTATCTCTTAGTTTACAGTAAGGATAACCCTAAAAGGTTGACGTTACATGTTTTTTTTCCAAATATTTTACAGATATTCCACTCTTTCAGACTGTTTATTACAGTTAAATACAAACTTGCAACTAATTGTTGACTTATTTTTTGCACAATTGAGCATTTTCACAGCTTGTATCCGGCTTTTTCCTGAGTTAAATCTATTTGCTTGTACTTCTCGTTGCGCTGTGACGTCCGGAGACGTCGATATTTTTAGTCAATTCTAAAGAGGACTATCTGTCTTTAGTTACTTACATCTGTTTGACAAAACAATATATCCCGTCATTATTTGGAACATAGAATACCATGATTATACCTTATTTGAGGTTTCAATATTATTTGGTTTGAAGCCCAATTTATAGAAATATTACTTTCAACATTATATGGTTTATTGTTGACATAACACAAATTTTGACCATGCCGTGACCTCATCTTTGCAGGATTAGATTCTGAATAATTCTTAAAAATAAAGGAATTTATTAATTTTTTTCCTTGCAAATTGTTTGAAACTATTGCTAAATTATGTCTACCAAATTTAGTAATGGTATGACGTTAAGTAACATAGCTATGACAAAAGTCTTCGTATTTTTTGATTGACCCTCGTATTTGCATTTTTTTGTTAATTGTAGGGCTGAGCTCCAGAACTCATGTAGAGCTGCCATATTATTCCAAGTATCTGCTGATTGCTGCTTATCTAGCCTCTTATAATCCAGCCAAGTCTGACAAAAAGTTCTTCTCCAAGGTGAGTTCTGTGATGCAAGGCCATTGATTGTTCAAAATGGAGGTCTTTTAGAGGCCACTTGCTCAATTTTAAAATGGCATCTTTTACAGACCCTGAAACGTACTACTACACCACACGCTCGCTGCACGCTCGCTAAACGGTTCACACGAAACGCTGAACGGTTTACACGAAACGCTGCACGCTTTGCCCGAAACGCTAAACGATTTACACGAAACGCTGAACGGTTTACACGAACGATTCTCGCACGAAACGATTTGCTCACTTTTCACACGCTTTGGACACGCTTTTATCCTGATCGTTCGGGTCCTCTCGGATTTTTACCCTGCTTTGTTAGTAAAAATCAATTTTAAGAAAACACGAAATAATAGAAATACTGATATTAGAAATATATATGTACATAAGTATTGAATTGATTAATTAAATTAATTTGGTACTTATATTTACAGCAAAAAAATTATTTATTCACAGAATTAGCCAAAAATATTACTTCTATAAATATATTTATTGCTCAAAAGAAATATCCATGATTCTTATTAGTCCCGTAAATAATAAAAATTCCAGAGAAAAAGTTACCGTAACACAATATTCAATACCAAAAATAAAATCTGTATGATTACAAACTGAAATCGGTTTTTCAGTATTCGGCGGGATTTGTTTTTTCTTCTCACATTAATATTTTTATTGGTTTCAGAGAATACGATGTAAAAATACTAACTGTAAATAAACCTGTAATTATTTACATTGATAATTTGGTTTTTCAGTATTCGGCGGGATTTGTTTTTTCTTCTCACATTAATATTTTTATTGGTTTCATAGAATACGATGTAAAAATACTAACTGTAAATAAACCTGTAATTATTTACATTGATAAATTTGAAAGTTATGTAAAATAAAATTAGTTGAATTGTCGAATCTTTCGCGTAAATAAATGCTCCGTACATAAAATCACAGAGAAAAATCAATGGATTAAATAATAAAGAAAGTTGTCCTTACTGTTTTGGATTTCGGAAAGAACAAAAAATAAAAAATATTCGTATACATAACCGGCGCCCCACATAACGGCATACAATATTTCTATCATAATCTATTTGAATTAAATACCATGCATATATATTCCCATAATAATTAATTGCATGTGTACATTTTAGGAAAATTTCAGTGTGTTAATTACTTGTTGTTTTCCGTTATCAGTGTTTAAATAATTAAAATAATAACTTGTAGAAATATTTTTAATTGGGATTCAGAAGAATTTACTTCCCGCATTTCATAGAAATGAATAGAATATTTTCTTTCTATCTTTACATTTAATTTTGTTTAAATTAATGTTAAATAATCTATCATTGAAATTGTGTGCATCATCAAATACTGATTCCGACTACCTTGAAGTCATTAAATTTCTATTGGCTTTTGACAAAAAAAGAGACGCGTGACCATCCAATGAAAACGAATACACAGAGTTTGATTGACAGGTTCAGCCAGGTGCAGGTCTTACCCGATGTCCGAGGTTATGTGTACTGGTTGTACACAGCCGAATAGTCTCAGTAACTAGTCTTCTTTCAATACGCGTACTTTTCTTTTGTTTGTTAAAAATTAATTCAATTTTGTAAAAAGATAAGTATATCATTTCTTATAGATTTTTTTCACGAGAATATCTCAAAGGAGTTTTGCCAATCAGTTTAAAGTAATGTTTAACACGAGCGCTATTTTGAAACAATTAAATTGTCAGAGAGTTCCGAATGAAATCTGATGAACGTTTCACACGGTTCTCGCACGCTTTGCCCGAAACGATTTACACGCTTTGCCCGAAACGCTGCACGCTTTGCCCGAAACGCTAAACGGTTTACACGAAACGCTTCACGATTCACACGAAACGCTAAACGGTTTACACGAAACGCTAAACGATTAACACGAAACGTTTCTCGCACGAAAGTCACACGCTTTTTTGGTGTAGTAGTACGTTTCAGGGTCTGTATTTTAAATGTAAATGTTAATTTCCCTAATTTTCCTTACCCTCTAAAATTATGAACAAAACATGGATATGTAATGAGTAAATTAAATCAAAGTTAAGAACAAAACACCACATACCCAATATATGATGAGTTTTAATACATGCATATATATAAATATATATATATATATATATATATATATATATATATATATATATATATATATATATATAATGTTTATTCTATTAATTTTGTAAATTCCTTATTAAATATGAGGAATTAATTTCCACGTAAAATCACGAGAAGCAGACCTCACAGATTTTAAAATCTCACTCTTATTTTTTAGACAGTTTTGAGTTATATGAAATCATATCAAAAAATTGGTGCTTGCAATTTTATATTCTTGCGATTTGATGCAAAACACCAGAATTGCGGAATTATGTTCTCGCGTAAAAAAAGGAATTTACAGTATTTCCCAATATGTGTTGATTTCCCCAATATCAAAATAAAGTGTGGGAACCCTGTCATGTACTGTTCATCTATAAAATTTATTTTGTCTTTTGTTGGTAATGGGTAATTTGTCAAGATCATTAAAGCTAATAAGCAAACACATGTACAGTACATTTAAAGGCTTTTTGTTATGGCAGAACTGTCATATGACAGTTACATAGAGTTGGATATAGGATTCAGTGGAGTGCAAAAGAAAGTGACAGCTTGGGTTGTAAAATGCAGAACTTTCCATGCTGTTGTTTATTGAATGTTTATTTTTTTCAATATTTTGACTGTTTATGATTTCATGCTGGAACTTTTTAAAGTTCTGTTAAATACATCTTCAAAGTACACTGCAGTAAAAATGGATAATGGTATTTCTATTTAAAAGAACAGATTTATGATGTTGTGTTTCTTATCTTTATATTTTCAGCATTCAGATAAACACAAGAAGTCCAAAGTCATCAAAAAACAAGAGAGAGTAAGTACTAAAGTTTCTCTTAATTACGATCCTCGACTGTTTAATTACAAAGTAATTATTTAAGAACATAAGCGTATATATTCAAACTGTCTACAGTGAATTTCCAAGGGTAAAGTCAAGATACCAGGTAGATAAGATCTATGTTGGGGCTTAAAGAAAAGCTTCTATGGAATAGACTAAGTGCGTTATCCAGTTCTAACTTTTTTAAAGCCCATAGACATGTCCTTATTAGCTGAGTGGTTTGTGTCTGATCTATTCACAATTTACTACTCCACCCAAAATTAATTCTTTCTTCCATGGTATATAAAAGCAGTCAAAAGTGAATATATATCAGAGCTAAATTTTTGGTTGACTAGATACATGTAATACAATAAAACTGCATTGGATGTTGAAATTGGACATTGACTAGCAGATATTTGGGGACAATAATGTTTTGATATGAAAAGGCATCCTTTCGTGTTTTAGAAATATAGATACCTTAAAAATGATGGTAAGATAGAATAGAAATGCGTGGAAGGATGACATTTATAGTTTTTTGAAATGAAGAAATGGTCACTATTTTTGACAAACATCTGGAACTTTTATTTTTCAGACCAACAACCACATGCTTGGTCCAAAGCCCTTCCCCTTGGACAGACTGATGGCTGTCTTTTATGCTATTGTGGAGGGAAAGGTTGCGCCTACCGCCAATATATTCATGCAGGTATGAAAGTTTTGTACACCTTAAATTTATTTGATCTTGTAAGGTAAATGTATTATTAATTTAAAAGTGCAAAGAGATTATTTGGATGTGTGTTTAAAGTGTTTCTATTTTTCCCACAATATTTCTTTTTTCTTTCTTTGAATTCATATTTTCAAACGGAAATAAATGAAAAATTATTTGATATGATGTTGCACTTTTCTAACAAAGAAATTTTTCAACAATAAAAATATCAAATATGTAATTTTGAACGCTTCGTTGTGTGATATTGCAATAAAGGGGAGAGGGGGAGGGGTGATAAAAGGACATTGTAGATGAACATCAATCTCAAGTTTTCGATTAAAAAATGTTGAAATGCTTTTACAGTTCAAATCTAAATAGCTTCAAGGTACAGATTATCTTGTGCTAATATTGCAAAATTTGATTTGATTTGATTTGAAAGATTTAAAAATTTAATCTGAATTTAAAAATAATTTAACAATTAAATTTTTAATTAGCATTCAAAATTTTCATTTAATTTTCAATGTTTTTTGTGTTATTTTTTAGATAACTTCTTTAGTGTCTGTTCACCTGCTGTCCCAGGTAGCTGGAGATGATCAAATAGATGTACCCAAGTATAAATGTCTGGTCTCCTTGGACTTTATCAAATCAGTCGCCAGGTTTGTGCATTTTTTTGAAAACTTCAACTGCATTACAGCTTATGATTCCTGAGGCATTGTGTTACATGTATATCAGTGACGTTCATCTAGGTTAGAGAGGAACTTTGATTTAAGCTGCTTCGTTTTACTATATAGCATCATATATGAACACTACCGTTAAGCAATGGACATGTTAGGTATAAGTGTATAAAATAGCTGTTCAATAGTAAATTGGACCATTTGGGTACTGTTTCCTAGAATAAATGTTGTACAAAATGTGTCTCCAGAACAAAATTTGATGTTAAGAATTTATGAATATTCAAATTGGTAATGGGTAATTTTGTCCCTCTAGATGTTGTGATGTGTATGTTAAAGTAGGACTTTTAAACTTAGTAGCAATTAAACTAATATTTTTGGCTTATAAAATTTAAATCAATTTGCACGATTTCATCCATCCATTTGACTTGCTTCACTTCATGAATGTTCGTGAGTACATATAGTCTGAATTCAGGTTGAATTAAAGGACAACATAGAAATAAGTCTGTTCATGTGCGTTGCATCTTTTTAAAATCCAACAATTTTTAAGGTGACAGATTCTTGGGTTGTAACTTGGTAAACTTTAGTATCTTTTAAGAGAAATAGTTGTTATGAAAAATCATTGGATACTTGAATTGCAAAATTTGATCAAGCAGCTTCAAAGTTGAGAAAATGAAAATATATGAACTTGTACAATGATGTGCCATAACTGTAACACAATACAACTTTCATGTGAATTGTTCTGTTTTTGGAACTGAAGAATTTCTGTTTAGTGGTTCACCATAATAAACAAAATTTTGTGGTAAATTGATCATATGTTTATACTGTTCAAAATAAGCCTTATCAAAAGGTGTACTGTTGTGAAAAACATGGCAGACTTCTGAAAAAGAAAATGGAAATCCACACTAATGATGTGTGTAGGTTTGAGACATTATAAGTGCCGTGTTGTGGCCTAGTTTCAACTGTTAACCTAGAAAAAATACTTTGACATGGAGGAAATTATTAAACCAAGTGGGGACTGGTAATTAAAGAGGTCCTCGTGAGAACCTGATGATTCTCGAAGTGGTTTGGATTGGTCTGTAAAGTACACACACCGTTTGATCTTTTGAGATAAAGAAACTTGTCCTAAAGCAGGCCAACAAACTTGTACGTTTTATTTTCTTTAAAACAAAAAGTTTATTGGAATTCAAATTTATGAAACAAATATTGCAAAAATGCTTGATCGATTCTAAATAAGTTTATAGGAATCGGATGAGATATTTAAAAAAAGGAGGGAAAGTTATTATATCAATGTAGAACAATTTGAATGAAATACAGGTACTTTTCTGTATCAGACCTAAAACCGGAATTATGTAATCTTAAAAGCCATAAATTCAAAATAATATCAAGTTCAAATAATTATCGTTAAAGTTACTGGTATTCTTTCTGAGACAGGGAAATATTTTGAAATATTTTGTATTTTTTTTTTTGCTTTCAGAACTGTTAACTTTGACGTTGTACGATACCTTTATGATTTTGTGTGAAGACGTTTGGAATGAGTTTAGACAGACATGGATATATGTGTTCAAAGAAAGACGCTTCTCTGGGAAACTAAGACAGAGTTCGAGTGAGAGTAAGGGAAGATGGCCAGTTTTTGGAACACGATGCAACTGCACACATTTCCAGTTGGAAATGTGGTAAGGGGGCAGTTAAATAAAACGAAGACAATTCCACACGTGACAAAGAAAATGCATTCCCATTTCTTGTATGGTTTGTCGATAATTGTGCTAAGGGATGTGATAAAAATTGTATGTTTGTATATTGAAAGAAAAAATGATCAGATAATGATATTAAAACTGTTTAGATAAACAATGTTTTTGCTCTTCAATATATGAGATGTCAAAAAAGTCCTGCGTAATACATAGTCTGTGTAATGGTGGGAATGGGACAAAGAATTTACGTAAGTCGAGTAGCAATGGTAAATTAACTAGAAAACGGTCACTTTAAAGTACAAAAAAGAAGTTAAATAACCTATTGGCACGGGTTGTTTTGAGTGCCACACACTTGTATACGTCAAAACGATTGGTGAAAAAAAAGTGTCATACCAAATTACTCCCAAGTCCTGTTATTAGTTGAGCGTTTTCTTTTATATCAGTCAATGACTTGAACTAGCAAAATTGAGAGATTAAGAATGAGACATGATTCTGATAAATCAATGGAAAGTATGATTCTGAGGTATGTAGGCATGCAATAGTCGACCATGTGATGCTTATCTTTGAAACAAAGGTTATATTTTGGTAAAATCTGTTATTTCCGATTTATTTTTACGATTTTGCATTTTTAAATATATTAAATTTCACAAACACTGGTCTGCTTAATTCTTAAAAGAAAACGCGGCTTTCGTTGTCAAATATTTTTATTCTTTTATCGAGGTACTCGTACTCAAAATAATGAAAAAAAATTCTTTTTTACATGTATTTTTAAAACATAAGTAAAAAGTACATTATAATTAATGGCAAATTAAGGTTTATACCTTGAAGAACACAATATTGGTCAAATTCTTTTTTTTTAATGTTTTTATTATCTACAGTGATTAAGGAATGCATTTCTGATTATCGAATTAAATTTGAGGGTCATTCGTTGAGTTATAAGAAAGACACAGGACTCGCAATCCGTAATCATTTAAACAAAGATCGCGCCCTGTTTTTGTTTACATAGATTCAGTATACCAGTGAAAATCTTTTTCAGGTTGATTTGTCGATCTTATTCATTTAAAGCATAAATAAACAGTTCCTAACGTTAAACACATTCATTTTAATTTTACTACAACATTCAAAATTTAGACATAAGTTTGCTTGCGTATCAAAGTTGTAATTTTTGCAACTCGCTTTTAACTCAACAAATGACACTCACATTTTGGTTGCCTATTATATTGCCTTACTGAAGCATCGTAAACATTAATACCTGAAAAATAATTTTGACCAAAATCTTGACCATGCCCTTTAAAGAATTGCTACACGTTGTCATTGTATAGATTAGGTAAAAATATAGTCAGATATTATTATGAATTATTTCCTTTTGAGAGTGGATTTGCAGTTCTGCGACTTGCATCTACATGCACTTATTCCATTGTGCAATCGCGCGAATGATTAAATTTTATTAATCTCGCAGATTTATAAACTTTCTGAAATGTTATTTCTACATGACTTATTCAATTATATATGATGTTCAAATATCTTTAGTGATGCCGAACATTTCAAAGTTTAAAAACAGAAAGTATTTTTTTTATACATAAATTTTTCTAAAATCTACTACTACACCACCAAAACATTTTAAAGACCCATTTTCTCTGTCAAGTCAATCAATTGAAATGAGCGGACTTCTTAATGTCTTAAACTTGTTTTTTTCTGTTTTTTTAAGGGGAGGGGGTAGGAATCATTCTTTTCCTCAGTTTTAAAACCAGATTGCTTGATGTGGTATTTCTAATGCTTAGATGCAATGTATAAGGCAGTTATCGAGTGACAAGCGAAAGACTTAGCAAAAGGGTTCTCATTTAAATGCGTTTAATATTTTAATTTTTACAGTAGAAACACTTTTTCCTTTTCCGACTTTTTTTTGAAAGTTTATTATGACCTCTAAAAATTCTCAAGTTTAGTACAGTACATAGTCATTACTTAAAGTCTTGAAACATATTTTTAGAAATGTGATGCTTAACATTACAAATAATTGTGAACTTGGTATGAACCTTTGTTGCAAATTCAAAACTCGCATTAACATTTGGTTTGTTATAAGATACATTTGGTTTTTATAATATATTGCAAAAGTCAGCGTTCTTAACATAAAGAGTGGAAACATTACTAGGGGGGGGGGGGGGTAACAAGTATCCACTAATGATAAAAAGATGTACATGTATTATGGGGTAAAATCCTGACCAATACATATCATATTTTCTTGAACAAACTGCCTTGCCGTTGATTTGTGATACATCCACTAAGGATATGAAATAAAAACACAAAATAAGTGCATCGCTGACCATTAATGATATATATTTTTTATTTCATCAGTGGATGGACTTTAACCATATATCACAGTTATGCATAGATTAGTATTGATTTTCACACCCCTGTTTTTCTGTTGACTAAAAGGAGTATCATAATGATAGATTAATATACAGTACTTTTGCAAACATAACTGTACAATTATTGGTTGACATCCATTCACTAATGCAATAAAATGATCAGCTATTTCCAAATTTTTGCGTTTTTCTCATATTATTAGTAAATATAAATTTTAGCCATTTAATAGTTATATAATTTAAAAAAAAATGTATCTTAAAAGGGGCATGATCATGATTTTGGTCATTTTGTTTTGGTTTAAATTGCTTCAGTGTAAAGCATTCCTTATAGCGTGTCAATTGTCAAGATTTAATCGAAATACAGAGCTCACAGTTCTTACTTTTTTTTAAACAAATCTAAAGTCATGTTTTTGTTTGCTTTTAGACTTTTGACAAGAAAATTCCAAGTATGAACCTAAAATGAATAAGACAAACGCTAGAAACTATTTATGTACATAATAAATTAGCAGATAGAACCTATTGAAAAAGAACTTTACAGGTATATTGAACCAATGTTAATATAACAAAAACACGAGCCTTGTTAACATAACAAAGAATTGCTTATACGACTGACACTCACATTTGGTTGATCATTGGAAATGTATTACGTAAGCGCTGTAAACAATAAATATTTTAAGAAAATAACAAAATTACGACCAAGTCCCTTTAAAGGGGCATGGTCACGATTTTGGTCAAATTTTATTTTCTGTTTTTATTATTTATAATGATTTAGGAATGCATTTCTAATGGTCAAATGAAATTTGGGTGCTAGTCGATGCAGTTCTAAGCAAGATACAGGGCTAATAATTCTTCGTCATGTAAACAAGGCTCGTGCCCTGTTTATGTTTACATAGGTTCAATATACCAATAAATAATCTTTTTCAAACTGATTTGTCTATCTTTTTATTCATTTTAAGCATAAATAAACAGTTACTAACGATTTACATATTCATTTGAGGTCTAAAGCTGGAATTTTCACCTCAACCTTAATCGAAAAAAATAATTTTTGACCAAAATCCTGACCATGCCCTTTAATGGACGGATAGATAGTTTGTTAATGATAAAATAAGTTCATTAGCTTAGTTGTCAGGTTTCTGTCAACTAAGGCAACTTTATGTCATGGATACAGTATCATTAAGAGGTTACAAAATTCCTAGCTAACAGCTTATTTCCCTTTTAATGTCGGATTTCTTTTAGTGCTTTAAATAATCATACACATAGTATAAATCTCTTTTACTTTCCATGAAAGTGAAAATAATCCGTAAACTGTAGGCTTTTTTAATTTGAAAAGTGTTTATCCTTCGCAGCAACAATTGGGAGAAATAGGTGATACTTTAAACAAATTTAAAAGCATATACATGTACAGGCACGTAGCATCGTTTTTGAAAGTGGTGGGGCCAGACTCATCCCAAAAATCTAAACAAGCCCCCCCCCCCCCCCCCCCCCCAAATTAATCTTTTCCAAAATCTTCAAGACCAAGAAAACTGCGATTTTTTAAACATGTCACTAGCATTATCTCAAAACAAACTTCAACAGGGTCTTGAATCATAATCTAAAAGAAGAATAAACAATGGATCCTGCTGATTTTTATTTTTTTATCACAAAAAAGGAAGGTCAATAAACCAACTAGTTCAATTTGCAAATGTACTTATAATAGTATTTAAAAAAAATGATTTTATTGAAAACATCTGCTGGATATTATGTATATATTTATATATACATTTTATAAGAACTGAATGCATTACTCTAAGAAATCACCAAATAAACGTTTGCATAGTTATGCTATTTATATTTCTAAAATAGAACAAAAAATTTCAAAGACATATTAAGTAAATAATATACATTTGGTTAAAGATTACTACTGGTGGTATTGAGCTTAGACCTGACGTTTACCTACCAACCTTATGTGGCCCCGTTCTTCTTTATGTGTAACTTCCATGGCAACGTAAACGAACTGGGAATTGATAACGGAGAGGTAGCCCTCAGTGTGTCCATCGAAGGCAATCCGGAACTTTACAGGCCGGGAAAACTTTATAATGGTGAGTACTGAAATGTGAAGGTTTACAAAAATAAAAGCCAACCAATCATGTTAGGATTTACTTTTGATGATATAATATTGCCATGTTTTCATGTCTAAATTATTTAATCATACCTGTTACGTATAAAATTTTAACACATAAAAACTGTAGCGAATTTTTTTACGCACGTATCAAACATGGTAAATTATTATTGAATGATAATCGAACAAAGACAAAGGCTAATTTAGTTACTTAAATATTTTACTCTTATTCTTTCAGTTACAATCACTTCCTCCGTGAATTTTGATGGGTTTTTCTTGACGGGACTGTACACATTAACGTCAGAAGCCAGGGCGAGAATGCAAGGACTGGGCTTCTTTGACAACAGAGGAGCAGGGAACAACCTGATGTGTTCCATCGTCCACTCCCAGGTCAACCCTGAACCTCAGCACCGCCTGACCTTCACCTGGATGGCTCCGGCCAGCGGGACAGGATGTGTTAGTTTCCTGTAAGAATCGGGTTTATATAAAAAGTTAAACTTTTGATGAAAACAATGTTTTGAACCTTGTTATATTTACTTTAAAAACAACATCTCATTTTGTTACTTAACATTATTTTGTAATTTTTAGGTTCTTTTATTAGAGAGATAAGAATTAAATTCAAATACATAAACAAAGAAGAAATGTTAACATTAACATAATTCAATGTTGATCTTTATTACTATAGAGCTACAGGAACTCTTCGAAACCAGTTGTTATTTAAAGATACAACGGTGTTACAGATGTGTGAAGAAGGAGGTAATCATGGCAATTTAAATGTATTTTTTGTGATTAAATTAAAACGGTCTTTATGAAAGTAGGAATTATTACATGTATATATCAGTAGTACTTTCTGTTGTTATCTCTAAGCTCCCACTACATCACCTCTGAGACCGGAACTTGCAATTCTCCATGGTAATGGAATAATCATGAGAGATGACTTTGATTCTTCCCCTGACGTCAACATCCTCGTTTGGTAGATATTTCTTTTTACATCACTAATCACTTCGCAGATAACGAGGACAATTTATTTCAACTTACTTAATTATCTTTGTGAAGATGAAATGTAATTTTTCTTCTGCCAATGTTTATGTTCTTTATTTTTTGAAATCTAGGAATGAAGTTGCAGGAGCAAACATAAGTAGTGATTGTGGTCACGTGATGTATGGTGACTCCAGTTGGTTATGTCAGCGATACGGCCAAAGAAAATTGGTAAGTATCTTGTATTATAACAGAAAATTCAATGCATAAACCAATAGGAATTATGATAAAAAAAATATGCAACGATAAAAATGTTAAAAATAATGAACAAATGAAAAATATTGTGAGGGTAGTTGTTACTTACCAGTTTTCTTGATCTCTTTTTTTTCAGGTAACCGTTCCCATGAACACATCGACGGCATCCATAATACAGTTTGCTCTGTGTATGAAGAATTTTATTTTATAAGCTTTGTTTAACCATAGCTACATTTATGTTAATCCATAATTTTTTTACCTGTAGGATTTTATTCATAAAATATGTTAAGCCACAATGAGATCTTCCTTTGAACACTTTAAATCATAAAATATATTAAACCTATTTGTGTTTTATTGAAAATTTCCTTTCTGAAAAATGATTACCTAAAGCTTTGTATGTTTTGATAGTTCCAATAACGTGTACGAAAAAATTGGTAGACCAAATCTGTATTAATTTTATTTCATAAGATTATCAACAGGTATAAATAATCATATCTTTCTTAGAACAACCTTATTTTTAAGTTTTATTCAGTTTCAGAATAAATTACTTTTCTCACAAAATCAATTTATCTTTGAAATTAGTATAGTTATAATATATGTAAATATGTTATATAAATACAAATTGTAAGTCGATAATAAATGTACTTCCATTTGATTTTAATGTAAAGCCGCTGGAAGATGTGAAGTCCATAATTCTGCAGACAATGAAATCACAGTGTCCTACGGACTGCAGGGGTGTACAGTGTGGACGGCCATAGACTCAATCAGGTACACGCGGTACTAATAACAAACAAAAACGTTTTTTGAAGGAAACTAAAGTTCACCATAAAAGTTGAGTTAACATACAAAGCGACACGTGGTTACTTTTAGATTGCCGTCGTCGCTCACAGAAGTCCATCTTGTGTATCTACCCAAAGAAGCTAGAGCTGAGGGAGTCTGTCTTAAATGGGAACAGATGTCCAACACAACAACAACTACAGAAACTATACCAGTGACAACAGAACCAATGACAACAGAACCAATGACAACAGAATCAACGACATCAGAATCAACGACATCAGAATCAACGACAACTGAATCAACGACAACTGAATCAACGACAACAAAGCCAACGACAACAGAACCAATGACATACCCACCAACAACAACACAGATTCTAACAACAACGGAAAAACTGACTACAACTACTGAACTGTGGTTCCGATGGGACATCGCTGACGAGGGACAGCCAGACTTTAATAGTTGTTGGGGAATTGACAATGTGCTTGTTGTCAATACTGCAGAGCGACCCACTCGCTTGGTTGAAAACTTTGATCCAATCGATCCTAGCAATTGGCTTTTCTTCCCAGGAGGAAATATAAGGGTAAGTTATGTATATTAAAGCTGCTTGGTCCGATTTTTTTGTAATTACCGTATCAAATTTTTTTCCATACAAATCATTTATATGAAAAAGTTATGGACTTTCTCCTATTTACACCAGCAGAATCAGTCTCCTTTCTAAGTAAGAAATATTCAAAGTAAATAAAAATAATTTTTCTTGGGCAAACAAGAACAAACCAAAATGCATCACGGGAATGTTTAGAAAAGGAAACCGCTTGGTTTCGTCCCCCGAATGATTGGGGTTATTCAACCCGCATGCTATGCATCGATTGTAAAGAAAGCAGTCTTAGGAAATATTAGCGAACAAAACGTACACATGTTTATTTGTAATTTGTCTGATCATTTCGACCTTTATTTAAAGCGATGTCAAAGTCGTAATACAACCATACCCGTCTCATCGTCAGGGGTGAAATTTAACATGAGACGAAATAACGCGGTACCTTTTTATGTCGTTTGTTTTGTTAGCAAGTTTTGTACGTATATTTCTTCATTGAAATTTGGCATAATTGACGGGTAAAACTACTGCAATGTCTATTATTATACATATACTAAGCATAGCCATCGTTTAAAAGCGTGCATAAAATTTGATATAAAATCGGACCAAGCAGCTTAAATAAATTTTACGAGACTTTTTTTCAGTAATGGTAAAGCACTTTTTTTCATATTGAGAAATCACAAAATTTCAAAGCTCTCTTGGGTAATTTTTTTTCATGACTACAAGATATAAAGAAAATACTTGCTTATGCATTTTTTTACCAGCAAAAATGTCGGTCAGAAGAAAACTCCATGTTTTTCAATATGGAGAATCAGACATTAAATTACGTGGTATCACGTGACCTAGATTTATCCGTACCTGACGTCACACCAGACTTAATGTTGGAAGAACAGTTCGAATCAAAGCGCCAACCAGGGTAAAGAATCACCGTCTAACAGCTATTAAACGCTCAAAATAATTAAATGAATATTATTGTTAAAATCATTTTAATTTTCTGTAACAGATGAAAGATGTTGCAAGTCAAACACTTTAAGATTTGAATTTAAAAAACTGATGTCTTTTGCAAAGCATACTGTTTGTATTGAGAACTTTTATTAAGAATTTCATTTGACTTTGAAACAACTTGGTGCTTTAAACCACCTTTGCCCAGTTTATTTTGGTCAGCTTTTATAATAATTTGGTTTGGTGTTTTTGTTTGGTAGCTGGGATATCAGTGGCGGACGTGTAGATGTTATCTGTGGCGTTTTGTACCATGCCAACTCCATGGTATTTGACGGAGCTGGTGCTAGACGAGCGTGTACTCCATACTTAGATACCAGATTGGCGGGAAATCTCAGGTTTTATTTCGGGTTCGGTAAGTCGAAAATAAAACTGTGGTATAGTACAATATATCTTATATATTTATGATTTTTGAACAAATAAGGCGGGGTTTTTCTGAAGATAAAGGTTTGTCACAAAATTTGACAAAATATAAAACTAATTGTTTTTGTGAATCAATCATTATATTTTTTTTACTTGTAAACTTAGTGAATTCATGATGAATGAATGACCGAATTAAATCATTTTAAACATTTCATTTAATTGGTTGACAGGGAGTGGGCGTTGCCAAGCCCTTGACACATGGGAGAGCAATGTTTACGTTTATATAGAGGATAGTCATGCACACAAACCAGTACTACTCAATCTAACAAGTGAAGACTACAAGGTGATATTTTGGATATATCCATTAAAAATAAGAGGTTTTGTAGCTTGGGTCAAGCAGAATTAATCTAAAACTGTTACATATGCAAAGAGGTTGGAGTAAATTTTGGTTTCATCAGTATTCCTTGAAAATCAGTTTCCTTTGATGTTTCTCCTGAGTTGATCCACGAGATTAAATATGCATTGAAGTGCAGTTTTCGAGGAGAAAACACATTATATTGATAGGATCCTCGTCCATGTTATTTACGTATCCTTGAGATGTGAAAACAAAATGCCCATAAATATTAATAAAACAACATTTGAAAAATTATGTAAACAATTGATGATTAATCTTTTTAACCAGCTATTAAATTATTTTCAATGTATGATTTCCTTCTTAAAGAGATTATATGTGGTTAACTAATTACACTTGTACTCTGTATTAAACTTTGACATATGACATTTTAAGCCATTAACTAACAGTTAATGAAATAAAAGTCAGAACATTTAGCTTTAAAATTGAGCATTTTCCTACATGATCTTACAGAGCACGTAAATATAACTTTTAAATTACCACGATCGTCGAATCCCACTTGGAAAAGTCAATTTGAACATCTCTTTTCAAAAGGAATCTAGGCTTTTATCTTTGCCTATCAATGGTCACCAACGACAATCAAAGGCTCGTATTTGTTGGGAGCAAAAGCACCATCGCGGAGTTGATCTCGATGTGTGGGCGATTGATGGTGTGCAGGTTCTGCCTCACTTTCCTCGGAGGTCTGGGGTGACCAAAATGGTCCAGTTTGACCTGACATTGAATTGTGGAACGAACACAAGTCGGAATGAGTAAGAACAGCAAAAAAAGAGAAACTCATGTTGTAATTTAGCTTAAATTTAATATACATTGTATTCAGAAAGGTTTAATTTAAAACCTTTGTAAAATGGACTACTTAATTAAATAACGGAAGTTGATTCAAAATTACTGTAACAGAATACATCTTGTTGAATTTATATTACAATATGTAGATAAAATTGGCGACGTTATCATTTCAGCGTTGATTTGCAAGCTTCCACTGATTTTGGAAAATCATGGTTCACTGTTCATGAGCCTTGTATTGGTAGTAATTGTGGAGGAAAACACCAGCCTGTGACGTCAGAATACGAAAGCGAGGACTTCATAAAGTAGGACTAAACTTTTATATTTTTTTTACGCTGGATTGTGTAAACGAACTTGATTTTTTTATTGAATAATCTGTTTATTAGTTTTATTAACCAAATAAATAATTTGTATAGTTGGAAAAGAGTTACCTCTCCTTTGCCGTTTGTTGCTCTGGTACCACATGTTAGATTTCGATGGAGTGGAAAAAATCAACAGAAACCAAATTGGGCTCTTGATAATGGTAAACCATAGCATAAGTTAATATCTTATACCAAATAATGCAGTTCATAGACAGCAAAGGTTTTCAATTTGCTAAAATCTATAAAAGATAATCAGAGCATATTGTTAACTTTCATCAATGTGAATTTTCCGCCCTTATTTTTTAAGTATTTATTGGGGACTGTGAGGCCGGTTGCCATGGGAATGGTCAATGTACAAGAACAGGATGCAGGTAAGGATGATTATAATTCTTATATTTCATTGCAGCATCATATTGTTTGTTCTTGTAAAAGAAGACTTGCATGTATATGGAATAATTTTTGGCGTTGGAATTTTTATGACAATTTTCAAATGTAATTCATAAAACTGAGTCTAAAACGGGTTACTCAAAATCCTCGGGCAGGTTTATCCTTAGCGTTGCTGAATTGTATTAACAATATTCTGCCGTTGTATAGTGTTCTCGTACATTATGTTTATTAATTATAGAATACACATGGATTGTTTTCAGTTCTTGATCTGTTAATTGCTCTGTTACATAAAATGAGGATTGAAAATACTTGATCAAAATTTTCCTATCAATAAAATGTCGAAAAATGACAACTTATACAATATTGTATCCTTTTTACTAATAACCACTTGTTTTTTCATTTGTTAGAACAAGTTTAAACCGTGCTAGCTATCACCCAAGATAAAAAAAACAATTCAAAAGGAAATAAAGCATTTTTAATGGTCAAGAGATAACACAGATAGGTTAGAGATTGAATAAGTCCATTTTAGAGATTCATAAAACAACCGAGAAAAAGAAGTAGAGACATATTACGGGGGAGCGCCCACAGCTTGAGTAAAGGGGGAGACACATGTGGTACTGAACTCGTTCCAGACTAGGCCAGAGGGACATGCCAAGACGTAGGCATTTCCGGCTATGTCGCATTGGATAAACTTGGCTGGGTCGGGATGAGAGTGGAATTGGGTGTTTCCAGTAGTAACGACTGAGTTTTTGCAAGGGTTGGTGGTCACTCCAGATCCTGAAACAAAAAGGAAAACATTGATAAGGGAAACAAGCATAAGTTGAGATAGCTCAAGACATAGAAAAAGTAAATTAACGAACTAGTTAATGTAATTGATAACTAGTCTGTAACCTCGAAGGAAGATCTGGAAAATATACTGTTAAAAATAAACTTGCTTGTGAACGAAGACATTATATCATACCTCCCAGGCTTGCAGTATTGGGGGTAGGTGTCGGTTGTCCCGCCTGGAAAGAGTAGACACAAGACAGACGGCTTTCGTCCCAGGCTAATAAGGAGGGACAGGTCAGCACATTGGCGTTACCATTGAGGTCACACTCAATGAACTTGTGCTTATCTCCGGTGACTGCGAAGTAGATGATACCTTTGGCGAGGTTTTCTGGCGTGCATGGGTTAGAGGTCAGAGAGACGGACCCTCCAATTTGTCCACTACCTTGGCCACCGGGAATGTAGTTCTGCAATAAAATAAAGATAGTGAGTCGTTAGCTAAAGTAGACGTTTTCAGGAACATTTACATCAGTCTATGAGCTGCTGACTAACGTATACGTTTGACTATGTCACCTTTTAAATATAATTCAAAGTTAACGTGACATAATAAAGCAAAGTCAATGTTAATTATGGCCCCGCAAGGATTTGTGGGAGCCCTATAATAATCACTCTGTCTGTCCGTCTGTCTGTCTGTCCGTCTGTCACTCTTCCGTCCACAGATTTTTCTGTTTTTTTCTAATAACTTTTTTTATGGTTGCCCAATCAAATTTGATTCTCTATGTCTTCTGGTTTGGAGCTGGGGTGGTGGGGTAGATTCCTTAACTATGCATAAGAATGAATGGGCAAAGAGAGATAACTGCTAAGAATGTTACCATTGTATACTTGGAAGGCTGTGCAATATTTGTCCTTTGGGATTAATTAACCTTCCACAGGAAGAAAATCCTAAGCTTTATCTTTATCTGTCACATTGAGATTAATTACTGCACTGCCTGTGTCTGCAAATGAACTTTGTTTTGAAGTTAAGGCCAATTTTGAATGATGTGTAGTATTGTGTACATTCTTTGAAATATGGATTTAAAATATAATATTCATACTTTATTTTGGTTAAAATACCGTACACAATGATTTATGATAATTTTATTGAATTCTAAAATCAAGATATATATTAATATATCCTTTTTACTATTTTATTTTTTAATTATTTATTTTATTTTTTTCTGCCTTAATGCTGTTAATTTTAACAGGTAATCAGATAATAACCCCATTCTGTCATTTCTGAAAAAAAATCTTATTGTAAATTTAGAAGAAAAGGATGAGAGCGCAGAACAATTAATCCCATGTGATTAATTATCTTGCCTGCTGCAGAAAATTGAGAGCCTTATCTCTATCTGTCATATGAAGATTAATGAACACCTTTATCTGCAACTGATGTTTGTTTTAAAGTTGAGGTCAACCCTGGGTGATACAATGTATTTGCATTCACTGAAGGCTTGCATTTTATAAAACACCTGTTTAAATCTTTTTAAATACACATTTAATTTAGTTTTTTTATAAGACATGAGGTTATCTCTGTTTTATGCAGATACAAGGTTACTATTTAGAGTTTTTGGACATTCAGGAATTATCTTGAAATTTTAAAGAAGATTCAATGTTAATATAAAGAGGATGGAATTCAAAGTTTTTTTCACTTCTCTATATTAATTGTCATAGCGGGACCCTTCCTGACTGGTCAGTTTTCTAGTTTTATGTAATCTTTATTTCTTCTTGACCATGAAGTCGTGTAACGTTATTGTGAATTTAAACAACCACTAGTTTGTGATGACTCAAACGTTAGATTTCATTTTTAAGACTTAACTTCCGAAAACAAAAACAAGCATATTACATTGAGTTATGTCTTCATAATGAGTGTATTAATGATGTTTCGAGTGAAAAAATTGTCTTGCATTAACATTAAGTTTTCTCACCTGAGATACACATGACACGGTGGCTTTGTTATACAGCTTTCCATGTGGACACTGAATGATATACATTTCCCCAACGGCATTGCACTGAATAAACTTGGTGTTGTCATTGGGGTGAGGGAAGAACACCTGGGTATTCGTCTTGCTGGTACTGCAAGGGTTAGGTGCTTGGAAGTCTGGGAAATAAGACGGGAATCTCATGATCAATTGAACAAAAATGAAATCACACACAATTGTGAACTGGTGATATTAAAAGAAAACATTTTGGAAGAATATCATATGGAATAAGAAGAGAGATGTTAGAAAACTTACTGCAATGTTCGTTTGATGGAACCAGCTGTCTCTTTGCTAAAGAAATAAGAAAACCAATTTGAGGTCAAAGATATTGCTGAAGAAGGCACACTTTCCAATAAGTTTAAAGTTGTTAATTTAAAAGTACGAAAAGGGATTTTCAAGTAACTTTTCTGTAGGTCATATAATATTATTTAATTTGAATTAAAAGACTGAATAAAGTTGCATAATCATAAAAAAATGATGGTTTTCAATTAACTATTTTTGCATGCATAATGTAGTATTAGCTAACTTTATAAAAACTACAAATGCCACATATACGGCAACAAAAAAGAAAGGAAAAAGACAATGGCGGTTTTCAAAGAACTATTGTTTTAACTTACCTCTTTCCGGAGCAGCACAAGCGATTCCAACAACGGCCAGCAGACAGAAAACCTTCATTGTGTTCTTGGATGGATCTCCCCGAAGCAGTGACTGTCTCGTAAAGATATGGCCTTTTATATTGTTCGGGGATGACCCGCCAGATAACAAACGTCACCAGTTCTGGTGAAGAACATCTCAAAAGTCTAAAACAAGTTTTAAACTATTTTTTCCCAAAGGAAATAAAAAATGAAACTTTTAAAAGAAATTGGTAATAAAATACATGTATTTGAGATTGGATGGAATGATTTATTTTTGACGTCGTCGTGTCGATCAGTAACTACCGCCAGATGAGCAGACAAATTGAATAACGCGCGTTAGCACGTTATCATAATTTGTCTGCTCAACTGAAGGCAGTTATTGACACGAAGACGTCAACAATTAATAATTTAATGCTTACATGTACATTCCCTTACTGGTGAAATCAATTATTTACTTAAATAAATCGTTATAAATTGCAGATCACGGAGGGAGTAATTTAGTAACGGCAAGAACAGCTGTTTTTAAAACCGGTTTAAACTGGTTATTACAATGACTGTTGAGTTGAGATCGACGAGCATGAAAATATAAGCTATGAAGATTTACTCTTGAAATTTTGCTTTTAACTATAAAGTCAACTTTTTTGCGAATAATTGTAAAACGTGGTGTTTTGACAACATTTATGAATATATTTTTTAACCGATAACAAAGAAATCACTGTCTGAGAACTACTTATGTAAATTGCATGTAAATTCATACGCTGTGATTAGTTGTTGCATTTAGAGGAATTTAAAGATAACAGAATTTAATGGAAAAACACAGTAGACTGTAAATATACATGTTTGTTTTAAAAAAAAAATAATAAAAAATATGAACGTGAATACCTATAGATTGTTCAACACAACAATATTTTATTTATGGATTAACAAAAGGTCTTTTTTAAAATATGGTACTGTGGTTTCATTAATTTTCGTGGGTATCAATTTTCGTGGATTTTCTGAAAACCACAGTTTCAAGGATACGTAATTTCGTGGCCAATGATCCTATCAATACAAAATGTTAGTTGAAATTGAACTTCAATGAACATTAAATTTCGTGGATCAACTTAACAACGAAATCCACGAAAATTGGTATTCAACGAAAATTGATGAAACCACAGTATCACAAAACAAAGACCGACACCGGCTTTAAATGATTTTGTATGACTTATTGTAGTTTTTCAGCGAAATTGGAAAAATTGATTTGGTGTAAAAAAAAAAAGTTGTTTTATAGCATAAAATTTTGTCTCGATTGATGCGTAATATGCGTAAAATTTCTTTTTAATTTAAAAAATAGTTATAAAAATAAAAGTTGTTTTTCTTTTCTTATATCTATGGACAGAATCTAAAAAATAATAAATACATGTAGTGAAATAAAGTACTTGTGAATCAATGATATATAACAAAGAAACTAAAACGAAATTCAAAATAATAGAACATTTGCAAATTGACAAATTTAAGCCTATCAGGATTTTGATCCGGTTCACAATTATTTAAAATTTTTATTAAAACAATAAAGTTTATTCTGATAAATTGATAGGCATCATTAGATAAAACAGGAACAACATTTTTTATCGATAAACAACATGCATGTTTTTTTGCAAAATTGTGAAATGATTTCAAACTTTATATAATATTTTATTTGGGTTTGTTTAATTTAAATTGAAATCGATTCGAATTCAAAATTTTCCATTTTTTTTGGAATTTTATAATTTCGTTTCAATTTCCTGTTAAAATGATTACATAGCATTTGTTTAATGTTAGTGATATTTGATTTGCTGATTTTTTCCAAAGCTTTAATTATCTACATATCTTGAGTTTTATTTTGATATTTAAAAACATAATTATCATAACATTTAAATTGCCGATTTTGACAACGTTTATAGTTAATTGTATTGTGCATTAAATGACAACACATTTCAGCTAAACAAAGTCTGCAGCAAAAACGATGTGTCGTGTTGTTATTAAAAACTATAAAAAAAAATATCAAAAAAAATATTGAAAGCCAAAATTGGTCTCGATTTTGTAAAATCATATTTCAAAATGATTCTTTTGTGTCGAGCCACATTGATAAGATATTTAATCAACTGAAATGTTTCAATAATTTAAGTATATCAATGAATTGGACATGGTATATAGTAATAAAACAAATGGTGTATTTTACATTTATCGTCCAATGAGGCAAAAATTTATATTAAAAAAAATCACATCGTACGTTTTTCCACTCTTTTGAGACAAACCCTCGCCGCTCTTGTCTTGACATGATGTTAAGTTACGAACTGCAAACAATTTTACCGACCAAAAAACCATCGGGAAGAAAACAATTGAAGAGAGATAACGGCGGCATATACAAAGTAATTAAGTGGTTTATCGCTCAACACCTTGTGTTTGGGGGAGTCGTTTTATCGGGAAAGCTTTGTTGATGAGCTATATTTGTTTAAGGTGTATTTGACATCAGTGGTTAATGTACCCTTTTTGGACGTGGCCGTTTGATTAAACAGAGTCAAAGTCTTTGTTTTGAGGGAAACAGTCTCAATTACGGATATACTTCTTTCAAAGAGAGACGGTTTAAGAGTTTGATTAAACTAAATGACAAAATTTCCCGTAAAGGATAAAAAATATGTATAGGTTGTCATTTATTTGTGCATTATTGTATGCATTTTAGTTTTTGATGTGTCTAAATATTATTTTGAAATTTTACTGCATGTAGTTAAATAATAATCAATTTTTTTGTTAATAGAATGATTTGAATCATTCGACTAGATAAAGTAATCGTTTGATAATCAATTGATAAATGATAGTTTTATACATTGTCACTGAATCGGACTTTCATGAATGTTTAGCATGAATATGCATGTATGCTTATAATAATTGATCAATTTGGATAAAACCTACTTTGATTAAATTAAGTCAACATTAGGAAAAAATCTTCTAATATCCACACGTGTTTCAGTATATAAAATTTTCTTTTTAATTTAATGTCTTTTTATTAGCTCACCTGAGCCAAAGGCTCAAGTGAGCTTTTCTGATCACAATTTGTCCGTTGTCTGTCGTTGTCGTTGTCGTCGTCGTCGTTGTTGTAAACTTTTCACATTTTCATCTTCTTCTCAAGAACCACTGGGCAGATTTCAACCAAATTTGGCACACAGCAACACTAGGTAAAGGGGATTCAAGTTTGTTCAAATGAAGGGCCACGCCCTCTTTAAAGGGGAGATAATTGAGAATTATTGAAAATTTGTTGGTATTTTTCAAAAATCTTCTTCTCAAAAACTATTCGGCCTGAAAAGCTTAAACTTGTGTGGAGGCATCCTCAGGTAGTGTAGATTAAAGTTTGTTCAAAATTTAAATCTCAGGTAGTGTAGATTCAAGTTTGTTCAAATCATGGTACCAGGGGTAGGGTAGGGCCACAATTGGGGGATCAAGTTTTACATAGGAATATATAGAGAAATTCTTTAAAAATCTTCTTCTCAAAAACTATCAGGCCAGATAAGCTCAAATTAAAATGATAGCATCCTCAGATAGTGTAGATTCAAATTTGTTCAAATCATGGTCCCCGGGGGTAGGGTAGGGCCACAATTGAGGGATCAAGTTTTACAAAGGAATATATAGAGAAAATCTTTAAAAATCTTCTTCTCAAAAACTGTAAGGCCAGAAAAGCTCAAATTAAAATGGAAGCATACTCAGGTAGTGTAGATTCAAGTTTGTTTAAATCATGGTCCCTGTGGTTAGGGTGGGGCCACAATTGGGGGATAAATTTTCATATAGGAATATATAGAGAAAATCTTTAAAAAAATTCTTTTAAAAACTATTTGGCCAAGAAAGCTCAAATTGGCGTGTAACCATCCTCAAATAATGTAGTTTCAAGTTTGTTCAAATCATGGTCCCACGGGACCACAATGGGGGATAAATTTTTATATATAGAGAAAATCTTTAAAAATCTTCTTCTCAAAACTATTAAGCAAGGAAAGCCCAAATTTGTGTGGAAGCATCCCCAGATCATATAGATTCAAGTTTGGTTAAATAATAGTCCAGAGGTAGGGTGAGGCCACAATGGGGGATGAATTTTTACATAAGGAAAATATAAAGAAAATCTTTAAAAATCTTCTTTTTAAAGACTATTTGGCCAGAAAAGCTTACACTTGTGTAGAGGCATCCTCGAGTAGTGTAAATTCAAGTTTGCAAAATTACAGTCCTTAGTGGTAGGGCAAGGCCGGGATGGCGGTTTCAAATTTTACTTAGGAATATATAGAGAAAATTTTTGAAAATATTCTGGAAAAGTTTTCGTTCCAAAACTCAGTACTTTGTGTGAAAGCACAGGTTTATGCAGATATAAGTTTGATGATACCATGACTCCCTAGAGAAAAGTGGGGCCACGAAATGGGGGGGGGGTATATAGGAATAGGGAAAAATCTTCTTACAGGTACAACAACAAAAGGGGCTTGGTATTTACCAAAAAAATTAAGACAATTGTTGCTCAGGTGAGCGATGTGGCCCCTGGGCCTTTTGTTTGAGTAAACCAGAATCATACCTCTCAAACTAAACTAGGACCAGTTAAGTTTAATTTAGAGCCTTTAATGTTTGTTCATATAAAATTTTTAAAGACTCACATAGAGTGTAGAAAACTAAAATATGAGGTGCTATATCTCATAAATGAACCTTTGTTAGAAGCAGAATTCATCCTTATTTTTCATAATAATAGCCATATATATTTGTATGATATATATGAATTAAGATTGATTTCGTTTTTCGACATTGGACTTGTGATTTTGATTATAGTTGTTTTAAGTATCCAAATTTTGATTTGATTGTATTGTTAATGTGCTAGCATTAAATTTTCAATAGTGTACATGTACTCATAACTTATAGATGCGATTTGGGTTATACTAGATTAAAGCAATCGTTATTTATTTTGATCTGCTTACATTGTTGATAGGTAAACATTCTTTGATGGTTAATTAATGAACATGTAATTAGCAACACTGTACATCTGACCAAAATATATGATTTTAGTTTGATTTGATTAACTAAACCTCGTTTTTTTTATCTGCATACATTGTAAATGTGTAAACATTTAATGTTTCACACTGTACATCTGACCCACAGATGTATATTGGGTTGTACTTGATTGATGTAATCGTTATTAATTTTTGATCTGCATATATTGTTAATGGGTAAACATTTCATTATCAACACTGTACATCTAAATTACAGATTTGATTTTGGTATCATTGGATATATTAAATCCTTTTTTTATTTGCATGTATTTTTGATTGGTAAATGTTTAATGATCAACACTATACATCTGACCTACAGATGTGTTTTTTGTTTCATTGAATTAATTTAATCCAGTTTTCATCTGCATACATGTACTATTAATGGGTAAACATTTAATGTTCCACACTGTACATCTGACCCTTAGATGTATGTTGGCTTGTACTGGATTCATGTAATCGTTATTAATTTTTTATCAGCTTGTGTTGTTGATGAGTACACATTCTTGTATGGTTAATGAGTAAATATTCTTGTATCGTTGAATGGTAAACACTTTATGATCAACACTGAACATCTGACCCACAGGTGTGACTTTGGCTATACTGGGTTGACATGTGACCTACCGGTCGTTCCCCATCTGACCACTATGATGGAACAGTTCGTAGACGACTCGAGCTTGAACACCAACAATGCCCTACATATTAAAGGCGCTTCTTTGAGCTTTAGATGCGGAGTTCTGTCCTCTGGAAAATCCCTGGTGTTCGAAAAGGACGGTCCTCGGCGATTGGTGACCACGGATTTGAATACAACTGATGACAGGTACGATAGATTTATGTTGAGTTTGTTGTATATGTATATCTCTTTAGTGCCATTTTCATTCGATCAACTATTAGAAGTAAATCTTTGAATGTTTCAATTTTAACGAATTTAATCAGCAAAACCTTTTATAAAATATTCTGAGTGATTTACCTTTCATTCATTTCTTATTCTCAATATGGTTTTTTTTATATTTGTCATTCTCATCAACCTGGATGTAACAATTGCAGGGTTTCATCCAACCGCCCACTGTCATCTTTTGTGAATTAAAAAAAATAAATACGAAATTTGTGCTGTCTTAAGAATGATCTGTCAAAAAGAATGTGTTTTTTTTCTCAGGTATCTACAGTTCTTTATCAGAATTGGAAGCAATTCTATGACCTCCCAATGTCCTCCTCCAAGGCAACAGCGTGAATCCGTGATGCTAGATTTTTCTTGTGATGGGGGATTATCTTGGGAACTCATCAAAATTTTTGACGACATCCGTGAACCACAGTAATTTTATTTCAATCTCTTTTTACATTTTGTCGAATGTGATTGATTAATTTCAATAGTATAAATCAGGTAATACAAGATCACTTGTTGTAGATTGCAATGATTATTAAACACGTTTGAATAAGTAAACACACCTCTAAACACCTTATTTTGATTGTATTAGAATAGATCATTTTGGCTAATCGAAACACTCATTGACACATCGGCGGTTTTTTGCTCCAGGAATTATAAGCTGATTTTGATATATAAAACACAAAAATATTTTTTTTTCAAACTTTATTATTGATGTTCGTTTTCAAGATCAGACATCGTAATGTTGCCGGACGAGGCGCGAGGTCCGGCCTGCAGGTTCCGGTGGTGGCAACCATTCCACTCAGGTGAAGGTCGAGATCTCTGGGCCATTGACGGAATAAGCATTAACAACCACCTGTTTAATACGATCAACCTGGACATGGCGAACTATCAGAACGATACCAGACATGTTGTGGCCAATCTTGGAACTTTATCTCAAAGTTACTGCGGCAGCAGGCCTAGTATGAGGTTGGTGTGAACAATTCAATTATACAGTTTTGAAATTATGAGAGTGGTCGAGTTTAGTTTGTTTCAAAATATTAATAGCGAAATTCAAACTGATGGATTTTAAATCAAAATTTATTTCCTCTTTATCCAATTTATTGAATTCATTTGCTTTTCTAATCTCTTAAAAATTGCACGGTACATAGACTATCAATAAAACATTTTGATTGTCAAAAAAAAATTGAGTCTCAAGTTAACATACATTGTAATTTTTTTTGCAGTTTTATTGAGCCCTATCAGTCTAGAGAAATGCGGTATATTGAAACAAAACCCGTTCACGCTGGGCCAACATACATCGTACAATTTGAGCTAGTCATGGCATGTCGGAACATGTACTCGATGAACCGTGCTAACTTATTATATTTGGAATATTCAACGGACCATGGACTCAGTTGGCGATTGGTTGAGGAGCCATGTTTCCCGCCCACTACCTGTCAATCATACACAGAGGGCACCGTATATCAACCGTCAAAATTTCAAAAATGGCGCCAAGTCACTGTGCCAATGCCGCCATCATCTTGGTGAGTTAAAAAAATAAGAATAGTTATTAAAAATGTCCCCAACTTAAACAGACAATAAAGGACGACATTTACAATTAATTTGCTGTGCATTATTTGTTGGTTTTAGCGTTGTTGTGGCACATAGATATCGTTTTTTAAGAAAACATATTTAAACATGCATACCTGTGGATAAGCAAACAATGCAGCAAAACAAAAAAAGACATAAAAAAAAGATAGTTTCGAAACTGTCAATTGTTTTCCCACGTTTATCTCGTGTTTTTACGAGACCTGGTAATACTATTGATAGTAATAATAATCTTTTCCGAGTCATTGTCAAATAAACTAGTGTGTTGATAACGCAAGTTCTTTTCAAAATTTGACATTACGCGGTTATGTAACGATCCTTTGGCATTACATAATATTTGAAGTATTCATAAGCTTTTTTATCAGCCTATTTATCGCCGAAAAGTGTTTTGAAGCAGAAGTTTCCAGATAGATCAGAATATTTACAACAAGTGCATTTCGCGTTACTTTTTGGGGTTTTTTTTAAGAGGATAACGTTCCTGCAAGAAAATATAGATCTTATTAAAATTCTTTAATAGAGGCAATTTTTATTTACTTTAATATATTTGTATAAATTGCTTTGGTAATAGAGGTTCACTACGGATGTCCGTTATCTGCTGTTCATTTTATAAGACACCGGTAATGGATAACAAATGATGAAGACTTCAAGGAAACACAACCATCCAAACAACAAAATTGAATAATTTCAATTAACAAAACAACTTAAACTTCAGTACAATATTTTATTATTTTTTCAAAGATCTATTGCAACTGAAACAGAATCTATCAATTTTTACACAAATTACATAGAAATGCCTGATACAGTACACATTATTGATATCATACAGTAGAAATCATCAGTCACAGTTTAAAATTTTAAATTACATGTATGATTAAACAAGATGTTGTAAGATATGAAGAAAAAATGATGTTTATTTTTTTTTTTAACCAATGGGTGTGATTTTCAACTGATGAAAGCATCCATTTAATGAAACATATATAATAACAACAAATAACAGCTCAAAAAACTAAGAATTTCACAGACGTACAAAATTTGATTTCTACATACTTTACTTACCTTTACAAAGCCTAGCTTATACAACCTAAGAATTTCACAGACTTTTCCAAAGCATACAACATATGATTTCTACATATTTATTTACCTTTTCCAAACACTTTGCGTAATGATGTATTAAGTTGACGATTTGTTGTCAGAAAAACTAGTGTATTGATAAAAAAGTTAGATGTTCCAAGATAAAGAGCAAAGCTATGGATTTGTAGCGGTACCTTTTCTTTTTTGGGGTCCACATTGGATAATACAAAATACGGAATGTTGATGCTCGAAAAAATCGTAATTATCAGCAATATTGACCTCATCAGTTGCCTTTGATCAATTTGACGCTGAGAGTTGTTCCTCTGTTCCTCAGTGGTAACCCGAAATCTACTTGATAAAGCTTTCCTTGCGATTTCAATGTAACAAAACGAAAAGACCGGAAACGTTATCAAAAATGTTAATATACCCACAAAATGTTTGTAGCTGTCATCGGATTTCATCGGCGTGCAATTTAATGTTACCCTGTTGAATGTGAATCTGCTCCATAATCCAGTAGCAGGAGGGATGTTTAGTAGTTGTGGGATAATCCAGGAGAGGATTAAGATAATCCTTGTATTTCTGACACTGTATATTACATCATATTTCCTGAAATGCACAATTAGTATGTAGTGATTCAAGGAAATCAGAAGCATACTGTACAAACACGTCCCGCTCAAACTGAAAACAATAAATCCTAAAATGGAACAGATATCATCATAGCTTGAGGTCTCCAGGAATGTCGGTAATATGTAAACAGGTAAACCAACAGCCGACATCAAAAAATTGCTAACAAACAAATTCAACACAAATGCAAACGATTTTTGTGAGTACAATCCTCCTTTTACCACAGCAATTATACCAACACTATTCAAGATTGCACCCACGGTAGCAAGTGAAATAATCATTGTCTTGTGAGAAGTGAAGTCGAAAGAAATTTCAGTCATATTTTTAAGATCTTCCGTTTTCATTGCCACTCTTTTTAAGTTGAATGTTTTCTTGGAAATGCCAAATCTTCGTCACCTTTCCTCAAACTTTACTTACGTTGGAATGTTCAAATATTTCCGATGAGATATGATTTTATTGAAATTGCAATTGCTCTAAGACTTATATACATGCATGAATGAAACTGCCGGAAACCTAGTAGCTGATTACAAAGAAATAAATGAATTAAATTACATATCTAGGAGTGCCGATAAAACAGGGTTTGGATGGATAGCAATTTTACTTCATATCATCATCCGTGTATCTCAAAAGTTAAAGGATTTTCCCCCTCAAATTGGACTTATCGACTAGTTAAATACTAGTCTGATACTAATGAGAATCGTCAGATCTCCCTCGTAACATGTCTTTCCATTTAACAGTTTTTTGCGCCCTCAGCTTTTTAAAGTTTCATTCAATGATTTGTTTAACCAATATCATTTCATATATATGTGATACTGATTTACAAATTCAAACAAACACTGTGATAGCAAAAAATGTAAGAATTTAATACTTATATATCATATTGTTTCAAAGATTTAAAACTCTGTATTGTAAAAAATAATCAGGGGAAAAAAAACATATACCCTGAGCTGAATTCTTTCCCGTTTTTGAATTTCATAGAAAGATTGTGCAGTTCAGATTCACATACGTTGGTTTATTTTATATGTAGTATCTATAGTAAATAGAACGCAAGATGAATATTGGACCAAATGATAGGTCATGGCCTATAAATCTCACTTACATATAGTATCTTGTTATGTTTGTTTTCATTCCTATATAAATAAGAGAAAGATGTACCACATAATGAACTGAATGAAAATCTTCTGGCATATTGTACCATGGGATGTTAAGTTTAATCATAAGCTTTAGATTTATATAAATCCTGATTTAAAGTCATATAGCGCAAATGTTGGTACATACCATGCATGTTTTTTTTTAAATTATCTATGGACACATGTAACATAAACTTTGAAATTAAGACAACATGTGTTGGTACTGATAAAAGTGTATGACTCAGAAATATGTTTAAATGTGAATAAGAAAATAATAAGTAAGTCAAATTACCGCTATGTCGGATAAAATACACGAATTCGTACTTTTATTTTCAATATAATTTCAAGTCCTATGAACATGAACTAAAATTGATTTTTTTTTTCATTTATAAAAATTAAGTTTGACCATGTTTGATATCAAAAGTGATTAAGTCAGTTATGCCTCAACCATGATGTATTTCTTTGTAATTATAGGGGCCATATCGTGAGTTTGAGACTACGTCAGTCGGACTGGGGTCCGCTGGACACGTGGGCAGTGTCAAGACTGTATGTAGGTCAACACTGCCCCCAGCACTGCAGCGGGCACGGCAGGTGTGAGGAGGGGATATGTAGGTAATGCTGGAAATTGTGTGTGCATCTTTGTCTGATGTCATCTATTGTATTAAGAGTTTTAATTTAATCTTTAACTGTTAAAATAAAGGAACTGAAGAAGAAAAGAAAATTCGTCATAAATTATGAAGTATTGTATTTAGTAATTTCCAAAATAATCTATAACTTCGTCGATCATAGACAATTTTAGGGACTTAATAAAAAAAATGACTTTTTGACAATTTTCTATTATGGTTTCATGATAAATACCACTAGATAATGAAATACACAAATCAAAATTATCTGACAATAACATAAAAAAACATGTAAATTTAAGAGGAATATCAATAAATTTGTTTACTTAAATATGAAAAAAATGAAAGATCCTTAAATACGTACGACAAATCAATGTATTTTCGTGTCAGATGCGATACGGGATTCACCGGTGCTTCCTGCCAGCCTCGGAGGCGGATCGAGGAGACCATGCAGGCCGACTTTGGGATTCGCTACGAGCCGGACTCCGACTTTGTGGACATCTGGGGAGGGGAGGTCATTGGTGGCGACAAAGGATGTGGGACACTGCTGTCCGGGGAAACCTTGTATTTCTCTGATGTAAGTTCTCCGAATTAACGTCAGACGACACGTTCCTCAAACTCTTTATTACAAGAAGATACAAATAAGATGCTCGATGGACGTGTCGTCTGATCTTAACAATAAATGTTCAGCTTTTCTTAATCTTTAATCAAATGTGTTAGGTAATTACTTTGGATAAAACTGGTGGTGGTCGTGACAGGTGATGAGGAGTTGCCATATACATATCTGTTGTTCATATTATATATATTTATACACGCAACCATTTTCAAAACGCCAGGTGTATTGATTTCACTTGTACAGACCACTGACGTTGTGAAGATGACACGCACAAAGTAAATTAAAAAAATTAACAGAATCATAACCGACAATCCCCAAACACGTTTAATCCAGTGACGTTGAGTTAGCTTTGTTCGAGCAAAAGACTGCTATTTATCGATTTTTTTTAATTATCAAAAACATTATTTTACAAAGGAGCCATAAGTAGTATAGAAATGCATCAGGAATGGTTGGTAATTTTATTGAAACTTGCTAGAATGGTGCCAGGGAAGCGCAAACCAAAGATTTGAACACAAAGAACGAGGATTACATCGAGTTTTACCTGAGGATCGGTGGCGGACTGCCGGACTGTAGCGGGGGAGAGACCACGGACGAAGGCGTGGTCTTACAGTACTCAACGGACGGGGGGAACACGTGGAAACTGCTCCGGGATATGATCCCCGAGAAGTTCAGGAAACCAGAGTGAGTTCATAATACATGTATTCGTAGGAACAGATAAAAATATTATTTTTAGAAAATAGTTAACATTTCCGTTCATTTGATTAATAGTTTTTTTGTTCTTTAGCAGATTTTCTAGAGTGTCTGCCATGTTTTTACATGTATTGAAATGTTCTTTTTGAGTTTTTTTACCCAAGAACAAGCTTTAGGATACTATCATTTAAACGTCTTTCTATTTTCATTTGATACCTCCTTCAAGCAATATGAAGGTTATTTTCCATCATCAATACATATTCTTTCGTTTACAGTTTTGATTGAAAATAACACGTTCGTTTTGTTTACCCAATAATTAATCCTTTTTATAGCATTCACTGTTGCATTGTAATTGTTGCTTGTGACGTGTAAAAAATGTGTATATCTCGCAGATTTGTTCATGTTGTGTTACCGGAAGATGCGCGATCTTCAATGACGCGCTTCCGATGGTGGCAACCCTCACATTCTGGCGGAGGGACGGATCAGTGGGCATTGGACGACATCCGTGTGGGTCACTACGAGAGGCGCCGGCAGATACACGACGACTTCAATGTACTCATATATTTGTTTCCTTGATAATTAAAATTTCAGTACATTATTTGACGAAATCTTTCAAGGCATGAATTCTTCAGATTCTGTTTAGATAAAGCATCAATGCATCCACACTGCATTCACTAGGTGACAAGACAATCTTAAATTAGTTTTCATGTTATTATTATCAGTTCATAAATACAAACAGCATCAGTTATTTTCAGTTATACCCTAAAACATGAGACCAGTGAATAGGTTAATATTTGTTTGATGATAGTACATGTATATAACCTAAGTACAGGTGGGAATAAATGTACCAATAGTGGCCAAAGCTAATTGAATATGTCATTCATAAACATATGATTTGCAATGTAAATTAAAGTTTTTAACACAAAACATACTTCGAGACCTATCATGTAAATGTAAAAATAGTTTTAATTAATTTAAACTTTATTTTCATGCCTGATAGATTTTTAGCTTACAAAATAAGTTCATACTTGTTTTAGAACCAATTAAATGCAATCGATAATGGCGTTTGGTCTACCATAACCGAGGGAATTCTGGGAAAGTATTGTCAGAACCGGGACCGGGCTTTGATTTTAGCCAATCAGCAGAACGACAAATATGTCGTCACAAAAGACCTAGCACTCGAAACCGATGACGTCATCCAATTTAGGGTAACTGTTTGAAATTTTGTATTGAAGGTTAATCAGAATTATTCAATCGCTATTGTGTACAATCAACAATTAAAGTCGAAAAAATAAGTAGTTCTATTTTTTGGCTTTACGATATGGCAACTCAAAACTGATGATGTCATTTAAATAAGTGTATTTATTTAAAAATTTAAAATAGGTGAATTTATTTGAAATTCTTAAAATCATGAATCAGAAATGCTTTTTCTCGCCCAAATTCATTTGATGTGAAATTGATGCAAATCTTTTTGTTATAGTTTTGCGATAAGTTATTCCTTCAATGTATCTCGTTAAAACCATGATTTTGAATTCTTCAAAGATTTTGTTATTGACATTTTGCGGTTATTTTCTTAGGTGAATGTTGGGTGCAGCAATCAGTTCCGTTGGGATCACACTGTGATGTTAGACTACAGTCATGATGGCGGACAAACATGGCACCTGTTAGAAGACCCCTGTTACCAGGAGAACGAGTGTGATGGCCGCTACACAGAGGGGACTATCTACTACTCAGGTCCTCACGGATCGTGGCAGACGGTCGTCATCCCCGTCACAGAGAAGCTGGCTATGCAGTGTGTTTGAATTTGTCTTCAATAATTTATTTATGAAAGATATTTTTTAAAACCAAAGCATGGAAATGGAAATGACATCTAGCCTAGTTTACGCTGCTGAGAGATTTTTATTTGTGTTTCTTTTATGCCCGTCATATGTAAGATTTATTGATCTTCTTACAAGATTGTTAAGTACTACTAATTGTTTTAGCTGTAGATAGAGGAGATAAAGAGGGTCGAGCGAAATTTCTTAAAATTTCATTGATTTTTTTTTACTTTCATTTTTTTTTCAAAATTTCATGAAGTTAAGAATTTGTTTTCTGTAGTGTTGAATTTTTCTTTTCTCTCCAGTCCGGTTATGTTGCGGTGGTGGCAGCAGGGTGGCTACCCGTTCAACTTTGGCCTGGATGACGTGTACGTTGGTCCTCCTTGTGAAGAGAATTGTCATAAGAACGGCGTCTGTGATGGTAGTGGATGCGTGTGTGACGATGGGTTTCAAGGTATGGCGATGTAGATCATATTGAATCACAATACCAAACGAATAAAAATCATCACTAGGACTCGAATAGTGTCTATTTCAAGACTATGTACAGTATGAAGAATACTAGTAGGGACCGCGTTTCAAGAATAAGTACAGCAACAGTGTATAAGTTTAATTTTCATATAACTTCTAAATTAAAATGTGAAATTTTCAATTAAAAAAATAAACTTCAGACAATTATGTTCTTTTGCACATGAAAATTCCGTATATCATTATACTGCATGCATACAATTAAATGAACGTTCGGTAAATTTACTCACTGAAAATTCTAAAATGCTGATGATTATTGGCACAATCTGCACCATTAATTTGCAAACGGAATATTTTGTTTCACCTTAAACAATTCATGGCAATTTACGTTGAACTCTATTCTATAGACCCAGACTGCGGCTTCCTTGCTACTAGCCCCTACGGAATGTCTGACTGGTTCGACAACCACCACGAGCCCTCGGACGTCTGGAGGAGAATCATGGGAGGAAAGCTCGGGCTGGGATGTGGAGTGGTGGATTATGGGAACTCGTTACACTTTAGTGGAGATGGAACGAGGGAGGCGGTGACAGTGCCCCTAAACACAACTTATCTCAGGTGCGTTTTGTCTCCGAGATAATAGTTCATATTCTACATGTATATCTGCAACTCTCATCTTTGCCGTAATTTCCATATTTTAGTATGTTTGCGTTTTCGTAGTTGTAATTTCGATCGATTAATCTGAACGATATTTTATTTGGTTTGGCATGTAAAAGAGCTATTTAAGGGGTGTGCAATCTAAAACCTTGTTTATTGCCTCTCGTAGAATGCTTCAGTTTGTTCTGAAAATCGGGGGCAACGGTGACGGTCTATCCTGCATCACTCCACGTGGCAGAAACGAGGGCGTTATTGTGGATTACTCCACCGACAACGAGGTCACGTGGCACGTGCTTAAGGTAGTAGAACCACGTGTCCACAACTTCAGCACAGAGAGTGTCACCCTGGAGCTACCCCAGGACGCCAAGACTGAGAGGACTATATTTAGATGGTGGCAACCCCTGGGATACGGAGGTTAGTGTCTTTTTTACTTTCAATTATGGAAATTTAAACTAGACTTTCATATATTTCGCTTCTTTTTAAGCGTTTGGTCTAGTGATATAATTTTGATATATTACTAAATGAAGTAGCAAATCGGGCTTCTTTGAAACAAAAATGTATTAAATATTTTAATTTAGACATTTCCGTTGTTTTTGAAGGTGCAGACTTTGAAGCTTCCAGACAAATGGTGTTTTTACATGAGTAATCAAGCAAGTCAACATCATTTTTAATTGTTGTATCTGACTATTATCAGGGGTGCATCGAGCTGAGTGGGGGCTGGACAGCGTTATTATTGGGGTCAATGAAACGAACAGGGAGAGTTTCCAGGACGATTTCGCCTTGATGGTTCCTGACCCCCACCACTGGTTGCTGACTGAGAGCGCGGTACCCAGGATCACGTGTAACTCTGTAGGGAACGCCCTGGAGTTCAGTCGAGACAAGGGTGAGTAAAATATCTTCTGCTTTTGTTCGAGTGATCTAAATTCGAGTTGCAGATTTTTAATACCTGTCAAGTGTATTTTATAATCAGCAAATTTGAAAAGCCATTATTATTTTGATGTACAAATTAAAGCTCCACCGTCAATGATATTAAGCACACATTATATCATGTATATTTCTATGTTGTCCTCATAATTCATATCAAATATTATACTTTGATAGACTATGCTTTTGATACTAAGTTACACATGAATTCACATATAAGACATAATACTATTAAAAAATGGATAGATATATTGTTCAATACATTCGGTTCACTGTGTCGCACTGTTTCGCCTGCAGACCTCAGATTCGCGGAAACCATGGACTTTCGCATCACGCCATCCACCTTCCTTCAGTTCGACATCGCCATGGCGTGCGACTCGCTCTATGGGGCCCTGTACGGGGTCATGCTGGAATACTCAGTGGACATGGGACAAACTTGGCACCCGGTTGTCCACCAGTGTGCCCCGCCAAACTTCCAGTGTAGCGGGTACCACCTCAGCAGTGAATACATGTCGGACCAGCACAAAAACTGGACCCGCGTGACGTTGTACATGCCTCCTGGCGCAGTGTTAGTTGATTTTAGTTTTGATTTCATAAAAAATTCATGTTTTAGTCTATCAAGATGCAAGACTAATAAATATTAATTGGCAAATATCGGCTCCCAACATCAGGTTTCAAAATCTTTCGTCAAAATGTGCTGAAATTTATCAGGGTTTTTTTTTGCCAGTTTAATGATGTAATGATAATGAAATAATGAAAGTTACAAAAAAAAACTTTAAATGAATGTGTATGGTACATTGAATGAGTTACAAAGCTACATTTACCCATTTTACAGATCTCCAGCCACGCGCTTACGATGGAAACAGCAGAATAAGACGCCCCGAGGCAATGTGTGGGCGCTGGACAATGTTTACCTTGGCAACGGTTGTCCCTGGTTGTGCTCTGGCCATGGTTACTGTCGGGAAGGTGCTTGCATGTAAGATATTGGTTAAATATGCTAATTCTAAGAATATCTTTACTTCAAATTATTTTTTTTCTACCCCAGTAAACATACATCTTTTGAGTCAGACATAATCGTTCTCTTTAAGCTGTGACCAGGGTTTTGGCGGACCACACTGTGACCCCATACAACCTCTTCCCATGATGCTCCGGGATGATTTCAATGGAGAAGTGTTAAACAACAGGAACTGGAAGGAGATATATGGCGGGGAACCGTCCGATATGTGTGGTATTGTCGTCAGCGGCAACTCTCTGCTCTTCCATAAGGTAATTTAAGATTTTGCAAAATAATGGGGCTTTATTTTTTAATTTAACTTTTTGAATTACAATATTGTAGAATCTTAAAAGAACCGGTATATACTGGATTTTGATCATGAGATGAAACTTTATAGATTTACCTGAATTCCTTGGACATTAACAGAGAGGGTCCCAAATGTATTCACGGATGTAATGTTACCCCGAATTATATTGACTCTGTTGTATAGGGAACTTTCACTTGTAAAGAAAACAGTTTGAAATTTCTATAAACACACATATAATATATTTGTTTTAATGCCATGTTCATAGCTGAAAGTAAATCAGTTGGTTTTGTGTGTATACTAGAAGGTATAATGAATTTCATTTCTGTGTAGAACCATCTCCGAATGGTTGTGAGTGACGATATTGACACTCAGATGTTGACAGGCGTGGAGTTCTACTTCAAGTATGGGTGTAACGATAAAGACACAGACTGGCCGAGGGCCCAGAGCGTGTTGTTTCAATATTCTACGAACGGTGGTATCATCTGGAACCTCATCAAAGAGATCCATTACTCAGACACCTCCAAAGTTAGGTTTGTATCGTTTAATGAAAAGAACATGTCACTGATTCTGAGGGTTTTTTCTTCAGCTTTTGTATATATACGAAAATATACGAAAAAAATAAATATTTTTTCTTTAGGATAAAACGAAACGCATACTAAAGTGGATGAAAAATATTGTAAACATAATCATACATAAAACTGGATCAGTGTATTCGTTTTTTTTAATTACTTTGCAAACATGTATTTAATAAATACTTCCCCCGATTATACATGTATAATCATGTTACCTAGAAAGTTTGTTAATGAACTCCGATGATTTTGCACATATACATGTACATATATGTACATTGAACACACTCTGCGATTTTTGTATACAGATTTTTCAGTCTAGACTTACCCGACAGCGCAAAATCTGCAGCTGTCAGATTTCGATTTTGGCAACCGGAGAATCAAGGTGTGTTACTTTTATTTATCCCTTTGTTACATGTAAGACAATATCTAACTGTATACACTAAAGATTATACCTTTACAAAAGTGTGATTTCCTCGTTTACCCTTGTTGACGATGATGTAGTTAAACAATATAGATCGAAGTAAACTTTAAAAAACCAACCCGCTTTCGATGGGTTGAAAATAACCAACCTTTGTATATGTATGCATGTATTGTAAACCATATATTTAATATGACTTGTAAGCTATCAAATAAAAGGTCTTTTTTTATATATCATATTTATGAACGCATATTAATCTCTTTTCGAAGCTATATTGAAGATTTAACTATACTTTAATAAGGTGATATGAAGTCTACGTGGTCTGTTGACAACTTTTATATTGGCAAGATGCCAGCGAGTCCGAGCATGATGTCGGATGATTTCGACTCTCAGACGCTGTCCGACTCCTGGCTTTTCATCAATGAAGGAAAAGTTAAGAACTATTGTGAACACAATATAAGGTGAGGGGTCGTTCCTGGATAAATTAGATAAAGAATTATGGTTTTGTTTTCTATTGTATCCGTATAGAACCATTTGCATAAGCTTGACAACGCGTTGGAAACACTGCTTTTAAGTCTTGCTTTGCATAGCACTTCATTACTCTAACCCAACTTCAAACAACACACCATAGCACCACATCACTCTGCAAAGCACGCAACATTAGAATTACACAAAAACAATTACACGAACACATCTTTGCATGGCACGCAAGTTTAGACATCATGTCATCGCGCTAACACAAAAATGGTGACAGCGAGTTGGCAAGTTGTGTGACGGTACGATTTCCGATGTTGAATTGGTCCTTTTTTCGGACACCATAATGGACTAAAATCTGAAATATTGATCATATTTTGTGTTGTAGTCTTTAGATGCATGTACATGTGTTGTGTTTGTGTTTAAAATCAATAATGGAAGACTCTTTTATTTAAGAAATCGTTATTTGTTGTTATTAATTGGTCTTCACTATATTTAACTTTGCCCTAAATTTTTGCAAATTTGTGTTGTATATGTATATTAAGCTAAACGTCTTATTGATGTCTCGCGTTGGTCAGACAGGATACCACAAACTCCGGACACTCCGCTCTAGTTTTCGGAAACACCGGAAGTCGGGGAGAGAGATATGTGGAGACAAAAGACCTGAGTGTGGGGCCCATGTCAGAACTACAGTTTGATGTGAGTAATTAATCATCATTTTTATTATTAAAATCTTATTATATTCATTCGCAGTAATTTTCATTATGCGTATAATCACACAATTCGTTATCATGACATTGCAAGTAATTTTTAAAAGATTTTACTTTTTGTATTAATAAATGGGTATGTTTCGTTAGATAAATGTGGGTTGTGAGTCTGACCCCACAGAGGATTATCCGGTCAGGGTTGAATACTCTCCAAATGGTGGGAAAACTTGGCACGCGCTGGTGTCTAACTGCGCCTTGACGTCATCGGCTTGGTGCTTTGATGTCGACACCCCTACCACTGTGTACTATGGGGGAACCTCCAAGTACTGGAGACGGGTCATTGTGCCTCTGGATAATGTTTACATCTGTGGGTATGTGTAATGGTTTTAAAAATAACGTTTTTTGACTATTGCTTCACGTTGAATAAAAGTTTATTTATTCATATATACTTGTAATATCAAAAACCAAATTTTGTTCATGCCGAGTTGAAATTTTGATACTGTCTCACAGTATATAGGGCTATTTTCGCTTCTTGTAATGTTCGCCCTTCTAAACTTGCAAGCAGTTTCGTTTCGCCTTGAATTCTCCCAGACTCACTAGTGTGTAAACGAGATATACTTAGAAATTTTGGAATTTTACCAGCCTTAAGTTCGCCAACTGACTCCAAGGATGGCGAAATGGGCGAAAATAAAACGGAGGCGAATATTTCCCTGTATACAGTATTATCAGATTTTTCTGATTGTAGATCTCTACGGTTTCGATGGTACCAAGGTTTTATTGCGGAGGACCATTACGCCCCTGAGTGGGCCATAGATAATGTATTTATAGGAATGGCCTGTATGGATTACTGCCAAGGTCATGGCGCATGCTCAAATACTATGATGTGCACATGTGATCAAAATCGCCATGGCGATAGCTGCGTTACTTCTATTCCGCTGCCGACACATCTCTCAGACGATTTTGAGAGGTCAGCTGATGGTCAGTCACCAGTACGTGGACAATTGATTACAGGTGAGAAGAAACTGAAAAGCTGAGTTTTATCTGCAAGTGGTATTTTTTGCCAATTTTGATTTTTGTTTTCAGGTTGAAAAAAAAATTAACATTAAAATAAAAAAGAATCTTCAAATGCAGTCTATAACTTTGATTTATATTTCATAAATCATCAGCTTAGAATGCTCAATAAAATTCGTAAAAAAGTGATACTGAATAACTGCATTTAATTAAGAATTAAAACGTATCACGATCCTTTTAACAACAAAATGTTCTGTTTGTATTTTTATTAAGATTGTGCTCTATCTTTTGAAAAATAATGCATTATAATACAAATGTGTATGTTTGAAGAAAATGACGTTAACGAGACTAAGTGGTGGATGCAGAGTGGCGGAGAAATATCGAACGAGTGCGGGAAGCTTATATCAGGGGATGCACTTCATTTCAAACACAATGGGGAGAGGATGCTTGTCAGTACAGACTTAGATTTAAGTACTGTTAGGTGAGCAATATCCATAAAGTAGGGCAAATAGAAATTAACAATTTTTCTTAAAATAGTGTGTTGCTTTCACACAAACCATTAATCTTTTTTCTGTTGTCCTCGCTATTTAGAAGTAAAACAAATAACTTTTACATTCATCTGTAGCATGATTTTAATTTCACATTCACTACCTGCTATTTGACTCTTTTTAAAGATTTTCAATTTTTTTAAAAATATATTTTAATGTTATTCAGCATCATACAGTTCTTTATCCGCCTTGGTTGTGGGCGGCACCCACCCGACACCTCGTCATTTCCGGTCTATCTACAGTACAGTGCAAATGCAGGTGTCAACTGGAACTCGATAGAACAGTTTGACTTCAACAAATACAGTAACGTTCCAAAATATTACGCCCTGCACGTTCCTCCCGAGGCTAGAACTAACTCAACAAGAGTGAGGTGGTGGCAACCGTCTGTTAATGGAACATTTCCAGAGGAGTGGGCTATAGATCAGGTAGCTCATTCTTTATTTCAAAAATACCATGCAATGGATTTATGCTTGAAACTGATATAATTATTCTTTTCGGTTTACAACAGCGTTAAAAAGGCTCATTAGTTTTGGATAACATGGTTTTTCATTGAGCTTAATGCACTCTTAAATAGGTTTTTATTGGTGGAGATATGAACGGTGTCACACCACTAGGAGACGATTTTCATCTACCAAAAGAAACCAGCTGGCTAGTGTATCCAGGCGCCACTATTGAACCTGTTTGCAATTCACCACAGAAGGCCATACATTTCAATGGTAACATGTTAATGATGTACAATTAGTAAAAGATTCAACATAAATATGTGTCACTGTTAATTATTGGGTCTAAATTGATATACTTTATTTCTTAAGGTGATACTGGTGTACGGTATGCAATGTCTGGTGACGTCACCGTAGACGAAGAATCCTTTCTACAGTTTGAAGTTGCAATGGGTTGTGTTTCGAACCGTGAATGTTACAGTACGTTTTTTTCCCAAGTATTTCAACACTAAAAATTTACAGTAATGGAATGACAAAAGCTGTCTTAAGTTGTATTACTTTCTGATCAGATATTGGCATCGAGTTCTCGCGAGATTTCGGTAACACGTGGGAACTACTTCAAAAACCCTGTCTGCCATCGGATGTGGACTGTGGACGATTTAATCCTGGAACAACTCTCGTATCTGATGTCCATACTGGATGGCACAGAGTCACAATACCACTCCCCTATTACTCAAGGTACAATTAATTAAAACACATTATACAATGATATCATCTTAATTCCCAGGGGCCACTTTTCGTGGATTGACAATATTCTTCAAAGGTTCTTTAGCAAGTGCAATCTTTGTTTATTCTTTTGCAACAATTAAAGACTGCGGAGGATAATTTGCATTGGATGTGAATTCGTGGGAAAGTGGTAGCCATATATTCATTGAGCATTGAAACATAACGAAACTATTGATTGCACAGTATGTTTTTAAGGAAAATATGAAAAATCTTGAAAGATTTGTGATGTATTTTCTTTCCTTCCAGAGGTAAAGCTATACGGTTTAGATGGATACAACCAACAGGGTACGGGAAGAAACAGAACTGGGCGGTGTCTAGGTTGTACATAGGTAAAGGCTGTCCCCTGAAGTGTAATGGTCATGGCAAATGTACGGAGGGCGGTTGTATGTAAGTAGAACGTCTGAAATCGTTATTAAGATTATATTTTTACACCTTGCATATATTCTAGATTCCTTATTTTACGAGAGTACTTAATTCTGCGATTCAGTCGTTTTCCATCAAATCGCGAGAACATAAAATTGCAAATGCCGAATTGTTATTATAGTTTCATGTAGTTTGCATTTGTCCAAAATATAAAAGCTAGATTATAAAAACCGCGAGATGTACTTTTCGCGATTTTACGCGGATATTATTTCCTCGAGATTAAATAGGAATCGACAGTAACTGCTTACGGATACGATTCTATAACGATCGTTTTTAGCTCACCTGAGCTGAAAGCTCAAGTGAGCTATTCTGATCACATTTTGTCTGTCGTCCGTCTGTCCGTCTGTCCGTCCGTCTGTCTGTCTGTCCGTAAACTTTTCACATTTTCAACATCTTCTCAAGAACTACTGGGCCAATTTCAACCAAACTTGGCACAAATCATCCTTAGGCAAAGGGGATTCAAAGTTGTGAAAATTAAGGGCCACACCCGTTTTCAAGGGGAGATAATTAGAAATTAATGAACAATTTCGAGAAATTTTCAAAAATCTTCTTCTCAAGAACCAGAAAGCCAGGAAAGCTGAAACTTGTGTGGAAGTATCCTCAGGTAGTGTAGATTCAAAGTTGTGAAATTCATGACCCCTGGATGTAGGGTGGGGCCACAATGGGGGGTCGAAATTTTACATAGGAATATATAGAATAAATCTTTAAAAATCTTCTTCTCAGAAACTAATCAGCCAGGAAAGCTGAAACTTGTGTGGAAGCATCCTCAGGTAGTGAAGATTCTAAGTTGTGAAAATCATGACCCCCGGGGGTAGGGTGGGGCCACAATGGGGGGTCGAAGTTTTACATAGGAATATATAGAGTAAATCTTTAAAAATCTTCTACTCAGAAACTAATCAGCCAGGAAAGCTGAAACTTGTGTGGAAGCATCCTCAGGTAGTGTAGATTCAAAGTTGTGAAAATCATGACCCCCGGGTGTAGGGTGGGGCCACAATGGGGGTTGAAGTTTTAAATAGGAATATATATAGTAAATCTTTAAAAATCTTCTTCTCAGAAACTAATCAGCCAGGAAAGCTGAAACTTGTGTGGAAGTTTCTTCAGGTAGTGTAGATTCAAAGTTGTGAAAATCATGATCACTGGGGGTAGGGTGGGGCCACAATGGGGTGGTCGAAGTTTTACATAGGAATATATAGAGTAAATCTTTAAAAATCTTCTTCTCAGAAACTAATCAGCCAGGAAAGCTGAAACTTGTGTGGAAGCATTCTTAGGTAGTGTAGATTCACAGTTGTGAAAATCATGACCCCAAGGGGTAGGGTGGGGCCACAATGGGGGGTCGAAGTTTTACATAGGAATTTATATATATAGAGTAAATCTTTAAAATTCTTCTTCTCAGAAACTAATCAGCCAGAAAAGCTGAAACTTGTGTGGAAGTATCCTCAGGCAGTGTAGATTCAAAGTTGTGAAAATCATGACCCCTGGGGGTAGGGAGAGGCCACATTGGGGGTTGTTAAAGTTTTACATTGGAATATATATAGTAAATCTTTAAAAATCTTCTTCTCAGAAACTAATCAGCCAGGAAAGCTGAAACTTGTGTGGAAGCATCCTCAGGCAGTGTAGATTCAACGTTGTGAAAATCATGGCCCCCAGGGGTAGGGTGGGGCCACAATGGGGGGGGGGGGGGTTGAAGTTTTACATAGGAATATATAGAGTTAATCTTTTAAAATCTTCTTCTCAGAAACTAATCAGCCAGGAAAGCTGAAACTCGTGTGGAAGCATCCTCAGGCAGTGTAGATTCAAAGTTGTGAAAATTATGATCACTGGGGGTAGGGTGGGGCCACAATGGGGGGTCGAAGTTTTACATAGGAATATATATAGTAAATCTTTAAAAATCTTCTTCTCAGAAACTAATCAGCCGGGAAGCTGAAACTTGTGTGGAAGTATCCTCAGGTAGTGTAGATTCAAAGTTGTGAAAACATGATCCCTGGGGGTAGGGTGAGCCCACATTGGTGGGGGGGGGGGGTGTTAAAGTTTTACATAGGAATATATAGAGTAAATCTTTTAAAATCTTCTTCTCAGAAACTAATCAGCCAGATGATTCTTTATAATTGTTAAGACTTTGGCTCCAGGACAATTCTTCGGCCTCACAAGAAGGTTCAGAGTTTGATGTAGCTTAATATCCAATATATAAACAATTGTAAGGGATCTTTTTGAGGACTGCAATACTCAACATGTGATATGACTATAAAATCATCCTGTTAGAAAAGGGACTAATGATTATAAACATAAAAATATCCAGGGGGAAAAAATGGATTTTATTTATACAGGATCCACATGTATTATTGTACATTGTTCAGATTGTTTGTATTATGACTCCATTAAGCTGATTTTATCATACCTATTGTTCCTCAGGTGAGCGATGTGGCCCATGGGCCTCTTGTTTAAAGTTTTTATTTGGTTATTGTGTTTATTTCAATCAAATTAACTATGAACATATTGTACCTTAAACCGTGCTACATAAGACTTTGAATACTATAAAATAAATATGTATTAAATAATGAAGAAAATTAAAATTCAGAAAGATTTTCTTAATATCATGTATCAGTTGATAAAATTACCATTTAGATATACGCATGATCATACAATAATGATGAAAAACAAATTAAGGAAGATTTAATTTATATCAGATATCAGTCGACAAAATTACAAATGAAATTGTGTAAAATTTTGTTTCAACGATTGACTTGTGTTTAAAATATGATGATATATTTTTTGAATGGTATATCTTACGCAATGTAACACATCTGGTTTCAGATGTGACGACGGATGGCAGGGACCTAACTGTAGTGAGCCTGTATCATCCTTACCTACATATCTCTACGACTCGTTCGACCCGGATATAAACGGGTCGCAATGGTTGAAAGTTGTTGGAGCGCAAACCTTGCCTCCATGTAAAGTAATGGCTGCTGGTAATGCTTTGCACTTTTCCGGGGTACGTTACTCGTCAACCTTTTTGCAAAAATACTTCATATAATATGTAGTCTCACCATCCTGTGATAGAAAAAAATAATTTACAAAAAAATATCCCCCCCCCCCAAAAAAAAAATCCAAATTAAAAAAACAAAACGATATCGCTCTTGCATTAAAACCTTACTTTACCATTTTCAGGGATGTAGTCGCATTTTGATCTCCCGCGATCTCGATCTCCGTCACGCAGTCTACGTTCAATTCGTGTTTCTATTTGGCTGCACGGCTGGCCCCGTGATAAGGAACCAGGGAGTTCTTGTGGATTATTCAACAGACGGCGGTATAACGTGGATGCCTATAACAGAACTATACTACACACTATACAGAACACCCAAGTAGGTCAACAGAACCACGCACTTGTATGCATTAAGAGGGCTAGATGGCCAAACAATTTCTATAGACTGTATTGATCTCCTTTAAAAGAAGAGCTCTGATAAAGATATAGGATAATATTTAAATTTAAAAGCTAAAAATTATGTAACTTTACTTTTCTGAATAATAGTTTATAACTAAAAAAATTATGTTTAAACTTTTTGGTAAACTGTAGATTTTGTTGACCACCAAGCCTCCTCAATTTGATGTCAGGAGTGGGTTTGCTATCTTATTTTGAACATACCCTTTGTCTCTGCAGATTTCTGAGTTTAAAACTCCCAGAAAAAGCAAAAGACAATGGCGTCAGACTTCGGTGGTGGCAGCCGCTACACGGCGGACATCCCATGGGTGACTGGTCCATAGATAACGTTCGTATCGGTGGAGAGGACAGCAACCCAACAGAATTCACGTCAGATTTTAGTGGACCACTTGACTATCAGAGCTGGATGAGGGACGATAATGTGGCCGGGGATTCAACCTACTGTAACGAGGCCCATGTTTCTCACGGGACAACTCAAACGAAAGAGAACTCGGTCTTAGAAACCAGAGAAGTTGGCATTGAGAACGATTTTGTTCTAGAATATGAACTCAACGTTGGGTGTGGGCAGACGTTTAACAAGTCCAGCCCGCCAGTACACTTAGAATACTCCACAGATAATGGGGTCACGTGGTCTCATCTTTCACCTCAGTGTCTTCCAAAAGATCCTGAGTGTAATGGAGGACTGCATATGGGAAGCGTATACCATAGTGAACCAATGGGGATGTGGAGGAGATTTTCTCATACCTTATCTGGATTACCAGTATCAAAGTCAGTCTCTTGAGGTCCGCCCGCCCCCCCCCCCCCCTCAAAAAAAATTGGGGGGGGGGGCATGCAAACTTTTATGAATAGCTTTAATCGATTGCCTTTTTTTCATTCGTAAATACATTCAAAGACATCGGAATATACTAGTTTGTATAACATGCATGCGTATGATTTAGTAACATTAATAAGATATAATGTACATGTATATAAGGACAAATTTCATTCCTTCAGTGCGACGAGATTCAGATGGACCCAGAAGGCGGACGGCAATACGGGACCTTCCCACGAATGGGGGATACGGGAAATCTATGTGGGCAAGGCCTGTAGCGAACACTGTAACGGCCACGGTAGCTGTAGATATCCGTTCTGTACCTGTGATCAAGGATACTCAGGCCCAGATTGCCTGTATGATCGATTCCCTAATCCTGTAAGTAGATTATCTTCAACGTTCTTTGTATATATATTTTAATGCATAGCAACATGTATATTAGGTCCTAAAGTAGATGTAAGGTATGAAACATATAACTGTAGTTTCAATATCAATATTCATCGCATACCAATTTCAAAGACTCCTTTAATGAATTGATTAAAAACAATATATGTTTATGAAAGTACAATAGCGAAATGAATGAAATCACAGATAATCAGTCCTGGAACAAAGCTTTTACTCAATATGCACTATTTTAATATCTTTCTTTGTTTTACCAAGGATAGTGATAGAGAAGACTAGACTTCTAACCTTATTAATAAAACTATTACTAATGTAAAGGTTACTTTAAACCCATATAAACTTGTTTATTTTAGACGTACTTGAAAGACAACTTCGAAAGCAGCTCGTTTGACAAAACTAAGTGGTCGTTGGTAGAAGGTGGTGAACTTGGCAAACCTTGTGAGAATCTGGCAGAGGGATCTGCCGCAGTGTTCACTGGATCCAACTACAGGCAGCTCGTCACCATCGATCTCGACTTGAGAAACACGAGGTAGGACTATACAACAGCCAGCTAATCGGAAAGCGCAATGGTCCAGTTGGTCTTTCACAGATACATATTACATAGATGCAAGAATTATTTATCGGGTTTTTAGCATAATCCTCGAGGGCTATATTTTTGTTAAGTACTACATTGCAATGGCATGACAATTTTTTTTTTTTAATTTGAATCGCTTTTGGAATGACATTAGGATATTTTGAACTAAAATGCCAAAGAAAGATTAGAAAATTATCCATAAAAACGGGATTGTGTTGCATTGGTATGTCATCTCCTTGCCAAGAAACTGGGATAAATAACAATTGTTAATAAAAATAAAAAAATTATATAGCATCAAAAACCATTGAAAAATATAGGTTACTTATATATACAGGAAATTATTCGCCCCGTTTTATTTTTCGCCCCTTTCACCCTCGTTGTCATAGGGCGAATTTAAGACTGGGCAAATAACAATGTCTCGCACTATCTCTCTTTAAACACATCATTATCTGGGCGAATTTAAGACGGGGCGAAAATGTTTGCAAGAGTAGAAGGGCGAAAATTACACGGGGCGAAAATTACCCTGTATACAGTATTTATATTCCTTTTTCTTTTTACAGATTTGTACAGTTTATTGGATCCCTTGGCGGTGTAGATGTTGACCCTACCTGTTTCACACCCCGATCTCCAGAACACAGTGTTATTCTCCAGTACAGCAACAACGGTGGTAAACTAGACATTACTTTTTATTTATTTCAAAAACGTGATCTTAAGGTTTAAAAATGACTGTTTTTTCTATATTGTTTTGATTTCATTAACACAATATCAAAATGAAAGAATGATCATTGTATCAAGAAAGTTAACTTTTAAAAGGCTCCTACATGTATAAAGTGATATCATAGGTTAGTTATTGTTTCTTATAACTTCTTGAGAATTTATAACTTATAGGAATTACCTGGGACGATCTGCATGTTATGGACTTCACCACGTACAAACGTCCGAGACAAGAGTACGTTTTGCTGCCTCAATCTGCTAGAACAAAGAACACCAGACTGAGATGGTGGCAACCTCTGAACAGAAAATGGTCCCAGACAGGTCCTCAGTGGGCTATTGACAACGTTCTGATAGGTCAGTGTATATACGTGGAATCATTCAATTTTGTTGGGGCAATTTTTCGTGGATTCTGTCTTTTTTGCTTATTTCTAGGAATATAATTTCGTGGATGCGTCCGTTTTTAGTTTCAATAAGAAAACTACCTCTTTCAAATTTTTGATTTTGTTGGAGAGGGTTGCCCATGAAAAGCACAAAAATTGAACGTCTGCAAATTCTAATGATTCCCCAGTATTTGTTGATGCACTTGTTTACAAATGCTGGTATATAATTTTCTTGTTGCTTTTGATATTAACATTTCGATACATCACGTCAAATGAATATCCTTTATCCCGAAATTGGTTGAAAAAGTACCGAAAGCAATACAATTTTGATAACATTACTTTACGTTAATACCGTATATGTTTGATAGGTGGAAATGAAATTAATCCAAGCCACATGCAGGTGTCCTTTGATGATTCAATACAGAGTGATGCCCCATGGGAGTTCAATCCTCATGGAGAAATAAAAGACAACGTTTGTACAAAAGGTGATAGCTCCATTGTGTGGGAAGAGGGCAAAGGAAACAGGAGTTTTACCACTGGTCAACTGATAGTACAAGAGGGATTTATGCTTCAGTTTAAGGTGAAGTATTAATCAGCATTTGGTCGGTTACATTACACATTTTCAATTCAATTCAAATGAGAACATTTTTATAAACAAGTTTCTTTTGTGAACAATGTTAATAATAGAGCAAGGGAGAAATAAACATTTTGTTTGCATCACTTCAATTCTTTTCAATTTCGTTGTCAGAACGTAAGATAAAGAGGATAAATCAAAACGTATTTTTATGAATACAATTCAAAATATACTGTTTTGCAAATATACAGCAGAGTACTAGTAAAATAGTATCGCTGTTTAAAAAATTGAAATGGAAATATTTTAAGACAGTATTAATAACTGTTTATAAGAAAATAAACACATGCAATAAAAGCACTTGTGCTTACAGATTGCAGTTGGTTGTAGCGGTGTTGCAGACAATTGCGCAAATTATGCCCCGGTATATCTTGAATACAACAAAGACCCGGGAAGTGACCGCTGGGACCTTGTTCGTCCCCTGTGTCTTCCAGACCACGCCTACCTGTCAGAGTGTCAACCACGTCACTATCACTCCCCCTCCATCTTCACTCACCACACCCACCCCACATGGACACTAGTCACAATACCACTGACAGAGAAGACATTCTCTAGGTAGAGTTTCTGTGCGTTTGTCATTATTATTGTCTCTGTGTATTTCAGAGAAGAAAGTGGATGGTCCTGGGTGTAATGTAGCATTTGAAATTTGTTGGTTACGTATAAGGGTTACAAGAATTAATCTCATTTATATTCTTTTAAGGAAGCGGTTACCCTTATGTTTGAAACTTTCGTTGATCTATTTTAGCACAACTCGGTTTCGATGGATACAAAATACACAGTCGAGCGTTGGTATATCGTGGGCGCTAGACGACATCTATGTCGGAGAATCCTGCCCTGAATTGTGCCACTCGCGAGGAACTTGTTTGAATGGAAAATGTTTCTGTGAACGTGGATACTTTGGTAGTTATCAAGACTTTCAAAATTTTTACAATGCATTTTGACATATGCAATGAAACAAATTCATTAGCATTACTTACAATTTTGGAGGACATACGATTAATACTAGTTTGTGCTGTATTACGAATAATATTCTTATATGCAATAATCACTACAATGAAAACCTTTTTTTTACTGTATTTGTAGGCAAAAAGTGTCTACCTCAGCCTGGAAGTTTGATAAGAACAATGTACGATTCGTTTGAGGGCGGGATTTTCTCATTTTATTGGGAGTCAGTATCAGGAGGTGGGATAGGGTTTGGTTGCGGAGCTCTGCGTCCATTTGCCCATGGCAAGACTTTGTACTTTAATGGTTGTGGTCATCGCGAGGCACGAACAGTAGAGATGGATCTACGAAACGCCAAGTAAAAATACTATAATAAATTATACTTCTTGTTCAATCCCAATTAAGACTGTTATTAACTAAATGAATTAACTTCAAGACATCATAGAATTGGGAATGATTTCACCAAAATTATTTGGATATGTTTTTTTAAACTGAACATACATTTCATTTTGCAGAAAACTTATGTTTGTGCTACAAATCGGTTGTCATGACCAAACATCTACCTGTAACATCCTATCAAGTAATGGTTCCTATAGCGGTGTTTTACTTCAGTATACGATCAATAAAGTAAGTATATACCTGTTATATGATCTACACATAATAATTTCATTCTGAACTAGTGTTGTTATTTTGATCTCCACAAGAACTGCTTGAAAATCAGAGTTGCTATTTGTATCAACATGTAGGAAGTCGTCTCTTAAGAAGATCTAAATTGAATTATTATCATATATCAAGGGTGCGGAATGGAAGCTGCTGTCTCGCCATGATGCTGAGGAATATCTTCTGCCAAAGAGAGCTGCATATGATCTGCCAAACGACGCTAAGAAGGACGGCGTTCAGTTCCGGTGGTGGCAGCCTGTTCATCGGAAAACAGGATACGACCAGTGGGCCATTGACCAGGTCGAGGTCATACAGTAAGTGTCAAGGTCGTTTTGAAATATAAATAAAAAAATTGTATTAAAATAGATGTTAGTACACATGTACTTACATTAAAGAAGGAAAGATTTATATACATATATTAAAGAAATAATTTAAAAACATTAATTAAAAAAACCGCTCATCGTACTGGTAGATCGATTTTTAATTTGACACTTTATTGTTCTAATAAGATACATTTATAATGAAGTTTCGAAACAAGAACTGTTTATTCTAGCCATTGGTGATTTTTTGTCTTTTGGGAAAAAAATATAATTTTTTTTTTTCGATTTTTTCCAGAGACCACAATGCTCATAATAATAGGTTCATCTCTAGATCGAATGGTTAAACGAAGCTACTCAAATGAGCAATTTCTTTGCTTCTGTGTTAATTCTGACGAAGACAAAAGCAACTCAAAGGATTGTTCCGTCATTATTTATTGGTTTTATGCATTATGGCCAGTGCTTAACAATGTGCATTTGCACATGAGGTCTATTTCTCCGTTTTCTGAACAGTTACCATTTGATGGAAAAATCTATTTGTTCTATACACGATTAAGGCAGAGACTTGTTTTCAATATTATTTTACAAACAATGAACATACACATGTATATTTTTAAGCATTTTATTTCTTCTCCTTTTTAATTTAAAATAGGCATTCAATGATTTCAGACAAAAACATGTTTCAAACAATTTCAAAAGTAAAACGTTTCAATCGTAGAATGGAATAAAACTTTTTCATAACCTACAACACTCATAGTTTCACATTTACCATTAAGATTTTACAATCATTAGCTTTTATCCATACGTTCTATAGGTAGCTAGATGTTCGATGTAACTTTATTGTATTTTAAATAATATATTTGTCTGTTTTGAGTAACACGTTTTAAGAATGACTCATTCGAAGAAATGAGTTTTTTAATTTGCAAACTGTTTTGAATTTTGAGCGTAAACTTTTTTAAAGAACATGTAAGAAGATGCTTGCCATGATTATGACAGTATACAAGATATAAAAGAGCAAAAAGCTCTATCTTGGGCCAAAATAAAATTATTGGGGTTTTTTCGGATTGCCTCTCGCCTCAATGAAACACCTCTTGATGATAAAGTTTTATTTGGAAAAAAGAACTTTTTTATTTTTTACTCATTCTTAGGTTGTTAAACTTCAAGTTTGAAAAAAATCTCCTACCCTCCTTGGTCTAGAAACCTACAGGCGGCAATTCCAACCAAACAATTTTTAAGGATGGACTTGTTGGCATCCTTTAGTTTGAGAAATATGTAATGATTGATTTTTCTATCCGTGATGTAATTACGACATGTTTTTCGATGACAATATCTATTGTAATTTGGTAAATATATGTCTTTTTTTATTGAAAAAGTGTAAATTAAAATAAAGACATTGTCAGTAGTATTGCTTTGAATGGTTTGCAATGTTTTAGTTCATTTGAACTTAATTTTTGCTACTACCTGGTATAATGAAGACCAAAAGGTGTTCTAATACATCTGTGGGAATGAAAAATACAACATAGAAATATATTGTACTTGTATGTGTCCAAATCTCTAACATTGTAACATCACATACAACAATGATTATTTGAACTTATTTACATATTTAAAGCATCTTTGTCTTTAAAAAAAATTGAGATTTTATAAACTTTGACCCTGTTTGAATAGACAGAGCTTTAGAAATTGCACAACGTACACCCACCTCGACGTGTATTTTATTTTGTAATAATAAAAGTTGCTACTACGTGCCTTCATTCAACAACCATTTTATTCCACTCACAGTTGCCGTATTCTAACACTGACATAAAATTGCATTTGCTATCCTTAAATGATGAACTTGTTGGATTCAAAATATGAATAGTTTTTCTGAAATCTACTGAAGTTAAATGAATGAAGAATTGAAAGTATATCCTGAATTGTCACCCAGGCTCACTTTCAGCCTAGAATTAAAAAATGTTCATCGTGTAATATCGTTGGGTGTTTATGTTTTTATTTTCCCATGATCCGTTTAAAGATATTAGCGATGGAGGTCCTAATCTGTTTGTTCAATATGGAGTATATCACAGTATTGGTCATGAATGAAATGCCGGATAGGTAGAGTGAAACAGAATGTATCCATGGGCTTATTTTCTCTTGGTCGGGGTCCAAAAGAACGGTAATGGTGAATGGCGTATTTATCAATACAAAAATTGATATCATCACAAGAACAGTCTTAATCAGTTGTCTGTGGTTTTTCATTCGATCCGAATTTTCTATTTGCAGACTAGTTATGCGCTTATAACTTGTTCTGACTTTGTTAAGAATGGCCAGGTAACAAAATGAAATTGGTAAAAAAGGAATCAGCGTTGTGGAAACAAGACTGTAGGTTCGAAATGCAACATTAGTGATGAGAGGTGTACAAAGACATTTCTTTTCATCATACATAAAACTGCCCCAAGTGGCAGTGAGAGGAAACAGATAAACAATCGGTGGGAATAGCCAAGTGATCAACAAAATTATTTTAGTGTTCGTTTTAGTGAAGACGGTGTCGTAATAACTCGAATGACAAATCAATACGTACCGATTAATCGAGATTATTGATAAATTCCATAACGATATCCCCGAAATACTGAAGATCACAAATCCAGAATAGGGACACAATACATCAGTTCTATCACATGACAAAATGTACGATGCAATGCTAAGAGGTCCACAGATAGAGTACATCAACAAATTGCTGATAAATAAGACCAAAACAAAGGTAAACGTCTTGTTATTGAGTAGTCTGCCGTTGACTATTGAGACAATGGCTAGGATATTTATAAAAGTGCCTACAAACGCAATAGAAACATCGGCGACGAGGCGATAGTAAAATTCCATTTCTCAAAGATAAAATGATTGCACACTTTTTAAAAAATGTGACTGTTTTTCTACCTTTTGTAAATATATCCGCAGCCTTTAAGAATGATTGTAGTGTTACTTGTACATTCATTTATTTCGACATATCAATGCAGTTGAAAAGAGTTCTCCCTTTTGATCAATTCATACTTTTTTTCATATCAGATTTAACATTTGCATATTGTATTTTCTGTAAAGACGGATTTGTTTGAGGTGTAGAAATTGAAATGTATTCTATCTTGAAGATTTTGTCCTGTGCTTTCACAAAAATATAATTCATGTGCTAATAATACTTTTAGGATTTTCATTGTAATCCCCAGTCCATAATTTATTAATCATATATTCTTTAAAAAAAGTCAATAAATTCTTCCGGCAACTATTCATTTGTTAAAATTATTTCCGATATGGCATAAACAATTGTCCGCCTCTTACGCTTAACATTGTTCCGATATATATATATATATATATATATATATATATATATATATATATATATATATATATATATATATATATAGTTATTTGTAAAATTGTATTACAAGTATTTAACATGGTGTAAATTCAAAATATAATTTTTGCCCCTTGACCCAAGGGGTCTCAGAAACCAATATTTGCTATTTTTAAAGTAGCGATTTTTTCTCTTTTCTATTGCATATCACCTCGAAGCTATTTCATCATACGTTTCCTGATTTTCTATTCAGGAAAAGGGAAGTTATTGTCCAACAAATCCAAATGCATAATTAATCAAGAATACTTAAATTATAAAACAAATATTTATTTAAATAACATTTCAGTTCGATAGATCAGGAAACTGTTTGTAATGGCGATGTTTTGCAAAGCAGTGTATTTATGTATGCTATCATTTTTCTTGGTTATTAGTTTATCAGGACATTCCCACACAAGCCAAGAGTGTGAAGGGTAAGTAATATCTGGTTGTATGTTGTATAAAGCATAAAGAGGATTGAAGGATAACACACATTAATTATGAGATTGTTTTTGGGATATAGTTTGTAAATATTTATTATCAATGACATGGACACGTACAAAATAAGCAATAGAGTGTTTAATCTTGTATTTTAATTGCTTGAACAGTTTTGTAATTAAAAATCCTTGGGATTTTCGACTGCAATAAACAAATTGCCGTTTAAATAGTACATTGTAACCACGAGAATGCCAACATACAAGCAATTTGCTTAAACGAGATGTTTTAACTCGTTATGAAGAAGGGGCGAAGAAAAACTATAAATAAGTCAAATACATTCTTAGAAAAGTCATTATTGCCAGTATTCATATTACTTTTCTTTAAAAAAAAATACAATTTTATCAATGAAATGTTTGTTTCCATGGTATTTCATTTAATGATTTATAGATAGTAAATTTACCATATGTATTTGCATTAGTAGAAACTACAAAGGGTGCTGTGTAGGTTTCTATTGGAATCTGATCAACGAAACCTGTGAATGTAAGTCATTATAATTAATCTTAGTACTGAAGTACTGAGGGGAGTTGATTCTATCTATTATCATTTAATTAAAATCAACGATATATGATTTTGCATGGCAAGTGGTATCAGTAATCGAAATATTTCTGAGAAATTGTATGGATCCAGGCAAGATTGAACTCCAGCCGAGCGTCTGGTTGAACGAGACTACATTGAACTCTAGCGTAGGAATACATACGACTTTGAAAAATATCTAAACTGTTTGTACCATTTAAAATCTTACCATTTTCATAGTAGTAATAGATAAGTTTTCTTGAAAAACAATGCTTCAGAATACATTGCATCGAATTTATCGAATTTTTTTAAAGAACTAAGTGTTGTCAGCGGTATCGATTTGTGCTTAGGTCCAAACACTGTTTCACTTTCGGTTTGCCCGAGTAAGTGCATAGGAGAGTTGATTAAAATCAACTCCCAAAAATGACATGAGTTTATACATGTTTTATCATTTATGATTATGGATAAAGACAATTTAAGAGGGCTCATGGTCGTAATCAATTTAGGTTACACTGATATCCTTTAGAAGAAGCTAATTAATAGCTCTGTTTCCATTTAAATTTTAGTTTATGTGTATATTTTTGTATTTTGTTTCTAATAAACAATAGGTTATATCTATGAAATTCACATCTTAAGATTCAAGGTAGATCTAATGGATACTTTACAACAAAAGCATCTTTTGAAAAAGGGTATGAAAATTTAATCATTTCATCTTGATTAAGTATGTAGGCCAGGATACATTGGGTTGAATTGCACAGACAAATGTCCATATCCTACATATGGATACAGATGTCAGGGTAACTGTGACTGTAGCAATGACACGTGTGATGTATCCACAGGCTGCATAACCCCAACTACAGGTATTTGGTGATTAAAAACTGCTTTTTACTTTTTAATTACAGTAAAGATAATGTTTAGTTTTTCGATCTCATCGAATCAGCTTTATTAAGAACAAAAAAAATTGTAGCGTTTATGTTAGATTTATACTTTGAATCTGATTTATATCACAGCTGCAACTCGAGTTCGATCCCCGTGATCGACAGTACTTCCACCTTAATGTGAAAGGTTATGGTGGTCGTCCGCTTCGACACTGCGGCTTCCTCCCACATCAATGACCTTTTTGCGCTAAAACCCGTACCAACGAAATAGTTGATAGAAGTCGTAGAACTTTTTTTAATCAAGCATTGTAAAAAAAAAATAAAGTTCAGTTCAGTTTAATGAAATAAAAATACATTTAGTATTATTCTTCATATTACATATATATGTAAATTACACAATCGAGTATCATAATTTATTGTACAATTTATTACGTTGATAATAGAACTATGCTTAAACAATATTGATTTACAACATGAGCACAACTATGATTATCCAATATTCACCATGCAGATTTGGAAATTATGTTGATTTCCAGGGACTTATTGTTTGTAGAAATACATCTTATACATGGAAATAGGGATGTTATATCGAGCATTTAAATTCATAAGTTATACCTGGTATATGCATATCAAACTAAATATTTGTATAAAAACGTTTATTTTTGGGTGAAGAGTACCAACGAAATTCACAAAAAACCTGAACATGATTATAAAAGAATACATATCGTAGTTAAATTTTGAATAATGGCGCATGACTAAATATTTTTTTTCACGTCTACATTTTTAAAATGCTGCCTACGTAAATTAGCTCTTTAACAATACACAAAAAGAGTAAACAGGAAATAACCCCACACACACCAAAAACAGGTTCGGTGTCCAAGTAGCGTAGTGGACAATGCACTCACTTGTCACCGCTGTGACCCGAGTTCGATCCCCGTGATCAACAGTGGTTGTATGTGATAGGGTATGGCGGTCGCCCGCTTGGACACGTGGGTTCTCTCCGGGTACTCCGGCTTCTTCCCACCCCAATAACCGCCTCGGGCTAACATCCGTGCCAACAAGAGATATTAATATAACTTGTAGAATTTGCTTGTCAATCGTTGTAAAATAAATAAAGTTCAGTTTTAACAGCTTTGAGAACATTTTGTTTTTTGCTTGAGTACTACAATTCAAACTTCTGGAAAAAGTGGTGTAAATTGGACGGCTGACGAGTCTATAAAGTATATAAGATATGATCCATCAATAATTTAGATAATACTTCATAAACTCACAAACCTAACAAAGAAAATCAGTTTTGTTAAATTTGTTTTACAAACTTGAATGTCAACAATCAGAAATGCATACAATCATTGTAATCAATAAATGAAAATTTAAAATAATAATATCATTCTCTGCCGTTTTAACGTCTTTTGGTTCTGAACTGTGTCTGATGTCACTCTGTATTCGGGGATGTAAGAGAAATTAATTATTTGTGTGATATATAAAAAAATTAGAATAACCTAAAAGTAAACAAGTATTATTACATTACATGTAGCTATATGTAATCAACCATTTCAAAAACAGAGACTAAGTGTTTAATACCTATGGTACCCGCTTAAAGATTTTAACTACAGAGTTTCTTATTTGTCTGTTCATAGGCGCGTATGTTAAGGTATCCGTTGTGTAAGAAAAACCCGCGTGATAAAGAGACAAAAAGTGGACCCAAAGGCTGAACTTTTCATGGTTCGGGTCTAGAAGAACTGTGATAATAAATGGGATATTCATTAATATAAAAACCGATATCATAACCAGAATGGTCCGCATCAACTGTTTTTGTTGTTTGATTCTTTCTGTAATTTCAATTTGTGTTCCTCCAGTGATGCAGTTGTTGCTAGTTTTTACTTTGTTGAGGATGGCAAGATAACAAAATGAAATGGGCACAACGGTTATCACTGCTGTGGAGACAAGACCGTAGGCTCGGAATCCATTGTCGGTGACAAAAGGTGTACATAGACACATGTCTTCATCAAAGACAAAGTTTCCCCATGCTCGTGTTAGAGGAAGCGCACACAAGGTAGGGGAGTAAAGCCAAATGACCACCAAAATAATCCGAGTGTTTCTGATCGTAAAAATGATATTCCAGATATACTGAAAATTAAAAATCCAGAATAGGGACACAAAACTATCATCTTGAGCACAGGAAAAAATGGCGGATGCGATGCTCAGAGGAGAACTAATGGAGCTCACTAACCAATTGCTGACGAATAAGTTCAACACGAAGGTAAAATGTTTGTTTTTGTGCAGTATAGCAATTATCACTGCAGCCATGGCGATGATATTAATAAGCGTTTTAACGATAGCATGAAATGCACTAGAAGCGAGGCAAAAATCAAACTCCATGGTTATTTTTTTTTCTTTAAAACAATGTTTTCTTAACCCTATTTCAAACTACATAAAAATGTAGAACAAGTAACAATGTATATAAAATTATTTCTATTTTGTTTGAATAACGTGTCTCTCATTTTTGCGAACAGAGAAGAATATATTTTTTTCTCTTAAGGTATAGCTTTTCATGTTAATGTACATTGCTTAATTTGAAAGAAAAACTTTTTAATTTTCGATACAAATGCAACAAAGCATCGAAATGATATCTCCAAAAGCCCAGAATAAAACGTTAATATTGATTTAAATCTTAAAAAGACTCTGTTAATAAAAAAAAATGTCGGGATAAAAGGATTTAAAAGAAAAATTAAGAGACTAGTAAATACTCTTTCAATTTTAGACTCCGTACATTCTTCACACGGATGTATTCTTCTATAGGATGGTTGACCAGGGACCAGTCGAGATCCGCTTGGTAAGTTCAATGACCCGGTATGAGATCATGGGTTTTAATTAGAAGAGTTGCATAAAAAATGTATGAGAGACTACTGTAGTCTGTCCCAAGTTACTGCTTCCATCACTCATCACTTTTTGATCACCGTAGACATTCTATTTTGGGATGTGTATTGAAACCTGAAGCAGTAGAGGGGGCGTTTCAAAGCAGATAATCTGGGCATTTTTGATATTAGTGGATGAAAGTAGTGTGAGCTCAGAGGTATTTATTATCATCGAAATATCAAGCGAAAAGTGGTGGAAGCAAAAACTCGGGACAGAGTATAGTTATTTTTTGTCTGTCTGGAGTGGTTGGTCGTTACCATATCAAGACTGCATTATTTTCCTTCTAATTAGGGCTCTATGTAAGGATATTGTAAAATACTCACATGTGAAGTTTTTCGTTATTTAATAACAGTCTACATCTTAACTAATCATATGAAAAATAAGGCAGACCTGAGTGGTAAATTTTTGAAAATCCCAACCTCCTAAATGGCAAACCTTCGAAATATTTAAATAATCGCTCGACTTTTTTCACTTTTTGACTCTAAGTAGTAACTAAAGATGGCAATATCTAACCAATAAACAGATTGCTTGGTCGGATGGATGGTAACCAGTTACAAAACCAGTAATCGATAGTCGTATATAATAATCAAAGTACTGAAGTACTGACGTGAGCTGATTTTATTGATTATTGTTTATTTCAAAATTAACGATATGTAATTTTGCACGGCAAGTATATGTAGTTTCGTAGATGTATTTGAATAATTTTGCACATTTTTTCTACCATAAATTATCAGGCTTTTTCATGCTACAGACGGATGATCATGTAGTGTAATATTTAAGAATATGTTTAACGCCATCAAACTTAACGATGCATTAACGTTATGTATCAGTAATCGAAATATTTCTTGAAAATTGTATCTTAGCAATATTGAACACTGGCGTAGGAATACATATTACTACAAAAATATCTAAATTGTTCTTACCATTTAATATCCTACTAATTTCAAGGTATTCATAAATAGATTTCCGTTAAAAAATGCTTCTGAATACTATATGAATTTCTGAATACATTACAACAAATTAATCGTCAGCAGTGATGATGTGATCTTATGTCCAAACACTGTTTCAGTACCGGTTTGCCAGAGTAACTGCATAGATTTGATTAAGGTATACCACTCCTCAAAATTCTTGTATGAATTTTTATCATATATCAAGGGTGTGGAATGGAAGCTGCTGTCTCGACATGATGCTGAGGAGTATCTTCTACCAAAGAGAGCAGCTTATGAACTGCCAGACAACGCTAAGAAGGACGGCGTTCAGTTCCGGTGTTGGCAGCCTGTTTACCAAAAAACAGGATACGACCAGTGGGCCATTGATCAGGTCGAGGTCATACAGTAAGTGTAAAGGTCGTTTTGAAATATAAATTTAAGATAAAATATATTAAAATAGATATTTCTACTTACTTAAATAAAGATGGAAAGATAAATTTACATATATTACAGAGAAAAATTTAAAAAAAAAAATGAAATAAAAAACCCCACTCATTATATTGGTAGATAATAATTGAATTGGATAGTTTATTGTTTTTATAAGATAAATTTTTGATGAAGCTTTGAAATGTGAACTGTTTATTCTAGCTAGTTTAGATTTTTGGGGGATAAATAATTTTTTCTCGATTTTTTCTAGAGACCACAATGCTCAAAATCATAGGTTCATCTCTAGATCGAATGGTTAAACGACGCTACTCAAATGAGCAATTCCTTTGCTGCTGTATTAATTCTGACGAAGACAAAGTCAACCCAAACGATTGTTCCGTCATTATTTATTGGTTTTATGTATTATGGCCAGTGCTTAACAATGTTCGTTTGCACTTTAGGTCTATTTCCCCATTTTCTGAACAGTTATCATTAAATGAAATTTCATTAAGATATATTTGTTCGATTCACGATTAATTAAGGCTCAGACTTGTTTTCAATATCATTTTCCAAACAATGAACATTTATTTTATTTTATTAAATATTTGATTTCTTCCTTTTAGTTTAACATAGGCATTCGGTGATTTCAGACAAAAAGATATGCTTCACTCAATTTCAATAGTAAAACGTTTCAATCTTAGAATGGAATAAATCTTTTTTTTTAACCTACAACACTCATAGTTTCACATTTACCATTAGGATTTTACAATCGTAAGCTTTTATCTATATGTTCTATAGGTAGCTAGATGTCTGATGCAACTAAATTGTATTTCAAAGAATATATTTGTCTGTTTTGAATAACACGTTTTAAGAATGACTCATTTGAAAACAATGAGTTTTTCAATTTGCCAAATGCTTTGAATTTTGAGCATGAACTTTTTTGAACATGTAAGAAAATGCTTGCCAAGATTATTACAGTATATATGATAGAAAATAACAAAAAACTCTATCTCGGGCCAAAAAAAATTATTGGTTATTTTTTTGATTGCCTCACGCCTTAATGATATACCTCCCTCTCATAAAGTTTTATTGGCAAAAAAAAACACTTTCCTTATTTTTTACCTATTCTAAGGTTGTATAACTTCAAGTTTGAAAAAAAAAATTCTCCTCCAACCGTCCTTGGTCTAGAAACCTTCAGGCAGCAATTCCAACCAAACACTTTTTTATGGATTGTCGTTTTGGCATTCTTTAGTTTGAACAATATGTTATGATCGATTTTTTTTATCCATGATGTAATACGATATATTTTACAATAACAATATCCATTGTAATTTGGTGAATATATGGTTTTTTTTTAATGAAAACGTGAAAATTGAATAAAGAAATTGTAAAAAGTATTGCTTTGTTTGGTTTACAAATATTTAGTTCATTTGAACTTAATTTTTTTACTACCTTGTTTAATGAAGACAACAAGGTGTTCTAATACATCTATGGTAATGTAAAACACAACATAGAAATACATTGTACATGTATATGTACAAAACTCTAACATTGAACATCACATGCAACAATGATTATTTGAACTTATTTACATATTGAAAGCATCTTTATCTTTAAAAAAAATTGAGATTTTATAAACTTTGACCCTGTTTGAATAGACAGAGCTCTAGAAATTGCACAACGTACACCCACCTCGACATGTATTTTTGTAATTATAAAAATTGCTACTACGTGCCTTCGTTCAACAACCATTTTATTCCACTCACAGTCGCTGTATTCTAACATTGACATTATTAAATTGCATTTGCTCTCCTGAAACGATGAACTTGTTGGATTCAAATTATGAATATTTTTTTCTGAAATCTACTGAAGTTGAATGAATAAAGAATTGAAAATATATCCTGAATTGTCACCCAGGCACACTTTCAGCTTAGAATTAAAAAATGTTCATCGTGTAATATCGTTGGATGTTTTTGTTTTTATTTTCCCATGATCCGTTTAAAGATACTAGCGATGGAGGTCCTAATCTGTTTGTTCAATATGGAGTATATCACAGTATTGGTCATGTATGAAATGCCGGATAGGTAGAGTGAAACAGAATGTATCCATGGGCTTATTTTCTCTTGGTCGGGGTCCAAAAGAACGGTAATGGTGAATGGCGTATTTATCAATACAAAAATTGATATCATCACAAGAACAGTCTTAATCAGTTGTCTGTGGTTTTTCATTCGATCCGAATTTTCTATTTGCAGACTAGTTATGCGCTTATAACTTGTTCTGACTTTGTTAAGAATGGCCAGGTAACAAAATGAAATGGGTAAAAAAGGAATCAGCGTTGTGGAAACAAGACTGTAGGTTCGAAATGCAACATTAGTGATGAGAGGTGTACAAAGACATTTCTTTTCATCATACATAAAACTGCCCCAAGTGGCAGTGAGAGAAAACAGATAAACAATCGGTGGGAATAGCCAAGTGATCAACAAAATTATTTTAGTGTTCGTTTTAGTGAAGACGGTGTCGTAATAACTCGAATGACAAATCAATACGTACCGATTTATCGAGATTATTGATAAATTCCATAACGATATCCCCGAAATACTGAAGATCACAAATCCAGAATAGGGACACAATACATCAGTTCTATCACATGACAAAATGTACGATGCAATGCTAAGAGGTCCACAGATAGAGTACATCAACAAATTGCTGATAAATAAGACCAAAACAAAGGTAAACGTCTCGTTATTGAGTAGACTGCCGTAGATTATTGAGACAATGGCTAGGATATTTATAAAAGTGCCCACAAATGCAATAGAAACATCGGCGACGAGGCGATAGGAAAATTCCATTTCTCAAAGATAAAATGATTGTTCACCTTTCAAAAAATGTAACTGTTCTTCTACCATTTGTAAACATATCCGCAGCCTTTCAGAATGATTGAAGTGTTACTTGTACATTCATCCATTTCGACATATAAATGCAGTTAAATAGAGTACTCCCTTTTGATCAACTCATACTTTTTTCATATTAGATTTTACATTAATATTTTGCATATTGTATTTTCTGTAAAGAAGGATTTGTATGAGGCGTAGATATTGAAATTTATTCTATCTTAAAGATTATGTCCTGTGCTTTCACAAAAATATAATTCATGTGCTAATAATACTTCTAGGATTTTCATTGTACATGTCATCCCCAGTCCATAATTTATTAATCAGATATTCTTTAAAAAAAGGTCAATAAATTCTTTTGGCAATACCGGCAACTATTCATTTGTTAAAATTATTTCCGATATGGCAAAAACAAGTCTCTTACGCTTAACATTGTTTATATATATATATATATATATATATATATATATATATATATATATATATATATATATATATATATATATATATATATATATATATATATATATATATATATATATATATATATATATATATATTGTGCGAATCTGTTCTTCTAATGAGATCTTTGAAGAACAGAGCAGAATATTAAAATCCCATCTGTGTAATCGAGGCTATAAAGCCCACACAGTTCAATCCGCAATTGATGAGATTACTCCAAAAGACAGGAAAACCCTTTTACAATACAAAGAGAAGACAGACAAAAGCAGGGTTCCACTTGTCACTACATATCACCCCGCCCTTAAGAACCTCAACACCATCCTTAAAAATAATCTGCCCATTCTTTACACTAACGAAAGAATGGCGGATCTTTTCAAGGATCCACCAATGGCTGCATTTAAACGCCCGAGGAACTTAAAGGACATGGTAGTGAGGGCAAGATTAGACAACCCGTTGCCAAATGGTGGTTTTAAAACATGTTCCGATACCAGATGCCTGTTGTGCAAACACAGCACCAACGCGGACAGTTTTAAAAGCCCCATCACAGGTCGCACCTACAAGATATTTGGCAACACTTCTTGTCGCACAGACAACTGCATCTATTTCATCAGTTGCAAAGTCTGCTCTAAGCAATACGTCGGTGAAACAGGTGACCTCCGCAGAAGGATCAACAACCACCGCTCTACCATAAAGACCAAAAAAGTCAAGGAGCCCGTCGGAGAACATTTTAATACAAGTGGCCACAAATGGGAAGACATGACAGTATTGGTTATTGACCATAATCCTCATTGGACAGACGCGGAGAGGAAGAGCAAGGAAAAGTTCTGGATGCACAGACTCAAATCATTCAGACCTGATGGCATGAACAAACAAATGGACTTCACTAAAATGAACGTCTCATAGCCATACATCACCTGACACCCACATACTAATTTCATGAAATCTGTCAACTGCGCTTCTTCCATTCATTTTTTTGGTTTCTTTACTACCTTTTATTTGTAAATCATTTTTTTCAATTTTATTTATTTATTTTCATTGAATTTTATCTCTTTTTAATCAAAATTCGAGTCTATATCATAAGTGCCGTACGAGTTAACTACGGGGGTTCAAATTTTCATTAGATAACTCGGACGCCAATTTTAATTAGCTAATTAACTTAATCAGGCGTGAAGTTGGCAGTCGATTGATTACTTTAGAGCGATTGGCGACAGTAGCAACACCTTCTTTAAGAATGTGAACAAATGTTTATAATGTAGCTGTTCTTTTTTATAGTTTCTTAAGTAGTTTAGTAGTAGCTTTAGATTTTGTTTTCTTTGTTTTGTACTCATGTAATTTATTTTTGGTCCTGAAGAAGGGACTGGTTGTCCCGAAAATTTGACAATTTCTATTGTTCGTGTCGTTAGCCATTTTTAGTGCTTTATATATATATATATATATATATATATATATATATATATATATATATATATATATATATATATATATATATATATATATATATATATATATATATATATATATATATATATATTGTTATTCGTAAAATTGTATTTCAAGTATTTACATTCACAAAATATATTTTTTGCCTCTTGACCCAAGGGGTCTCAGAAACCAATATATGCTATTTTTAAAGTTACTGTAGCTTTTGTTTCTCTTTTCTATTACATATCACCACAAAGCTATTTTATCATACGTTTACTGATTTTTTGCTATACAGGAAACGGGAAGTTATTGTCCAACAAATCCAAATATATAATTAATCAAGAATGCTTAAATTATTAAACAAATATTTATTTAAATAACACTTCAGTTCGATCAATCAGGAGACTGTTTGTAATGGCGATGTATTGCAAAGCAGTGTGTTTATGTCTGCTTTCATTTTTCTTGGTTATTAGTTTATCAGGACATTCCGACACAAGCCAAGAGTGTGAAGGGTAAGTAGTATTTGGTTGTATGTTGTATAAAGCATACAGAGGAGTGAAGGATAACACATATTAATTATGAGATTGTTTTCGGGATATAATTTGTAAATATTTATTATCAATGACAAGGACACGTACAGAATAAGCAATAGAGAGTGTAATCTTGTATTTTAATTGCTTGAACAGTTTTGTAATTAAAAAACCTGAGGATTTTCGACTGCAATAAATGAATAGCCGTTTATATGGTACATTGTAATCACCAGAAGGCCAACATACAAGCAATTTGCTTAGGAGATGTTTTTAATTCGTTTTGAAGAAGGGGTGTTGACCTCGATACCTATGATGAAGAAAAAACTGTAAATGATTCCAATACATTCTTCTTAATGTCAGTATTGCCATTATCCAAATTACTTTTCTTTGAAAAAAAATACAATTTTATCAATGAAATGTTTGTTTCCATGGTATTTTGGTATTTTCATTAAATGAATCTTAAACATAAATAGTAAATTTAGCATATGTATTTGCATTAGTAGAAACCACAACGGGTGCTGTGTAGGTTTCTATTGGAATCTGATCAACAAAACCTGTGAACGTAAGTCATTATAATTTAAAATGACTTGAGTTTATACATGTTTTATCATTTATGATTATGGATTAAGACAATTTAAGAGGGCTCATGATCATAATTAATTTAGGTTATACTGATATCCTTTAGAAGAAACTAATTAGAAGCTTTGTTTCCATTTAAATCTTAGTTTATTTGTATATTTTTGAATTTTGTTTTTAATAAACAAAATGTTATTCCAGACCTATAAAATTAACATCTTAAGATTCAAGATAGATCTAATGGATACTTAACAACAAAAGCATCTTTTGAAAAAGAGATTGAAAATTAAATCATTTCATCTTGATTAAGCATGTAGGCCAGGATACACTGGGGTGAATTGCACAGTCAAATGTCCATATCCTACATATGGACACAGATGTCAGGGGTACTGTGACTGTAGCAATGACACGTGTGATATATACACAGGCTGCATAACCCCAAATACAGGTATTTGGTGATTAAAAACTGCTTTTTACTTTTTAATTACAAAAGAGATTATTTTAAGTTTTTCGATCTCATCGAAACCACTTTTTTTTTTTTTTAGAATTTTTTAATGAGATTTATGATTTGAGTCTGATTTTTATCACCGCTGCAACCCGAGTTCGATCCCCGTGATCGACAGTGCTCCCACCTGTATGTCGTCCGCTTCGACACGTGTGGTTTCTCCGTTCCCTTCGGCTTCCTCCCACCTCAACGACCTTTTGCGCTAAAACCCGTACCAACTAAAATATTGATATAAGTCGTAGAACTTTTTTTTATCAATCGTTGTAAAATAAATAAACATCAGTTCAGTTTAATAAAATAAAAAAAAAAACATTTACTATTATTCTTCATATTACATGTACATGTAAATTACACAATCGAGTAACATAATTTATTGTACAATATATTACGTTAATAATAGAACTATGCGCAAACAACATTGATTTACAAGATGAGCACAAATATGATTATCCAATATTCACCATGCAGATTTGGAAATTATGTTGATCTTCTGGACATGTTGATAAAAATATATCTTTTCTACTTCTCCCAGGTAAAAATTGTTCAGCGTTTTTAAAATAACTATTATTATTATTTTCTAAGCATGTATTTTTTCGTGTTTATCATGGGAGTTGCTACAATTTTTGCAAATGAGGCCCCTTGATGGGTTATTCAACATATTTATGTCTGTTCATTTTAAAATGAACGGAAATTGGTAGACCCTTTATTACTTATCGAGTAAGTGAGGATGTGTTCCGTTTAGAGAGTCCCTTTTACCATCATGGTAGTCGGACGAAGATCTTGCAGTTTTCAGCACATGTCAATTACTGTCAATCAAAGTCCACGAGGTACAAATAAACGATGTAAGATTTTTCTGGTTTGAGCGACCCTTAAATTTCCGGAAGCTCATAGTTACGTTAATTATGCATGTGAAAGGGATTTTAATGTATTTCAACTATTACAATCAACGTTATTCACACATTTGTTTTCAGCTGTACTGTCTCTTTAAATTCATGAGTTATACCTAGTATATGCGTTTCAAATTTAATATTTGTATAAAAAGGTTTATTCTTGGGTGAAGAGTACCAACGAAATTAACAACAAAACTGAACATGAATATAAATGAATACATAACGTAGTTAAATTTTGAATAATGGCGCCTCGCATGACTGAATATTTTTTTCTCACGTCTACATTTTCAAAATGCTTCCTACGTAAGTTAGCTCTTTAACAATACATAAAAAAAAGTTAACAGGAAAAAACCCACACACACACACCAAAATAGCTTTGAAAACACTTTTTTTGCTTGAATACTTCAATTCAAACATATAGAAAATGTGGTGTAAATAGGACGGTTATTAGTCTAGTAAGTATATAATATATGATCCATCAACAATTTAGATAATACTTCATAAACACACAAACCTGACAAAGAAAATCAGTTTTGTTTTTATTTTTTTTACACACCTAAATGTCAAGAATCATAAATGCATACAATGATTGAAATCAATAAATAAACATTAACAAATGATATTATTCTCTGCCGTTTTAACGTCTTTTGGTTCTGAACTGTGTCTGATGTCAATCTGTATTCAGGGATGTAATAGAAATAAATCATATGTGTGATACATATAAAAAATTGAAATAACCTAAAAGTATACGATTATTATTACATTACATGTAGCTATATGTAATCAACCATTTAAAAAAAATAGACTAAGTGTTTAATAATTATGGGACCCGCGGGTCTAGAAGAACTGTGATAATAAATGGAATATTCATTAATATCAAAACCGATATCATTACCAGAATGGTCCTCATCAACTGTTTTTGTTGTTTGATTCTTTCTGTAATTTCAATTTGTGTTCCTCCGGTGATGCGGTTGTTGCTACATGTAGTTCTTACTTTGCTGAGGATGGCAAGATAACAAAATGAAATGGGCACAACGGTTATCATTGCTGTGGAGACAAGGCCGTAGGTTCGGAATCCATTGTCGGTGACAAAAGGGGTACATAGACACATGTCTTCATCAAAGACAAAGTTTCCCCATACTCGTGTTAGAGGAAGCGCACACAAGGTAGGAGAATAAAGCCAAATAACCGCCAAAATAATCCGAGTGTTTCTGATCGTAAAAATGATATCATAATGATGTGGATGAACAATCAGCACATACCGATTAGTGGAGATCATCGATAGACTCCATAATGTTATTCTAGATATACTGAAAATTAAAAATCCAGAATAGGGAAACAAAACATCATCTTGAGCACGGGAAAAAATGGCGGATGCGATGCTCAGAGGAGAACTAATGGAGTTCATTAACAAATTGCTGACGAATAAGTTCAACACAAAGGTAAAATGTTTGTTTTTGCGCAGTCTAGCAATTATCACTGCAGCCATGGCGATGATATTAATAAGAGTTCCAACGATAGCATGAAATGCACTAGCAGCAAAGTCAAACTCCATGATTATTTATTTTTTTCTTTTAAACAATGTTTCCTTAATCCTGTTTCAAACTTCATAAAAATGTCTAACAAGTAATATAACAATGTATATAAAATTATTTGTTTTTAATTGGAATAACGTTTCTTGCATTTTTTGCGAGCAGAGAAGAATAATATGAATATAGTTTTTTCTCTTAAGGTATAGCTTTTCATGTTAATGTACATTGCTTAATTTGAAAGAACAGCTTTTTAATTTTCGATACAAATGCAACAAGCATGAAAATGATATCTCCAAAAGCCCAGAATAAATCGTTAATATTGATTTAAATCTTAAAAAGACTCTGTGTTGTAAATTGAAAAATGTCGGGATAAAAGGATTTAAAAGAAAAATTAAGAGACTAGTCAATATTATCTTTCATCATATCAAGGCGTTATTTCGCACCATAGGTTGCAATAAGAGGTGTTTTTAATTTGTCCCAGACCTTTGAAACATGCAGATTTATTTTGTGTTTAGTAACAAATAACAAGATAATTCAAAAAGATTGATTTCTTTTTTTTAAAAATACATGTACACTGAATTTGTTGAGGTTGGATAGGGATAGGCCAGTAAAGGTGGACATCCTACTTTTTTAATATAAATTTGCAGAGATACTTTTCCTAAATATTGCGCACAAATTTTAGACTCCGTACTTTCTAAACACGGATGGTTTTACTCGGGACCAGCCGAGATCCGCTTGGTAAGTACAATGACAGGGTATGAGATCATGGGTTTTAATCAGAAGAGTTTGCATAAAAAATGTATTAAGACTACTATAAGCTGTCTCAAGTTACTGTTTCCATCACTTTTTGATGATTTTTAATGAAAAAAAAACCCCACATACCTGTGAAGGAGTACAGTTGAAAACGATGAAATGGAAAATACTGGTATCCAAGATATCTTCATTGACAAATTACCCCTTTTCACTCATAAAAGTTTACAGGAACAAAAACTTTCTTACTGAGATTTATAATGGGAAAGGTTTATATCTTTTCTCCATTCGGAAGTACTCGGGACACCGCACAATTTTTCAACGTTATCATCCGAGCTTACTAATGGCTGGTGCAATGCAATACCCGTAGACTTTCTAGTTTGGGATGTGTATTGAAACCTGATGCGGTTGAGTGGGCGTTTCAAAACAGATAATCTGGACATTTTTCATATTGGTTGATGAACAAAGTATGAGCACAAAGGTATTTATTATCATCGGAATATCAAGCGAAAAGTGATGGAAGCAAAAACTCGGGACAGAGTATAGTTAATTTTTGTTTGGCTGGAGTGGTTGGTCATAACCATATCAGGACTGCATTATTTTCTTTCTAATTAAGGGCTCTATATAAAGATATTGGAAAATACTCAAATGTGAAATTTTTCTTTATTTAATAACAGTATACAGCTTAACTAATCATTTTAAAAAATAAGGCAGACCTGAGTTGTAATTTTTTGACAATCCCAACCTCCTAAATGGCAAACCTTCTACATATTTAAATAATCGCTCGACTTTTCACTTTTTGACTCTAAGTATTAACTAAAGATTGCAATCTCTAACCGGTAAACAGATTACTTGGTCGGATGGATAGTAACCGGTTACAAAACCAGTAATCGATTAGTCGTATATAATAATCAAAGTACTGAAGAACTGACGTGAGCTGATTTTATTGATTATTGTTTATTCAAAAATCAATGATATGTAATTTCGCATGGCAAGTATATGTAGTTTCGTAGATGTAATTGAATAATTTCGCACATTCTTTCTACCATTAATTATCAGGTTCACCGGAAAACAGGATACAACCAGTGGGCCATTGATCAGGTTGAGGTCATACAGTAAGTGTCCAGGTCGTTTTGAAATATAAGAAATTAAAACAATTGTATTAAAATTGATATTTCTACATACTTTAATAAAGAGGGAAAGATTAATATACATATATTACAGAGAAAATAAATAAAAAAGTGCAATAAAAAAAACCACTCATCGTACTGGTAGATCATTAATGAATTGGCTAGTTTATTGTTTTAATAAGAACATTTTTTGATGAAGATTCGAAAAGTGTACTGTTTATTCTAGCTAGTTGTGATTTTTGGGGGAAAAATATAAATTTTTTTCTCGATTTTTTCCAGAGACCACAATGCTCAAAATAATAGGTTCATCTGTAGATCGAATGGTTAAACGACGCTACTCAAATGAGCAATTCCTTGCTGCTGTGTTAATTCTGACGAAGACAAAGTCAACCCAAACGATTGTTCCGTCATTATTTATTGGTTTTATATGTTATGGCCAGTGCTTAACAATGTGCTTTTGCACTTTAGGTCTATTTTCCCATTTTCTGAACAGTTACATTTGTATCATTAAATGAAATTTCATTAAGATACAAAATGTATTTGTTCGATTCACGATTAATTAAGGCTCAGGCATGTTTTTAATATCATTTTCCAAACAATGAACATTTAATTTTAAATATTTTTATTTTTAACATAGGCATTCGATGATTTCAGACAAAAGGATATGTTTCACTCAATTTCAAAAGTAAAACGTTTCAATCTTAGAATGGAATAAAACGTTTTTTTTTAACGAGGCCGGGTCTAATTTTTTCTGCCCTAGGTTTTTGAATGAATTTTTTTTACAAGAATTTCAACTAATATAATTATTATTTTGAGATAAAAAAATAAGACATTCACGAGACCGTTTGTTTAAGGGGTCGTCTCAAAGTTTGTTAATTTTTATCATAGGACCCTACGGGATTTTGCTTGAAATGTACCAATTTTGCACATTTTTTTAACTTCTGCCCTAGGGATTTCTTTTTCTGTTCTACATATTAAAGTTATTGCTAAAAGGCATCAAATGGTCAAATAAAAAACCTTTTACCTCCTGGTTTGTTCCAGGGGTCTTATCAAAGTTATTTTTTGTATGCCCAATTTCACAGTTTGTCAGATAATGACTATTTTTTATTTGACAAAGACGGAAATGGCGATCTTTATTGCATTATTAAAAGATTCAGACATATTTAAGTAATAAATAAATATATAACATCACATTAAGGGTCATTAATATAAAATACATGGTTAATGTCTTGAAATAAATGAATTAAACGATATTTAGGCGGGTTAAGAAAACGTGACAGAGGGGAAGGCTTGCTGAACCCTCTTCACGTTTTCGACCCGAGTCCAAATATAGCTTAATCTTAGAGACATTTATGTTTTTTCCACAATATAATATCAATATTACGCATCAAACGAGCTATTTTCAACAAATTTCGCTGAATATCTGCAGTCGAAACTATCACGCCATGGCGTCAACAAAGCAAAAAGATGACGTCACAATACAAATGAAACGCTGCGCGAAAGCGTGCGTACTCGTTCTGTACTCGGCCTCGTTAACCTACAACACTAATAGTTTCACATTTACCATTAGAATTTTACAATCGTAAGCTTTTATCCATATGTTCTTACGGTAGCTAGATGTCTGATGCAACTTAATTGTATTTCAAAGAATATATTTGTCTGTTTCGAGTAACACGTTTTAAGAATGACTCATTTGAAAACAATGAGTTTTTCAATTTGCAAAATGCTTTGATATTTGAACATAAGCTTTTTTGAACATGTACGAAAATGCTTGCCAAGATCTTTACAGTTGATATGATAGAGAAGAACAAAAAGCTCTATATGTCTGGCCAAAATAATATTATTGGTTATTTTTTTTGATTGCCTCACGCCTCAACGAAGCAACTCCCGCTGATAAAGTTTTATTGCCCAAAAAAACCCTTTCTTTATTTTTTACCTATTCTAAGGTATTCTAAGGTAATCCCCTCCAACCCTCCTTGATCTAGAAACCTAAAGGCGGCAATTCCAACCAAAAACTTTTTTTATGGATGGTCTTGTTGGCATCCTTTAGTTTGAACAATATGTTAAGATGGATTTTTCTATCCATGATGTAATTACGATATGTTTTACGATGACAATATCTATTGTAATAGGTAAATATGTTTTTTTTATTGAAAAAGTGAAAATTAAAATAAAGACATTGTCAGTAGTATTGCTTTGAATGGTTTACAATGTTTTAGTTCATTTGAACTTAATTTTTGTTACTAACTGGTATAATGAAGATTAAAAGGTGTTCTAATACATCTATGGGAATGTAAAATACAACATAGAAATATATTGTATATGTACAAATCTCTAACATTGTAACATCACATGCATCAATGATTATCTGAACTTATTTACACATTGAAAGCATATTTGTCTTTTAAAAAATTGAGATTTTATAAACTATGACCCTGTTTGAGGATGGGATGAATTGCACAGACAAATGTCCATATCCTACATATGGATACAGATGTCAGGGGTACTGTGACTGTAGCGATGACACGTGTAATATATCCACAGGCTGCATAACCCCTACTACAGGTATTTTGTGATTAAAAACTGCTTTTTACTTTTTAAAGACAGAAGAGATTATTTTTAGTTTTTCGATCTCATCGAATCAGCTTTATTAAGAACAAAAAATATTGTCGCGTTTTATGATAAATTTATACTTTGAGTCTGATTTTGTATCACCGCTGCAACCCGAGTTCGATCCCCGTGATCGACAGTGCTTCCACCTGTATGTGAAAGGTTACGGTGGTCGTCCGCTTCGACACGTGTAGTTTCTCCGTAAATTCCGGCTTCCTCCCACATCAATGACCTTTTTGGACTAAAACCTGTAACAACGAATATTATTGATATAATTAGTCGTAGAACTCTTTTTATCAATCGTTGTAAAATAAATAAAGTTAAGTTCAGTTTAATAAAATCAAAATGCATTTATTATTATTCTTCATATTACATGTACATGTAAATTACACATTACATAATTTAGTGTACAATTTATTACGTTGATAATAAAACTATGCTTAAACAAAATTGATTTACAACATGAGCACAGATATGATTATCCAATATTCACCATGCAGATTTGGAAATTATGTTGATTTCCAGGGATTTATTGTTTGTAGAAATACATCTTATACATGAAAATAGGGATGTTATATCGACCATTTCAAGAGACAGTACGGTGCATATTATAAAAAAACCGACTTGTAATCCATTAATAGATTATCGAGTTAGTGAGGATGTGTTCCGTTTAACCTGATGACCATGATTACTGTAGTCGGACGAAGATATTGTATTTTTCAGCACGTGTCAATTACTGTCAGTCAAAGTCCGCGTGGTACAAATAAACGATGTAAGATTATTCCGGTTTGTGCGACCCTTAAACTTCCGGAAGCTGATAATAACTTTAATTAAGTATGGGAAAGGGATTTTAATGTATTTCAACTCATGTGATCAACCATTTCAAAAACAGAGACAAAGTGTTTAATACTTATAGGACCCGCTTAAAGATTTTAACAAGAGAACTTCCTATTTGTCTGTTCTTAAGCGCGTAAGTTGAGGTATTCGATGTGTAAGAAAAACCTGCGAGATAAAGGGACAAAAAGTGGACCCAAAGGCTTTTTATGGCCCGGGTCTAGAAGAACTGTGATAATTAATGGAATATTCATTAATATAAAAATCGATATCATTACCAGAATGGTCCGCATCAACTGTTTTTGTTGTTTGATTCTTTCTGTAATTTCAATTTGTGTTCATCCAGTGATGCGATTGTTGCTAGTTCTTACTTTGTTTAGAATGGCAAGATAACAAAATGAAATGGGCACAACGGTTATCATTACTGTGGAGACAAGGCCGTAGGTTCGGAATCCAATGTCGGTGACAAAAGGGGTACATAGAAACATGTCTTCATCAAATACGAAGTTTCCCCATGCTCGTATTACAAGCGCACACAAGGTAAGGGAATATAGCCAAATGACCGCCAAAATAATCTGGGTGTTTCTGATCGTAAAAAGGTATCATAATGACTTGGATGAACAATCAGCACATACTGATTAATGGAGATCATCGATAGACTCCATAATGATATTCCTGATATACTGAAAATTAAAATCCAGAATGGGGACACAAAACATCATCTTGAGCACAGGAAAAAAAGGCGGATGCGATGCTCAGAGGAGAACTAATGGAGCTCACTAACAAATTGCTGACGAATAAGTTCAACACAAAGGTGAAATGTTTGTTTTGTGCAGTGCAGCAATTATCACTGCAGCCATGGCGATGATATTAATAAGAGTTCTAAAAAGAGTTAATTTTTGTCTGTCTGGAGTGGTTGGTCCTGACCATATGAAGACTGCATTATTTTCCTTCTAATTCATGGCTCTATTTTAAGATATTGGAAAATACTCAAATGTGAATTTTTTCTTTATTTAAAAATATTCTACAGCTAAACTAATCATTTGAAAAAATAAGGCAGACCAGAGTGGTAATTTTTTGACAATCCAGCCTCCTAAATGACAACTCTTCGCCATATTTAAATAATCGCTCGACTTTTCACTTTTTGACTCTAAGTAGTAACTAAGGATGGCAATCTCTAACCGATAAACAGATTACTTTGTCGGATTGATAGTAACCGGTTACAAAACCAGTAATCAATTTGTCGTATATAATAATCAGAGTACCAACGTACTGACAGGTGTTGATTTTATTGATTATTGTTTATTTTAAAATCAACGATAAGTAAATTCGCATGGCAAGTATATGTAGTACATAGCTGTATTTGAATAATTTCGCACATTTTTTCTACTATAAATTATCGGGCTTTTTCAAGCTATAGACGCATGTAGTAGAATCTTGAAGTGTAACATTTAAGAATAGATTTAACGCCATTAAACTTTAAGATGCACAAACGTTATATTATGTATCAGTAATCAAAATATTTCTTAAATATTTGTATCTTAGCTATATTGAACACTGGCGTAGGAATACATGTTACTACCAAAAATATCTTAATTGATCTTACCATTTAATATCTTACTATTTTCAAGGTATTCATAAATAGGTTTCCGTTAAAAAATGCTTCTGAATACTATATGAATTTCTGAATACAGTACAACAAATTTATCGTCAGCGGTGATGATATGTCCAAACACTGTTTCATTACCGGTTTGCCAGAGTAACTGCATTGGAGATTTGATTAAGGTATCCCACTCCTCAAAATTCTTGTATGAATTATTATCATATATCAAGGGTGCGGAATAGAAGCTGCTGTCTCGCTATGATGCTGAGGAGTATCTTCTGCCAAAAAGAGCAGCTTATATACTGCCAGACGACGCTAAAAAGGACGGCGTTTAGTCCCGGTGGTGGCAGCCTGTTCACCGGAAAACAGGATACGACCAGTAGGCCGTTGACTAGGTCGAGGTCATACAGTAAATGTAAAGGTCGTTTTAAAATATAAATTAAAAAAATTGTATTAAAATAGATATTTCTACATAATTTAATAAAGAAAGAAAGATTAATATACATATTTTAAAGAGAAATTTGTTTAAAAAAACATGAAGTAAAAAACCCCACTCATTGTACTGGTAGATCATAATTGAATTAGATAGTTTATTGTTTTAAAAAGATAAATTTTTGATGAAGTTTCGAAATATGAATGTTTATTCTAGCTAGGTGTGATTTTTTCCAGAGACCTAAATGCTCATAATAATAGGTTCATCTCTAGATCGAATGGTTAAACGACGCTACTCAAATGAGCAATTCCTTTGCTGCTGTGTTAATTCTGACGAAGACAAAGTGAACTCAATGGATTGCTCCGTCATTATTTATTGGTTTTATGTATTATGGCCAGTGCTTAACAATGTGCATTTGCACTTTCGGTCTATTTCTCCATTTTCTGAACAATTACCATTTAATGAAATTTTATTAAGATACAAAATCTATTTGTTCGATACACAATTACGGCAGAGACTTGTATTATATACATATGTACATATATTTTTAAATATGTTATTTCTTCTTTTTAATTTTAAAGAGGCATTCAATGGTTTCAGACAAAAAATATGTTTCACTCAATTTCAAAAGTAAAACGTTTCAATTTTCGAATGGAATAAAACTTTTTTTTTCACAACCTACAACACTTATAGTTTCACATGTTCCATTAAGATTTAACAATCATAAGCGTTGATCCATATGTTCTATAGGTAGCTAGATGTTTGATGCAACTTTTTTGTATTTCAAAGAATATATTTGTTTGTTTTGAGTAACACGTTTTTAAGAAAGACTCATTTGATAAAAATGAGTTTTTTAATTTGCAAAATGTTTTGATATTTGAGCATAAACTTTTTTTTAACATGTAAGAAAATGCTTGCCATGAATATGACAGTAGATATGATAGAAAAGAACAAAAAGCTCTTTCTCGGGCCAAAATAAAATTATTGGTTTTTTTTTTTGTATTGCCTTTCGCCTCAATGAAACACCTCTCTCTGATGAAGTTTTATTTGCAAACAAAATAAAAAAAAATATTATTAACCTATTTTTAGGTTGTTAAAATTTTGAAAAAAATCTCATCCCACCCCTTCTCGGTCTAGAAACCTCCAGGCGGCAAATCTAACCAAAACTCTTTTTAAGGATGGTCATTTTGGCATCTTTTAGTTTGAACAATATGTTATGATTGCTTTTTCTATTTATGATATAATTACGATATGTTTAACAATGACAATATCTATTGTAATTTGGTAAATTTATGTTTTTTAATGAAAAAGTGCAAGCTAAATACATTTGTAAAGAAATTGTCAATAGTATTGCTTTCTTTGGTTTACAATGTAATTTAGTTCATTTGAACTTACTTTTTGTTACTCTCTGGTATAATGAAGATTAAAAGGTGTTCTGATACATGTTTATCTATGGGAATGTAAAATACAACAGAGAAATATATTGTATATGTACAAATCTGTAACATTGTACATGTAACATCACATACAACAATGATTATTTGAACTTATTTACGTATTGAAAGCATCTTTCTCTTTAAAAAAAAATATGTGATTTTATAAACTATGACCCTGTTTGAATAGACAGATCTCTAGAATTGAACAATATATGCCCACCTCGACGTGTATTGTATTTTGTAAAAATAAAAATTGCTAGTACGTGTCTTCATTCAACAACCCTTTTATTCAACTCACAGTCGCTGTATTCTAATATTGACATTATTAAATTACATTTGCTCTCCTGATATGATGAACTTGTTGGATTCAAATTATGAATAATTTTTCTGAAATCTACTGAAGTTAAATGAATAAAGAATTGAAAGTATATCCTGAATTGTCACCCAGGCACACTTTCAGCTTGGAATTAAAAAATGTTCATCGTGTAATATCGTTGGATTTTTTGTTTTTATTTTCCAATGATCCGTTTAAAGATACTAGCGATGGAGGTCCTAATCTGTATGTTCAATATGAAGTATATCACAGTATTGGTCATGTATGAAATGCCGGATAGGTAGAGTGAAACAGAATGTATCCATGGGCTTATTTTCTCTTGGTCGGGGTCCAAAAGAACGGTAATGGTGAATGGCGTATTTATCAATACAAAAATTGATATCATCACAAGAACAGTCTTAATCAGTTGTCTCTGGTTTTTCAATCGATCCGAATTTTCTATTTGCAGACTAGTTATGCGCTTATAACTTGTTCTGACTTTGTTAAGAATGGCCAGGTAACAAAATGAAATGGGTAAAAATGGAATCAGCGTTGTGGAAACAAGTGTAGATTCTAAATGCAACATCAGTGATGAGAGGTGTACAAAGACATTTCTTTTCATCATACATAAAATTGCCCCAAGCGGCAGTGAGAGGAAACAGATAAACAATCGGTGGGAATAGCCAAGTGATCAACAAAATTATTTTAGTGTTCGTTCTAGTGAAAACGGTGTCGTAATTACTCGAATGACAAATCAATACGTACCGATTTATCGAGATTATTGATAAATTCCATAACGATATCCCCGACATACTGAAGATCGCAAATCCAGAATAGGGACACAATACATCAGTTCTATCACATGACAAAATGTACGATGCAATGCTAAGGGGTCCACAGATAGAGTACATCAACAAATTGCTGATAAATAAGACCAAAACAAAGGTAAACGTCTTGTTATTGAGTAGTCTGCCGTAGACTAATGAGACAATGGCTAGGATATTTATAAAAGTACCAACAAAAGCAATGGAAACATCGGCGACGAGGCGATAGGAAAATTCCATTTCTCAAAGATAAAATGATTATTCACCTTTCAAAAAATGTAACTGTTCTTCTACCTGTTGTAAATATATCCGCAGCCTTTCAGAATGAATGTAGTGTTACTTGTACATTCATCCATTTCGACATATCATTGCAGTTAAATAGAGTACTCCTCTGTAAAGAAGGATTTGTATGAGGCTTAGAAATTGAAATTTATTCTATCTTGAAGATTATGTCCCGTGCTTTCACAAATATATAATTCATGTGCTGGTAATACTTCTAGGACTTTCATTGTAATCCCCAGTCAATAACTTATTAAACAGATATTCTTAATAAAAGTCAATAAATACTTATTGCAATTCCGGCAACTGTTCATTTTTAAAATTATTTCCGATATGGCAAAAACAATTGTCCGCCTCTTACACTTAACTTTTTTCAGATATATATATATATATATATATATATATATATATATATATATATATATATATATATATATATATATATATATATATATATATATATATATATATATATATATATATATATATATATATTATATATATACATGTACTTTTCTTTCCTCATATTAAATTGCATTGATAGAGTTGAGTGATATTTCATTGAGTTAAATATTTTTTAAAGATTTGAATGAATTCAATTATTAATTTCTTAGTATACCAAAAATAAATTCATCAAATTACAGAATGAAAAATAAATTGTGTTATTAGAATTTGAAACGCTGTGCACTATATTTGTCAGCATAATTCGGCTGTTCCAATGGCTCTCCCGTTAATTGTGCATTACTCGTTGAATAAGTCCCAGTGTTAACAAGCGTAAATGTAAGCATTGAATCCTTATTTTTTTTTTTAAAGATGTAGTCTTATAACTGCAACTGTGTGTGCAAACAAATTTTCATAACGCACTAGCGCGCGTTATTCAATTTGTATGCACACACCGTTGCAGTTATGAAACCACATCTTTAAAAAAATAAGGATTCAATGCTTTTATATATATAAATATATATATTATTTTTTTTTAAAATTGTATTACAAGTATTTGCATTGTGTAAATTCAAAATATTGTTTTTGCCCCTTGACCAAAGGAGTCTCAGAAACCAATATTTGCTATTTTTAAAGTAGTGATTGTTTCTCTTTTCTATTACATATCACCACTAGGCTATTTTATCATACGTTTACTGATTTTTTTTCTATACAGGAAGAGGGAAGTTATTATCCAACAAATCCAAATACATAATTAATCAAGAATACTCAAATTATAAAACAAATATTTATTTAAATAACACTTGAGTTCGATAGATCAGGAAACTGTTTGTAATGGCGATGTATTGCAAAGTGTCTTTATATATGCTGTCATTTTTCTTGGTTATTAGTTTATCAGGATATTCCGACACAAGCGAAGAGTGTCAAGGGTAAGTAGTATTTGGTTGTATGTTGTATAAAGCATACAGAGGAGTGAAGGATATCACATTTTTATTATAAAATTGTTTTTGGGATATAATTTGTAAATATTTATTATCAATGACAATTAGGACACATGCAGAATCAGTCATAGGGCGCGTAGTCTTGTATTTTATTTGCTTGATTATTTTTGTAACTAAAAGGACTAGGGATTTTCGACTGCAATAAATGAATAGCCGTTTAATAAGTACATTGTAATCAAGAAAAGGCCAACATACGAGCAACCGGTGTTATATAGTGCCTTTTCCCCTAGCCATCTTTCCCCCCGGAAAAATGGCTAGTATATAGCAGTTCTTCCCCCCGGAAAAATGGCTCTATAGCAGTTTCCCCCGGACCATTCGTGACAATAATTTGTAATAATTGATATGATATTAATTTCTCACAAAAAAGGATAATTATGGCATTGATTAATACATAGAATAAAATACATGGTTTTTCAACCCCAAATATGAACTAAGGCATGCACCTTCATAACATGCATGTGTCATCATAGTTTATTTCACCTGTTCCCACCCCTTTTTGGAACACCTTTTACACGGATTTCGGAATATCTCGAATCTTTTTCATCTAATCGATCTTATCTACAGTTATGACTTCGACTTTATAAACACATGAGAACACATTTGAGTGAAAATACGCCGATTTAAAATATTTAATTTTCCAATGTATTACCATCAATGTATAAGCTTCTCCCAGGGAACTAATTGACCAATCTTGACTTAATTTTGTAGAGGAAGGGAATACAAAGTAGAAATGTATTATTCCCTTCGTCCGAAAGGCTATAAATTTTAAATTGATACCGTTAGAGTTGACGATCTTAAAAACAATTATATATTTTTCTTCTCAATATCAAACGGGAGACAGGATGCAATGATATGGTGAGAAACTGAAATGTTTTAGTTTTACTTTGATTGACGGGGTTCTAAATCATGGTTAAGGGGTATTTTAATTATGTATTAAAAGCATGTGTAAAATTAATGTTTACCATTTCGTTTTAAAGTTACGCATAATCATATTTTTAAGCACATTTCTACGAAACGCGAGATATTATGATGTAAACATTTTAAAAAACAATGAAATGTCTTCACAACCAGAACAATGTCGGTATCTTTGCTGGTTACTTTGGAAAATGTGAAATGGAGCCTAAACTAACTTTATGTTTATATTGTCACTCACTATTTGCTAATTTTTCTACTTTTAAGTTTGCAACGTGATTTATAGATATACAATTTTGAAAACGATGCTATATAAATCAAGATATACGATTCAATTACCTTAAAAATTTATACAATTTGTTTCATATTTTGCAATAAAGATTTACTTGTGTACCATATTTTTTCTTCGAAGAATTAAACAATGGTAATAAAAAAAACCAAAAAAAAAACAAAAAAAAAAAAAAAAAAAAAACAACAACAAAAAAAAAACAACCAGCACATATATTGTGATGAGCTGACTTTTTTTTTTAAATATGAGCTTGTTCATCTAATCAACTAACAAGTAAAAAAGTCGTATATGCGCTTAGGTTGGTCATTTATTTTTGATTTTCGGTTTCTCCTTTTATGAATAAAAGTTCATTGATTTATTTATCTAATTATTTATTATATCATTAGTCATCTTATGAATTGATTAAATGTTTTGAAAAATGATGAATTTTACCCGCGTACCTTTTTAAAAATTTTTGTTCGTAAATCAAAAAAAAAAGCAGCAGAATTAAACGTAATTTACAATCATTTTGATAAAGAAATATATGAGTGATTGTGTATTTATAAATGAGTTTTTATTTTAATTTTTAAATGACCGTAAAAATATGTTCATGTGGTCATCCATGGTTTTTGAGATAAGGGGCCCTAAAAAAAATTTCTTTATAATTGGATCTCAAACATCGGGCTCGAAAACAACAAAGGCTCCTACCCTGCATGGGGGCTTAAATTTTCGGTATCATCTACTAGTGGTATACCACTATCACTGTGAAAATATGGTTAATTCGTTATCTCTAGAATATGAGATTCGGGTCCCCACTTATAGAACACTATTCAATCATTATAATGGGGTTTTAAACATCGGGCCCTGAAACATCAATGAAATTTTCAGAGTCATCTTCAAGTGGCAAACCACTGCCACTATAAAAATATGGTGATATGGTCATCTCTACTTTATGAGACATTGAACCCTAAAGAATATGCACTATAATTATTATAATACATGTAGGATTTTAAAAATCGGGCTCTGAAACATCGGAAACAAAATTTCTCTAAAACAGAGGTTTAGCCTTGACGGAATTTTCACAAACAGACAAACAGTCTGAAAAATTTATCAAGAAATTCTTTAAAAATTCTCGTTTAATACAATTTCAGAACACAGAATTATGCATATGTGTATAACTTGTAAAACTTTTTTCAATAAATTACCTAAATTAAGTTCTATGCGTAATTCCATTACACACATGTTCAACTTTCTGCATTGTCTATAAAAATAATAAATCGGCAAAACGAAACTTAACCTGTACAGATGAATGCAGATATATACCTGTATGCAACCTGGGAGTGTAGAAACATTGATTTTAATCCTTACTGGATTTCCATAAATATTTTTTATAAAATCTGAACCAAAAACGTGAGGGAGAAACCCTACTATGGGGGAAAAGCTACTATATAGTAGCTTTTCCCCCTGGGGGGAAAGGCTACTATATAGTAGCTTTTCCGGGGGGAAAAGCTACTATGGGGGAAAACTGCTATACAACACCGGCCCGAGATGAGATGAAACGAGATGAGCTTTGTAATTCGTTTTGAAGAAAGGGTGTTTAGCACTATATCTATGATGAAGAAAAAACTGTAAATGAGTCCAATACATTCCAATCATAAATGAATGTCATTATGGCCAATATTCAAATTAATTTTCTTAAAGAAAATACTATTTTATTATTGAAATGTTTGTTTGAATGGTATTTCATTTTATCAATATTTAATAGAAATTTGGCATATGTTTTTGCATTAGTAGATACTACAAGGGGTGTTGTGTAGGTTTCTATTGGAATCTGAGGAACAAAAGGTGTGAATAAGTCATAATAATCAAAAATGGCATTGTGAGTTTAATGATGTTTTATCTCATATGAATATGGAAAAAGTCAATTTAAGAGGGATCATAGTCGTAATCATGTTAGGTTATATTAAGATCCTTTAGAAGAAGCTAAAGCTCTGTTCCCATTCAAATTTCAAGCTTATGTGTAAATAATGAACAACAAAAGCAATCTGGCACTTTTGAAAAAGATAAAGAATAAAAATGAAATCCTACATACGGCGAGAGATGTCAGGGATTCTGTGAAGCAAGGACACGTGTTATGCATTTAAAGGCTGTATATCCTTAACCACATGTATTTTCTGATTTTCTGTATTTTCAATTTGTGTTCCTCCGGTGATGCAGTTGTTGCTAGTTCTTACTTTGTTGAGGATGGCAAGATAACAAAATGAAATGGGCAAAACGCTGTGGAGACAAGGCTGTAGGTTCGGAATCCATTGTCGGTGACAAGATGGGTACAAAGACTCATGTCTTCATCAAAGACAAATTTTCCCCATGCTCGTGTTAGAGGAAGCGCACACAAGGTAGGGGAGTAAATCCAAATGACCGCCAATATAACCCGAGTGTTTATGATCGTAAAAATGGTATTATAATGACTTCGTTGAGCAATCAGCACATACATGTACCGATTAGTGGAGATCATCGATAGACTCCATCATGTTATTCCAGATATACCGAAAATTAAAAATTAAGAATAGGGACACAAAACATCATCTTGAGCACAGGAAAAAATGGCGGATAAACAATGTTTCCTTAACCCTGTTTCAAACTACATAAAAATGTATAACAAGTGATATAGCAATGTATATAAAATTATTCTTATTTAGTTTGAATAACGTATCTCTCATTTTTGCGAGGAGAGAAGAATGATATGAATATAGTTTTTTCTCTTAAGGTACAGCTTTTCATGTTTATGTACATTGCTTAATTTGAAAGAAAAAATTATACATTTTCGATATAAATGCAACAAAGCATGAAAATGATATCCTCAAAAGCCCAGAATAAATCATTAATATTGATTTAAATCTTAAAAAGACTCTGTTTTGTTTATTAAAAAATGTCTGGATAAAAGGATTTAAAAGAAAAATTAAGAGACTAGACAATATTTCTTTTATCATCTCAATGCGTTATTTCGCACCCACTACTAAGTCAAAAAGTACTGACATTCCCATTCTTTATTGATAAACTTAGACATTTACTGACAATGTACTGACATTACTGATAAACTTAGAAAAGTACTGACGTTTTTACTGACGGTAATGAGAAACTTAGAAAAGTACTGATAAACTTAGACAGTACTGAAAAACTTAGAGAAGTACTGACAAGTACTGATAAGTACTGACACCATTGTTCTTACTCCCACCAGAGCTTAAAAGATGTGAAATTGATTAAATGATGTATTTTTAATTTTGATAAAGAATTAAACTATTATTAAATTTATTGATAAACTTATTGATAACATTTTCCTTGAATGAAAATGTCAATTTTATGTGTAATTTTATGAGTGGAGGAGAAATTTAGCCAAGCACTGAAAAATACTGAATGAAATTTTACCTGATCTTTTTTAATTTATGTCATTTTTCACCATTATTTAATTTAAAAGCTACCTAGATACAGTGTAAAGTTTATATTGACTGATATTAATTTTGAAGCATTAACTGATTCTGTTTTATTTAATTAGTTTATATAAACAAAAAAATATGATAAGAAAAATTGCCATAATTTAAAAAAAATGTTATACTAGTATGGGTGTTGTACAAATATGAAGGGGTTGAATTGGAGTCGCAAATGACTCGGAATGCCACGTTTTTTTTTATTTTCAGACGTTAAACATCTTAATGTTTTATTTCAATATTTGCCATAAGCAGCTAATCACATGTAAAAAAAATCATTAGTATATAAAATTTGATGCGGGATACAACGTAAGCTAACCGGTAGTCAGACCTACCGCGCTAAAAAATATCAACTATTACAAGGTTTATGGTGACATGGTAAAGAAAGTGTGTTAACTTTAATATACCAACATTTGTACAGTTTGTACAGAGAGGGAGAGAAAGAGAGAGAGAGAGAGAGAGAGAGAGAGAGGTTGGATTAAATTTTCTACATGTAATAGTTTACCCGGGAATTTATTTCCTAATAAGTTAACTGGCAATCCTTATTTCATTACCAATTCTTTTTATCATTCCGTGGCCCTGGTACAAATGTAAGAACATACACGACATATAGGAAAATATAGTAGTTGTGTTTTCTATACAGGAGTTTATGTACAGAGAGAGAGAGAGAGAGAGAGAGAGAGAGAGAGAGAGAGAGAGAGAGAGAGAGAGAGAGAGAGAGAGAGAGAGAGAGAGAGAGAGGGGGGGGAGAGAGAGAGAGAGAGAGAGAGAGATTGCATTGATTTTGAAAGTTAAATTAACATTTTCAAATTAAAAGTTACAAATAGTTTACCCTGAAATTGATTTTTCAATTCTCAATAAGTAGACACGCAATCCTAATTAATTCCTATAACTTACAATGTATAATTATTTAGATTAACTTAGAGCGGTCAATTTTATCTTTTATCCATCAATGTTTTATTTTACACCAGATCAATTGATCAAAGAATCTGAAAACACATGTTTAACAACTAGTTGATTGAAGTTAAAGTTTTCAAAGGAGAGTTGACATTTTTTTCACTCGGTCAGCGGTTATATAATAGTTACTCTACACAGACCTTCTTGACAATTTGCACTGCACGGTACCGAGATTGGGAACAATGAGGTGACATACACACGTGTACACGTATATATGCACACACTTCCTAAGATCTGTATGGCCAGTAAGTGATTATATAATAGTTACTGTACACAGCCCTTCTTGACAATTTGCAGTGCACGGTAGCGAGTTTGGGAACAATGAGGTGACAGACACACGTGTTCTTGTATATACACAAACGTCTTAAAATCTGCATGCTCGGTATAATGCTAAACAATTATGCATTATGTTGTTTTAACACCCCTTAATACCCCCCCCCCCAGTTTTTCAAGTAAAGAAAACAGAATTTGGAAAATTTTGATTTAAAAGTTTTAAAAGTTCAAACATGAAAAGGAAGAGTTTTAAATTCGGAACACAGTGATATGAATTAAAACTTAATTGCTCTCTTATATTTTCATTTTTCAAATAATATATTAAATAAATGTATGAAATTTTTCTAATCTTAAACCGGAAACATTGTTTTAAAATCATGCATGTGTGTACTACCCGTTACCGGCATTTTTATACGATACATTCATTAATCATTTATGAGCTGTATCATTGCTTTATATGTACATGTATGAAGACATTCTATACAATAATGCATATGAATGACTGAACTGGACAATGCGCACTGTGAAAAGTTAAAAGTGCCAAAGAACCGGACTACTAACTCTACCTTCCGATAAAGTTAACTCTCTCTCTCTCTCTCTCTCTCTCTCTCTCTCATGCTTTATCAGAAAAAAACCCCAATGGCAATCATCGACTGCAATTAACATGATTAATATATAATAAGTTAATATCTTAACTAATCTACTTCCCGCTAAATACAATCAACAGACATTTCATTGAGACTATGTTATTCTATGCATCATTACACAAAGCAAAACAGTCAAAATATAGGCGATCGTTTCGATCAGTGTGTGATTATCAGCGCGTGCTATTTATGTTGTGTTATTATGCGCTTTAACTCAGGCAGGTTACAAAGGTCCTCCACTTGTTTTTTTTTTCAAATTACAAAACACGGTCATTTGTTTCAATGCATGTAATAAGATGTGTATGCGGTTTATCGGTACACAACTTGATTTGTGTCAATGTTGAGTCAGATGTTTAGATAAAACCCAGTCTCCTCAAGCTTTAATGTAGATGGATAGGGTTCATAAAAGATAAACACGTTCAGCCTCAGTCACAAGCGCTTCGAGCTTACCGTGATCATAAGTATACGGAAATACAGCGCATTAATTTACTAGACGTAAAATGCACGGACCCCAAAATCATTATTTTTAAAAGAGTAAAATATTGTTTATGTTTTCCGGGGGGGGGGGGGGGGGGGGTCTGAGCAATATTTAATATTTATGCAACTTTAAGAAGTAAGATTTTTCCGCGGGGGGGGGGGGGGGGGAGGGGGGTCAATATTCCACGTAAATCTGCGCACGGGTGATACGGGTAGGTAAATGTTAATAGCTAGGTGTTGTTATGGGTGATCAAGATTATTGATGTTTACCTCAATAGTAACAATATCTTTACTGACTTTTCGCTTTTGAATAATTATCAAACCTAATGCTAATGTAATGTGTAAATGAGTTCACTCGCTTCTTTGCTTGTCAATGTAAAATTAAAAGGCATACAATTTTTCTCAATCACTAATTAGATTTATATTTAATATCAAATGTCCCTACTTTGGGTAAATCAAGAGTGAATCAAAAATAACAAATGATTGGCAATGAAGGAGGAAACCCTAACTTCTGCTTAAATAATAGATAAACAAGTTCCAAGGACAGGTCGGCTCTATTCGGGCCCCTAACCCTGGCACTTGCTATCTTCCCTGACAAACTGTCAGTACAGTAATGTGTTTTACAAACACCCCTGGCTCCGGGATCATGAAACTGTCTTAAATTTAAGTTAGAATTTTGTCTTAAATCTAAAATTTAGACTTAGTTAAGATTGCTCACTTAAGTGGATCACAAAACGATCTAAGAAAAAACTTAGCTAAGATTTGTCTTAGCTAAACTCCATAGTAACTCGCGCGATTTTTCCACAGAATTTGTTAAAAGTGGAACTCTTCTTCTTTTGAAGATTCCTATCGGCTGCATCGTAAACATTATCATATATCACAAAGTTTAAAAAATTATATTTAAAAGATGCTTCACACAAATATTAGCATAGTTTCTTACTGGATAACATATCAGTCATTATACAGACGTGTTTACACACTTTCACTTTAACAAAGGGAAATAACTTCAATAGCAAGTGCACAAAGGGGAAAAACCTAGACTATAAATAGAAAACCCGAGGACGAGGGAGCAACCTTCTTTGCTGATCATTTCTTCTTAAAAAATCCAACGAGTGTCGCCATTTTGAACTTACATAGTAAGAATCTATAAACTTAAGTCTGCCTAATAGCAGTCTTAAGATTTAAGACAATATTTAAGACTTAACCCTAAGTCATTTTTTTGTGATCCACTTAAAGAACAATCTTAAAATTTAAGTGCAAATTTATTGACTTAAGTCTGACTTAAGATTTAAGACAGTTTCATGATCCCGGAGCCTGATATACAATACCACACAATAGAACAGCTTCGGCTCTATTCGGGCCACTGATCAAATTGTGTGGGTCCAGAAGTTTAATATTAAAGTATTTCTGTTACCTTCTCCTTCGACTGCTCAAACAGGAATGACGCCGACTCTCAGCTTCTTTCACTTATATACACATGGGAGAGTCCACTGGAAAGGGATGTCGGGTTATTCCATTATAACCATTGATTTATAATAGGACAAAATTCTTTACACTAACAACATAAATATTGCAAACCGCCGTTTTTTTTAAAGGCTGAATTTCTCCTTCACTTATAAAATTACATATAAAATTGACATTTTTATTCAAAGAAAATGTTATTAATAAGTTAAATAATTTTTTATTCTTTATTTTCTCAATTATAATTCAAAAAACTTTATTTAATACAATTTCAAACCTTTTCAAGCTCTAGCGGGAGTAAGAACAATGGGGTCAGTACTTATCAGTACTTTTAGTACTTCTCTAAGTTTTTCAGTACCTTCAGTAAAAAGTGTCAGTACTTCTCAAAGTTTATCAGTACTGTCTAAGTTTGTCAGTACTTTTCTAAGTTTCTCAGTACCGTCAGCAAAATCGTCAGTACTTTTCTAAGTTTATCAGTAATGTCAGTACATTGTCAGTAAATGTCTAAGTTTATAAGTAAAAAATGGGAATGTCAGTACTTTTTTGACTTAGAAGTGACCATTAGTTGCAATAACAGGTGATTTTAATTTGTGTTAGACGTTTGAAACATGCAGATTTAAATTGTGTTTAGTAACAAATAACAGGATAATTAAAAAAAGATTGATATATATTTTTTTTTATGTATTTTCAATTGGTGTTCCTCCGGTGATGCAGTTGTTGCTAGTTCTTACTTTGTTGAGAATGGCAAGATAACAAAATGAAATGGGCACAACGGTTATCATAGCTGTGGAGACAAGGCTGTAGGTTCGGAATCCATCGTCGGTGACAAGAGGGGTACATAAACATATGTCTTCATTAAAGACCAATTTTCCCCATACTTGTATAAGAAGAAACGCACACAAGGTAGGAGAATATAGCCAAATGGCCGCCAAAATAATCCGAGTGTTTCTAATCGTAAAAATGGTATCATAATGACTTGGATGAACAATCAGCACATACCGATTAATGGAGATCATCGATAGACTCCATAATGTTATTCCAGATATACTGAAAATTAAAAATCCAGAATAGGGACACAAAACATCATATTTTGTTTCTTCTTTTTGTTTAACATAGGCAGTCGATGATTTCAGACAAAAAGACGTGTTTCACTCAATTTTAAAAGTAAAATGTTTCAATCTTAGAATGGAATAAAACGTTTTTTTCATCACCTACAACACTCATAGTTTCACATTTTCCATTAAGATTTTACAAGCACAAGCTTGAATCTATATGTTCTATAGGTAGCTAGATGTTTGATGCAACTTTATTGTATTTCAAAGAATACATTTGTCTGTTTTGAGTAGCACGCTTTAAGAATGACTCTTTTGAAAAAATGAGTTTTTTAATTTGCAAAATGTTTTGAATTTTGGACATAAACTTTTTTGAACATGTAAGAAAATGCTTGCCAAGTTTATTTCAGTAGATATGATAGAAAAGAACAAAAAGCTATATCTCTGGCCAAAAAATATTATTGTTTTTTTTTCTTTAATTGCCTCACGCCTCAATGAAACATCTCCAGCTGATAAAGTTTTATTGGAAAAAAACCCTTTCCTTATTTTCTACCTATTCTAGGGTTGTTAAACATCAAGTTAAAAAAATCTCTAGGCGGTAATTCGAACTAATAACGTTTTTGTAGATGGTCTTGTTGGCATCCTTTTGTTTGAATAATATGTTATGATCGATTTTTCTATCCATGATGTAATTACGATATATTTTACAATGACAATATCTATTGTAATTTCGTAAATATATGTTTTTTAATGAAAAAGTAGAAATTAAATAATTAAATTGTAAACAGTATTGCTTTGTTTGGCTTACAAAAAATAGTTCATTTGAACTTTATTTTTGTTACTATCTGGTATAATAACTAAAAAATAACCAAAAGGATATGTACAAATCTCTTACATTGAAACATCACATGCAACTATGATTATATGAACTTATTTACATATTGAAAGCATCTTTGTCTTTAAAAAAATTAAGATTTTCTAAACTATGACCCAGTTTAATTGACAGAGCTCTAGAATTTGAACAATATACACCCAACTGAACATGTATTGTATTTTGTTATGATAAAAATTGCTACTACGTGTCTTCATTCAACAAACCTTTTATTCCACTCACAGTCGCCGTATTCTAACATTGACATTATTTAATTGAATTTGCTCTCCTGAAATGATGAACTTGTAGGATTCAGATTATGAATAATTTCTCTGAAATTGACTGAGGTTAAATAAATAAAGAATTGAAAGTATATCCTGAATTGTCACCCAGGCTCACTTTCAGCTTCCATTAAAAAATGTTCATCGTTTAATATCGTAGTTTTTTTTTTATTTTCCAATGATCTGTTTAAAGATACTAGCGATGGAGGTCCTAATCTGTATGTTCAATATGGAGTATATCACAGTATTGGTCTTGTATGAAATGCCGGATAGGTAGAGTGAAACAGAATGTATCCATGGGCTTATATTTTTTTGGTCGGGGTCCAAAAGACGGTAATGGTGAATGGCGTATTTATCAATACAAAAATTGATATCATCACAAGAACAATCTTAATCAGTTGTCTCTGGTTTTTCAATCGATCCGAATTTTCTATTTGCAGACTAGCTATGCGCTTATAACTTGTTCTGACTTTGTTAAGAATGGCCAGGTAACAGAATGAAATGGGTAAAAATGGAATCAGCGTTGTGGAAACAAGACTGTAGGTTCGAAATGCAACATTAGTGATGAGAGGTGTACAAAGACATTTTTTCTCATCATACATAAAACTGCCCCAAGTGGCAGTGAGAGGAAACGGATAAACAATCGGTGGGAATAGCCAAGTGATCAACAAAATTATTTTAGTGTTCGTTCTAGTGAAAACGGTGTCGTAATTACTCGAATGACGAATCAATACGTGCCGATTTATCGAGATTATTGATAAATTCCATAACGATATCCCCGATATACTGAAGATCACAAATCCAGAATAGGGACACAATACATCAGTTCTATCACATGACAAAATGTACGATGCAATGCTAAGGGGTCCACAGATAGAGTACATCAACAAATTGCTGATAAATAAGACCAAAACAAAGGTAAACGTCTTGTTATTGAGTAGTCTTCCGTAGACTATTGAGACAATTGCTAGGATATTTATCAAAGAGCCCACAACAGCAATAGAAACATCGGCGACCAGGCGATAGTATAATTCCATTTCTCAAAGATAAAATGATTGTACACCTTTTAAAAAATGTGACTGTTTTTCTACCTTTTGTGAATATATCAGCAGCCTTTAAAACTGATTGTAGTGTTTCTTGTACATTCATCCATTTCGACATATCAATGCAGTTTGATAGAGTACTTCCTTTTGATCAATTCATACTTTTTTATATTAGATTTAACATTTGCATATTGTATTTCCTGTAAAGAAGGATTTGTATGAGGCTTAGAAATTGAAATTTATTCTATCTTGAAGATTATGTCCTGTACTTTCACAAAAATATAATTCATGTGCTGATAATTATTCTAGGATTTTACTATAATCCCTAGTCCATAATTTATTAATCAGATATTCTTTAAAAAGAAGTCAATACATTCTTTTGGCAATTTCGGCCACTATTTATTTGTTGAAATTATTTTTTTCAATATGACAAAAACAATTGTCCGCCTCTTACGCTTAACATTGTTCAGATATATATATATATATATATATATATATATATATATATATATATATATATATATATATTGTTATTTGTAAAATTGCATTACAAGTATTTGCATTGTGTAAATTCAAAATATATTTTTTATCCCTTCACCAAAGGGGTCTCAGAAGCCAATATTTGCTATTTTTAAAGTAGTGATTGTTTCTCTTTTCTATTACATATCAACACGACGCTATTTTATCATACGTTTACTGGGTTTTTTCTATACGGGAAAAGGGAAGTTATTGTCCAACATATCCAAATACATAATTAATCAAGAATGCTTAAATTTTAAAACAATATCTATTTAGATAACACTTCAGTTCGATCGATCAGGAAACTGTTTGTAATGGCGATGTATTGCAAAGCAGTGTATTTATGTATGCTATCATTTTTCTTGGTTATTAGTTTATCAAGACATTCCGACACAAGCCAAGAGTGTGAAGGGTAAGTAGTATTTGGTTGTATGTTGTATAAAGCATACAGAGGAGTGAAGGATAACACACATTAATTATAAGTTAGTTTTTGGGATATAATTTGTAAATATTTATTATCAATGACAAGAACACGTACAGAATAAGCAACAGAGCGTGTAATCTTGTTTTTTAATTGCTTGAACATTTTTGTAATTAAAAAGCCTGGGGATTTTCGACTGCAATAAATGAATAACCGTTTAAATAGTACATTGGAACCACGAGAATGCCAACATACAAGCAATTTGCTTAAACGAGATGTTTTAACTCGTTTTGAAGAAAGGGCGTTGACCTCGATACCTATGAAGAAGAAAAACTATAAATAAGTCAAATACATTCTTAGGAATGTCATTATTGCCAATATTCAAATTACTTTTCTTTAAAAAAAAAATACAATTTTATCAATGAAATGTTTGTTTCCATGGTATTTCATTTAATGATTCAAAAATAGTAAATTTAGCGTATGTATTTGCATTAGTAGAAACCACAAAAGGTGCTGTGTAGGTTTCTATTGGAATCTGATCAACGAAACCTGTGAATGTAAGTCATTATATATAATTAAAAATGACATGAGTTTATACATGTTTTATTATTTATGATTATGGAGAAAGACAATTTAAGAGGGTTCATAATCGTAATCAATTTAGATTGCACTGATATCCTTTAGAAGAAGCTATTTAAAAGCACTGTTTTCATTTAAATTTTAGTATATGTGTATATTTTTGAATTTTGTTTTTAATAAACAATATGCTATATCTATAAATTGACATCTTAAGATTCAAGATAGATCTAATGGATACTTTACAACAAAAGCATCTTTTGAAAAAGGGAATGAAAATTAAATCATTTCATCTTCATTAAGTATGTGGGCCAGGATACACTGGGATGAATTGCACAGATAAATGTCCATATCCTACACATGGATACAGATGTCAGGGGTACTGTGACTGTAGCAATGACACGTGTGATGTATCCACAGGCTGCATAACCCTAACTACAGGTATTTGGTCATTAAAAACTGCTTTTAACTTTTTAATTACAGAAAAGATAATGTTTAGTTTTTCGATTTCATCGAGTCAGCTTTATTAAGAACAAAAAAAAAAATTGTAGCGTTTATGTTAGATTTATACTTTGAGTCTGATTTTTATCACCGCTGCAACCCAAGTTCGATCCCCGTGATCGACAGTGCTTCCACCTTTATGTGAAAGGTTATGGTGGTTGTCCGCTTCGACACTGCGGTTTCCTCCCACATCAATGACCTTTTTGCGCTAAAACCCGTACCAACGAAAAATATTGATTTAAGTCGTAGAACTTTTTTTATCAAGCGTTGTAAAAGAACAATAAAGTTCAGTTCAGTTTAATAAAATAAAAACACATTTATTTTTATTCTTCATATTACATGTATATGTAAATTAAACAATCGAGTATCATAATTTATTGTACAATTTATTACGTTGATAATAGAAGTATGCTTAAACAACATTGATTTACAACATGAGCACAAATATGATTATCCAATATTTACCATGCAGATTTGGAAATTATGTTGATTTCCAGGGATTTATTGTTTGTAGAGATACATCTTATACATGGAAATAGGGATGTTATATCGAGCATTTAAATTCATAAGTTATACCTGGTATAGACGACTTTTTTCAGTTATTTCCCTTAGTAAAATTTCATCCCGATAGGTGTCGCGGAAAACAGCCGCCATTGTAACCGTGACGCTGGATAAACAAACGCGGTAGCAACCATTCCCCGGTAACATAAAATTCTTGCTAGCAAAGTTTTGTTATATGAAACTGTATTATATTTTTCGTTTATGTAAATCATGGATAAGAATCAATGCAAAAAAGATACTGATCGAATGATTTCTTCCCCAAAAGACGTCAAAACCGGTGAATGGAAGGATGACATTCGTGAGTGGCCACAAGTAGAATATGGCGATATCTACAATTATTTGATTTTAAGTAGAGCATGTGACGGCGAAAAAATGAAAAATTACAAATCATTGGACAGTTACAATTATTTTAAAAGCGGTTCTGTCGGGAAAATTCTTCATTTTGTTATTCACAATACAGTTATTCTGAAATCTGAAGTGCGCCCGTCACAAAAAATAAATTCAGAGTTTCACAATGCATGGGTATTCTGTGATATGATCGGCACAATTCTAAACGGGGGATGTTCATGTATGGCTGGGAACAGTAAAACGTGCAGTCATGTAGGCGCACTTTTGTGGAAAATTGAGCATGCTGTAAGGTTAGGTTTTACGGGAAAATCTTGTACAGATGAGCAGATGCAGTGGAATAAGGGTGCGACAAGAAACCTTGAACCAGGTGTTCTTGAAGAGATGGACTTTAAAAAACCTAAATATGGCAGTGAGGTTAACAACAATACTGAAAAACCACAAAATACAAAATCTATCTTCCCAATGTTTGTATCACATCAATCTTTTAAATATTTTGTGGAAAACTCAGAACTTAAAGAATTATTTCTTTTAGAAAATTCACTTTTAAGTAAATCTATGCACGCAAATATAAACAAATCTCTTTTCGAACCTTCATCCGAGCCTCATACTGAGCATACAGGTGAACTATCTTGTGAAAAGTGTTGTGCGTTTTATAACAGGTACATTAAACTTAATGATGCCCAAATTCAATCGTTATCGATGGCAACAATTTCACAAAGTGAATCTGAATTGTGGCACAACAGTAGAAAAATAAGAATAACTGGCAGTAGTGCTCACAAGGTTCCCGTTCGTGACACTACAAATAGTGATAACTTCTTAAGAGAACATATGTACCCTTCCTTCACAGGAAACAAATTTACTAGACATGGTCAAGAAGGTGAAATTCTTGCAAAACAACAATTGCGTTCATCTGGATGGCACATAGAAGATACAGGGACCATAGTTTCCTTTGAAGAGCCCTGGCTAAGTGTTTCCCCAGATGGAATAGTAACCAATGCTGATGGTTCAAAATGTCTTTTGGAAATTAAATGTCCAATACTTAAGAATGATCAAACACTTGACAGCTTATTTACAATTGGTAAATATGATGTTGTGAAATCCTTGCAAAATGGTACATTATATGTTAAGCATAACAGTTCAAGGGGCTATTACCTTCAAATGCAGTTAACTTTGCATGTAACACATATGCAGCTGTGCAAACTTGTTATTTGGACAACTAATGAATACAAGGTCATTGATGTACAATATGACCAACAGTTTTGTGAAGCAGCTATTTCAAGACTGTGTTGTTTTTACTTCAACAAACTTTTACCAAGAGTAGTTGATGACTTTGAATGTGGCAGATTTAAAATTAGTAAAAAATATGTTAAATTTTCTAACTGATGCATACACGAGTATACACATGTACATGTAGTTGAATGAAGTTTTTGATGTCAGACTTAATGCTGAAATTATACAGTCAACTATTTTTCAATCTGTGTTAATTATTTATTCCTGAACATGAAGAGTATTCAAAATAAGTTCATTATCACAACATCCTCTTATCTTCAATTAAACCCAATTACATGTTTAAAAAAATATTTTTGATGAAGAATTTAATTCACATCATATTAATAAAGACTTATAACAATAGTCTTAATTCAATATATGGCATTGACTTTGCCTAAAATACATTATTTAGCATTTGTCATATTATGAGCAGATATACTCAAGGAATCATGAACTGGACCTTAATTAGACTGGTATATAAAACCTAATACAAATCTATTATTCATGTTTCAACTTTGTGTCATTTACAACAGTGAAACCTTCAAATATTATCATGCATCATTTACTGTTACATCACTGAAACTTTCAAATATCATCTGTCACTCATCATCATCATCTTTAATAAGATCAGATCGCAGATTTACCAATGCAGCACAAACAATCAAGTAGTCACTGAGTTTCTTTGCAGAGGTAACTGGAACTACCTGACTTAGTATGCGGAACACCTTTAAACGTCGTATAGCCCTCTCCACGTGAATCCGTACGGTGGCAATTCTTCGCGTTTCTGTTACATCCTCTTCTGAAAGTTGGTCTTTACCTTTGGTAAAAGCTGGAATGTTAAGTTTCACTTTGAGAGGGAATAGAAGGTCACCAATGGTAAAGCCTCGATCGGCCATAATTTCATCTCCAGGAAGAAGATAGTTTAAAATGCCAGATTCTTCTACAATTGCTTTATCACTAGAACGTCCTCCAAAACCCTTTGAGATAAACATAATTTGTCCATGTGGTGCAATACCAACCAAATACTTTCCTGTATTGTGGGACTTGTAATGACTGTAGGTTTCACCTCTTGTTTTCAGGTTTTTAGCTCGCTGAATGAAAGTCTCGGCACAATCAATGATGACTGTAGTCTTTGGATAGTTTTCACGAAAAGACTTTGGCATAGTTGCTCGGATTGTTTCACGGGGAAGCCAAACTATTAAGTTTTTCAGTTTTAAAGCCATAAAAGAGAGTCTTTGATTGAAAATGGTGCATGCATGAGACTCTGATATCCCAAATCTGTTGGCAATATCCCCAAACAGTAGATTTAGCCTTAATTTCATAAGAACCAAAAAAACTTGATCTGAAACAGGCATGGTAAATTTAAGTGGGTCATCCATATTTTGCATAACACTCAAAACAGATCTAAAAGTTTTCAAAGGCAGTCCTGTGTACAGCAAGGATAAGGAGTCGGATGTTATGTCAGCAGAGGTTAAGCGAATATGAAGAGTGCTGCAGTTTACTCCTTTGTCTTCAGTCTCACTGGGTTTCGTCTGTGTTCCTGTATCTCTAGATCCTGAAACACAGGGCCTTGCATATTCATGTTCATGCAGTGTGGGATCTATCCACTGGGTGCCTGTTGATCTGCTTTCGGTCATGTCCGTTTGAGTGGAAAATGATGTTTTCCTTGGTTTAATGGTGAACTGATTAGTGTTGACAGTTTCAACTTCATCTTCAGCAACCAGCTTTTGTTGTTTTAGTGTGGGTTCAAACCTATAACAAAAGTATACCAAAACATAATTGTCAAACATAAGCAAAAAATTCTACATGGAACAATAATATATTAGTTCATTGTGACTGAAGTCTTCTCCTTTAATACTTAAAAGTACTACTGGAAATCCCAAGTATCATGTGATTTTTTTAGCCAAGCTTTGCTGAAAGCAGAGCCCTCACTACAGACAAGCAAATCTCCAATGTTACTATTAATAGCACAATAAAAACCTGAACAGCCTCAAAGTAAATGCTTCTGCTATACAAAATAGTTACGGAGACCTGTGTTTTGTCCATTGTTTTTTATTTTTTCTTTCTAATATATTTAGCAAGGAATGTATTATTGGCTTTTTTCTTATCTTATGTGTTTTAAGAACAAGACTATGCATTTTGGACACATACATTGCATATGAATTTCCATGAACTACTTTAAGATGAATTAATATTCGGCTGCACATTGAAGAAATGGGGGATTGATTTTACAAAGCTTATTTCAAAATTGAATGCGCTGTTGATTTTTTTCTACATACTGACATTTTTTGTTAATTATAGCAGCTTACAAAATTATGCTGCTCTCCGGCGGTTTGCTGACATTAGAAGCATGAGAGAGAGAGAAAGAGAAATAAATTTTGTCAGTTTTTTCTGCACCATATGCATTAAGACACATCAAATGAGCCCAGCTTTCAGTACTTCAGTTATGCCCCTTTCATTTGATTAAATCAATAATACATAAACATACCCGTATGATGTCCCCTTTGTCTGTAATTTCTCTTCAGTGACAGACTTTCTCTTTAAAAGTCGACGCTGAACCTTGATGGGAGCTTCATACCCTACAATGCATTTTTAAAAATAATACTAAATTCAAAATAAATACATTCATATGTTTTTATATACATGTACTAATATAGATTAAATTGTCATATGATGACTTTAATTAGTATTGCTTATTGGTAAGCTACTAAATATTGTTTGAAATATCACTGTAATATTTATACAAAAGCATAGAAGGTGAAAATAGTAATGAGTAATGTCTTATTCATAACCATACAACAAACAGTTTGACAACTGTTTGAATATATGTCAAGCTAAAAATATCCATACTTCAGATTATTCAAACCTATTTCACACATTTTATATGTAAACATATTTAAATAGCACCTTAAAAGTCTCATGCACATTCACTGTAACATTTCAGTTGATGTTTTCATTCATAAATATAGACCGTACTGTCAGCCCGAATTTTCCTACATACACCCGTTCTAAAGTGATGCAGGGGCATTTTACACTAACCTAAATTCAAAGTGGGTGTCGGATTTCTTGCTGTTGGTCGTCCGTCAATGAAATGGGTGGAACACACGAATACATTCTTCGGCAGATCATTCCGATGTAATGCCCGCTGCCATTTCAGTCTCTCGTTCTCCTCTTTAGGTATTTTATGCAGGCTGAACGGGACGACACAAGGGCAATCTTTATGAAAAATACTTTTGTGCTCTTGACAAATAGATTGCTTCCATGTGTATAACTTTTTTCTGTTGTTAGTGCAGCGAAAAACCGCACACGATTCACCACCTCCGCCTTGATACATCTTCACGGTTTCACGGTTGTAATGGCGGGTGCGTCACGTGACCAATTATGTCTGCGCTCAGCAACTATGACGTAATTGCGGGAAAAAGTCGTCTATATGCCTATCAAACTAAATATTTGTATAAATACGTTTATTCTTGGGTGAAGAGTATCAACGAACTTCACAAAAAAACCTGAAAATGACTATAAAAGAATACATAACGTAGTTAAATTTTGAATAATTGCGCATGACTAAATATTTTTTTCCACGTCTACATTTTTAAAATTCTGCCTACGTAAATTAGCTCTTTAACAATACACAAAAAGAGTAAACAGGAAAAAAACCCACACACACCAAAAAACAGCTTCGGTGTCCAAGTAGCGTAGTGGACAATGCACTCGCTTGTCACTGCTGCGACCCGAGTTTGATCCTCGTTATCGACAGTGGCTGTATGTGATAGGGTATGGCGGTCACCCGCTTGCACACGTGGGTTCTCTCCGGCTTCTTCCCACCCAAATGACCCCCTCGCGCTAACATCCGTGCCAACGAGAGATATTAATATAAGTTGTAGAACTTGCTTGTCAATCGTTGTTAAATAAAGTTCAGTTTTTAACAGCTTTGAGAACATTTTGTTTTTTGCTTGAGTACTACAATTCAAACTTCTGGAAAACGTGGTGAAAATAAGACGGCTGACGAGTCTACAAAGTATATAAGATATGATCCATCAACGATTTAGATAATACTTCATAAACCCACATACCTTACAAAGAAAATCAGTTTTGTTTTATTTGTTTTACAAACTTGAATGTCAACAATCATAAATGCATACAATCATTGTAATCAATAAGTGAAAATTTAAAATAATAATATTATCATTTAATATTTATTCGTTTGATGAGATATCGGCGCTTCTGATTGGTTGAAAAATTTCTTTGATACCTGCATCAATAAAATTTTCGCCGGATCTACTTTTCTCAATTGCAACTGCTCTGATCTAACACTATTTATAGAACGGGAATTTCCAAGATAAACACTGTCAACAAAATGTAAAGTTGTGTCTGTTTTATTGTCAGCAAACAAAATGCAAACTTGTGAATATAAAAACTTGAAAGTTTAACCTTCAAAAATAAACAATTAAAACACTTTGTTTGATTCACGAAATAGAAAATTAAGCGTCTTCTCACAATTTCGTCTGCTTGAGCTAGATCAATCAACATTTACAGCGAGGCTGGCTGTTCCTTTTCCAGGAATATTATAACGAACATATAGGCCTATAAACTTTCACGGTAACACTGCTGTTCAAATTTGGTAACGATAATTTTTACATTTACACACGAAGATGATCGGTCATCAAAATAAGCGTCGTAAAGAAAAGCTATGAGTGATGCATCAACTCCTTCTGCGCATTCCAAGCGGCTGATATACCATTTAAGTGCATCACTGGCTATCTAGTTACCACAAAGTTTACAAAAGTCGCTTATACATACTATTCTCTGTCGACATATCAGCTATTTTCGTCCACGATCGCTTTTCCTTGGATGGTTATTCCAGCGATCTCACATGAAAACTAGTTTTAATACGAGTTTTTCTGCACACTGAATGATATCACAAGCTATCGCATGTATTTTCCTTTCGTTTTCAATTCAACTGGTTCAGATTTTAACTCACTATTTGTGTTTAATCCATTAAATTCAGCCCAGTAGCTCTGCATCAGCTGAAGGCGAATCCATTTTGAATATTGTTGCTGTTGTTGTTTTGTATTCATACGCGCCGCTTCATTTACATTATTTACATTTCTGATCAATGACACTTCACATTTTTTTATTTGAAAATGTTTTATTAAATGATAAGAAATGAAGATAATAATTTTTCTATTGATCGACGTATCAAAGAAAAAATTGACCGGAAAACTTTTTCATCAATGCGCTACGCGCATTGATGAAGTTTTCCGGTCAATTTTTTCTTTGATACGTCGATCAATAGAAAAATTATTATCTTCATTTCTTAAATTCTCTGCTGTTTTAACGTCTTTTGGTTCTGAACTGTGTCTGATGTCACTCTGTATTCGGGGATGTAAGAGACATTAATCATATGTGTGATATATTAAAAAAAATTAGAATAACCTAAAAGTAAACAAGTATTATTACATTACATATAGCTATATGTAATCAACCATTTCAAAAACAGAGACTAAGTGTTTAATACCTATGGGACCCGTTTAAATATTTTAACTAGAGAATTTCTTATTTGTCTGTTCATAAGCGCGTATGTTAATGTATTCGTTGTGTAAGAAAAGCCCGCAAGATAAAGCGACAAAAAGTGAACCCAAAGACTGAACTTTTCATGGCCCGGGTCTAGAAGAACTGTGATAATAAATGGAATATTCATTAATATAAAAACCGATATCATTACCAGAATGGTCCGCATCAACTGTTTTTGTTGTTTGATTCTTTCTGTATTTTCAATTTGTGTTCTTCCGGTGATGCGGTTGTTGCTAGTTCTTACTTTGTTGAGAATGGCAAGATAACAAAATGAAATGGGCACAACGGTCATCATTGCTGTGGAGACAAGGCCGTAGGTTCGGAATCCATTGTCGGTGACAAAAGGGGTACATAGACACATGTCTTCATTAAAGACAAAGTTTCCCCATGCTCGTGTTAGAGGAAGCGCACACAAGGTAGGGGAGTAAAGCCAAATGACCGCCAAAATAATCCGAGTGTTTCTGATCGTAAAAATGGAATCATAATGACTTGGATGAACAATCAGCACATACCGATTAATGGAGATCATCGATAGACTCCATAATGTTTTTCCAGATATACTGAAAATTAAAAATCCAGAATAGGGACACAAAACATCATCTTGAGCACAGGACGAAATGGCGGATGCGATGCTCAGAGGAGAACTAATGGAGCTCATTAACAGATTGCTGACGAATAAGTTCAACACAAAGGAAAAATGTTTGTTTTTGTGCAGTCCAGCAATTATCACTGCAGCTATGGCGATGATATTAATAAGAGTTCCAACGATAGCATGAAATGCACTAGAAGCGAGGTGGAAGTCAAACTCCATGATTATTAATTTTTTTCTTTTAAATAATGTTGCCTTAACCCTGTTTCAAACTACATAAAATTTTTAAAATTTATAACAAGTAATATAACAATGCATATAGAATTATTGTTATTTAAATTTGATAACGTTTCTCACATTTTTGCAAGCAAAGAAGAATACAGATGTTTCTCTCACAAGTATAGCTTTTCATGCTAATGGACAATGTCTACTTTGAAGAAAAAACTGTTGAATTTTCGATACAAATGCAACAAAGCATGATAGTATTTTCTCCAAGACCAAGAACAAATCGTTAATATTGATCTAAATCTTAAAAAAGACTCTGTGTTGTTAATTAAAAAATGTCGAGATAAAAGGATTTAAAAGAAAAATTAAGAGATTGGTCAATATTTCTTTCATCGTATGAAGGCGTTATTTCGCACCATAGGTTGCAATAAGAGGTGTTTTTACTTTGTCCCAGACCTTTGAAACATGCAGATTTGTTTTGTGTTTAGTAACAACTAACAAGATTGATTTCTTTTTTAAGATATAAATTATCTGAACGCTGAATTTGATGATGTTGGCTAGGGATAAGCCAGTAAAGGTGACCATCTTACTTTTATAAATATAAATTTGCAGAGATACTTTTCCTCCTATTGCACACAAAAATTCAATACTTTCTGCACTAGGAGGTGTTCTTCTATAGGATGGTTGACCAGGGACCAGCCGAGATCCGCGTGATGATTTCAATGAGAGGGTATGAGAACATGGTTTTTAAAAAGAAGAGTAAAAAATACATAAAAAATGTGTGAGAGACTTTAGTTAATTTTTTGTCTGGCTTGGGGGCCTGGTTTGCCGTGACCATATGAAGACTGGATCGTTTTCCTGTGGATGAAGGGATATGTGTTAAGATTTTGGAAAATGCTCAAATGTGAAATTTTTCTTTACTTACATGTGATAACAGTCTACAGCTAAACTAATCATATAAAAAAGTAAAGCAGACCTGAGTGGTAATTTTTTGACAACCCAAACCTCCTAAATGACAAATCTTCAACATATCGAAATAAATGCTAGACTTTTAACTTTTTGACTCTTTTTCCTAGACTGCGTTGCACGAACGTCAGTTGAATTATTTCTTATTTAAAACCGTAACTAACTGTTATTTTTTAATGTTTAGTTCAGTATTTAATGCACATAGGTAACATGAGTTAAATCTGTAATTTAAATTAGATAATAAATTAAGCTTTAACAGCTTGTTACCTTTAGTTAATTTTAACGTCAGGTTAATAGCTAGTTAGATTTAAATAACGTTCTCGCAACCGAGTCCTGAATATTTCTTATTGATAAGTGATAACTAAGGATGGCGATCTCTTACCGGTAAACAGATTACTGTGGAACCATTAAAATTCGTGGGAGTCAATTTTCATGGATTGCCGAAATTTTATATTTTCGAGTGGACGTAATTTTGTGTATTCTCTTATATCTACATTTTAATTTGAAATAAAATCATTTTGAATATCAAGAATTTTGTAAGATTTATCCAGTTCACCTAGATATGTATTCAGTATCATTTTGACATAATAAAACACGGTGGTCAGTATTGTCAAATTTTAGATATATGGCTTCAAAGGTAAAATTCTCGCAAAATGTGGACTAAAAAATTCAGACATTTCTATTTATTTCCATGATTTTAAGTTAAACGTCTATCACTCTCTCAAGGTTTAGTTTTGTACAAGTCATACAGGACCTATAAAACATGTCACAAACATATTAATGTTAAACGTGTGAATAAGGAATAAAATATAATAAAAAGAAAAGCATATAGAAAATTAATAAGATTGCTTGTTTCTGTCATTTTCGATTAAAAAAACCTTCGGCACGAGAAAATAGTACGGGTCCCCCAAAAACTTGTTTTTTTTCTTGAATTCACGTAGTATTACTTAAGTTTATGAATGTTGTGTAATTATGAAATGGTGATCTTTTTGTGGGGTTTAAGTCAATAAAATCATATTCCTTTAAAATATATCTAACATCTGCGCAATGAAATCAAAATGTGAGGAGTGAGATACCTTTAAATTAACTCTCAAAAATAATATATATTTATCGCAATTTCAACATGAGATTTTATATCTTTTGAGACTATCAAATTAAATTAGAGACTTTGAATTAAGTCCTCGGGGCTGAGCTCTTTTGTGAAAAATGGTCTGGTCAGTAGGTGTTAATTTTGATAATACTGTGGAATCATGAATTTTCGTTGGGGCCAATTTTCGTGGATTGCTGAAATTTTATAGGTTCGTGGGGACGTAATTTCGTGTATTTTCTTATACATGTACCTACAAAATGAAATATGACTTTATAACCCTAATATATAATTCGTGGATGATGTTAATTCCTGGATGATAGGTACCCATGAAATCCACGAAAATTGAGCCACCACGAAATCTAATGATTCCACAGTAGTTAGAATTACCATTAATGTTTGTGCCGGTCAATGTATTAATTTTTACTTTTTCCCTTTAACACGACATTAATTCATAACATAGAAAGTGCAATTGTCTAAAGTGGGTACATACATATATTACAATTCGAAAGGATAGTTACTCATTTTAAAAGGAGATTATTAGCTTGCCTCGGGCAGACTTTGTTTTGATCGCGTCAAACTGACTGTACTGCGAAATTGCAACGTGTGAGCTATAAAATTATTTGATGACTGTTTGCTTGTTGTTTAAAATTTCTTTTTGAATAATAACACAAATGATAACTTTTAAATTGTATTTTGATTTACAAAACAGAATAGTCTTATCATGTTTTCTGTGTTATTTGTATATTTATTCAAAATATCAATAATATGTCAAATAATCTGCGTATATTGATTCGATTAACCATTTAATCAGTCGGTACGAATTGCGAGTAACCAGTTAATTAGTCGAAACGAATTGCGAGTAACCTATTCTGCAATCCAATTCAATCCCTTATGTTAAAAAAGATGGAGAAAATACGTCATAAAATATCGTTGTGAGAAAACATTTTAAAGTTGTTTGGCATCAATTATAATAAGCTACACCAAACATATAAAAAGGTTTTTTGGGTTTTTTTTTTTTTTTTGTTTGTTTGTTTGTTTGTTTTTTTTTTTTGGGGGGGGGGGGGGGTTTAATTGAGAGTATCTCAATGTGAAAGGAAGAGGAAATTGACGTTGTATTAGATATACATTATGGGTATTTGTTCATACTATGATATTTATCATTCTGTCAAAAACCGGATACGCAATAAATAATAACCTAGATGTCCTCCATTTGACCGGTACATGTATATGTTAACCAGCGTTTAAACACAATTCGTTCACACGTGTTCCTTGATCCTTAAAGATAAGGTAACAAGTATTTACTGATTTTTTAAAAAAAGAAATCGTTTTTTTTTAAATTTAAGATGCAAAAAAAAAAAAAAAAATTACAAAAAAAGGTTTTTTTTAAAGAGAGCAATTTATTTTTAAAAAATCTTATAACCGATTATTCTATAAAAAGAAATTCGGATTTCCATCAAAAGGTCAGGGTTTCTAGGTGCATTATATAAACACTCTTGTGTTTGATAGTCTATTAAGCACATAATTTGGAAATATGTAAATATATTTGGAAACATTTAGAATGGCAGAATTATAGTAGATTAAAATTTCCTTTTTTTCCTTTTTTTTATAATTGTTCTCATTAATAACATTATTATTTTTGAAATATGAAAAAAAATCATGTTAGTAAGTAAACAAATATTATTAAAAGCCCATAGACTTTATGGCTACTAATGAAAAAAAAAATATCTGTATTATCGAGAGAATGTCTGATAATATCATGATGATGTAAGAATAAAATGAATCAATTTATTGACTTGATTAAAGCACTTCTCTGTCTAATGACTACTCTAATTGCAAACAACTATTAAGGTGGTCAACAAATTACAAATGAAATGTATCTTTTATAATATGTTATAATTACATTGATATTTTACATGTATAATCTATTATTAAGTAAAGTTAAATTTTAAAAGATCTTAGCTTTAAAATTCAAATATTTTTCTATATCTTTATACAAAACTTTTTTTCTAAATGAGATTATATAGGTTAAAATGGTCAACCCTCTTAATTCAAACCTTGGTACTCCAAATCACACGAATAAATACATCCATTAATTGTCAACCTGAATTATACCATTCTGCAGTAATGTGGGTTTTTTTTCTCTATTTTTCAATTCTGCAACAATTCGATTACATTTTGTTATAGCAGGATTGTTCTGTAAACTTCAGGATCATTTCCTTAACAAATATCCATACCAATGCATGAACATTTTTATTTGTTTAAACAACCTTAAGCTTCTATTTTGATTGGTTAGTCGCTAATAATATCTACATATATTTTTGTTAAACATATAAATTGTTCCAAACTTCCTACATTTTCAAGACATGAAAAAATACTTCTTCGAACGTTATGTTCAGTTGAAGGAAACCAGTCTGGGTTTCTTCATAACTAATTTGTATAGCCCATTATTTAAAATGGAACATTTTGCCATTCTACTTTATTGCAATGTGTAATTTAATGCTTCGATCGTCATATGCGTGCACTGTAACATAAATCACATATAGTAGCATAGTTCTTTAGTTTGTAGGAAGCTCATTCGCGCAGTAAAAACCATACAGAAAAATGGAGTTTCTGCTCAAGAAGAACTTGGCAGTCTGTCTAATTGTGTCCATTGTGATGTCCCAGTCTTTGACCCCCACTGTCGCACTGACGACCAACAACCGTATCTTGCTGAGTAGTGTATTGGTAGGCTCAGCTCTAGCGGCCTCGATTTGTAAGTTGGATTTATTTTCAGACGGAGGCTCTGTGAGCCTCCTCTATTACTACCATTCAGCTTCCATCTGACGTCGATAATGATCTTGGTAGATTTGGCGGACACCATCTGGCGGCAAAATTGGCAATATTCGTTTAGAATTTATATTTCAATATCATTATTATTGAAATAAGTAACTTATTTACATTTACAAAACATACAATAAATAGAATTATACATATGAATTATGAAATTGATAAAAATCATTTCTCTCTTAAATTTTGGTTCATACCTAAAATTCCCAATAAGTGTAAATATTCATGAGTTTAATACAATCAATATTCATTTGATAATATTTGGGGTACACAAGCAATGGTGTTGAATCGTATAGTGGTTATGACTTTTTAGACTTATGTTGTGAATGTCTTGCCCGTAACATCAAGTAATGAGGATTCCTCAAGCATCATCTAGCGGTGGACAAAATATTGAATATTTATGAGATTCAATTATCATGGAGTGTTTCTTTGTCTCTATTGTATACCGCTCGCATATTATCAATTATCAATCTCCCGCGGAGACGTATCTTTCTAAGCAGCTACACACCCAATCTATTAATTCTTAACATGCTTACTTAACAAACACTTCAATTTTTGTGATTATCTGTGAAGCTTGAATAATTAAAATCAAAATTACCCCAAGTACTATCAACGGTGATCGTAGTATGGCATGTCTTCGTTTACTTTACTTTTTACGATTACTTCCATTTTAACTATAATCAGTTACATGTTTTGGCATGCATACTAAATCTTCTATAAGAACATCGAAGGCTTTTCAAACATCCAGTTTTTACTTTTTAGCATAAGAAAAACAACAAAGTCAGTGATTCACTTAACAAGTGAATAGGGAGAGTACCGAGTTTACGTGGGTGAAGCGTGACTAATTCTGTCTAGACAGCGATGTCAATAAACTTCAAAGTGAATTGGGAAATCAGCGTGTTTATACAATCTAACAGTCATATAAATATAAAATAATTAAATCAAAAATGAATGAAGTAAATTATATTTACATCCATTAAGTATGATTCCCACTATTTCTTACGGAAATTGATTGTAATTCATAGCTGTGTAAAAGCGGACAGAACTGAAATCTACACGCCCCGTTTTTCGATTGGTCGAAACTTTGCTGGACGGACCTTTATCAAGATGTTAAAAATAATCCTAAAACTAAATGATATTTTGATGACACCTGTAGATTCCCATTTTTTCTTTCACTAGATATATAGTTCACACCTGTATTTTGTCTTCATCTCTTTTGATCTTTTTTAAAGTCAAATCTGTCAAACTTTGTGGTCTTTTCACCCTCAAGCCAAGCTAAAATGTTTACAATAAATGCGCATGCGCTGTTGATCAAAAGGCTGACCTAGCAATATTTACTGTATGGACCGCCTAAAATGATTACTTTTAAATATATATAAAGAATTTTTAAATTTTATTTTAATATAACGTCTCTTAAATATAAATATTTTATCTTCATTGTTTTTGGAAACGCTTGAAAGTATATTTGATTACTCCCTACAATCGAATCATACGATCTGAAAAGAAAAAGAACGACAACACTACGAAATTGAGATCATATTACCTAACATTAGGGGTTTTGAAGCAGGGATGAAGATGAAAAAGTTCTTTGTTCAAGAAATTGTATTTATTATGTCAGCATAATTTTTAGTACATATTGTAAATCATAACTGGTAAATTATGTTTCCGTTATGTCAAACATTTGTTTTTGTGTTTTCCATATACATGTAAGAACACGATTATGTAAAATTCTCAAGGTATTTACAATCCTGTATAATTTCGTATTTTAAAGTCTTTATACTCCAAACCTTCTTTAAATTTAAGTTTAAAAAAATATCTCTTTTATCAGTTAATTACCTCCAAAATGATGCCTATCAGTACTTTTAGTACCCTGATTATGAATTGCAATAGAACTCTTGATCGCCGTTATACCTTTATTAATCATAAAACGTTAACAAATGACATGTTGTCGATCATCTCACTGTACCTGACTGACCTTATACAATGCTTCTATATTTAGCCGGGGGACACGTCTTCAGTCCTACAGAGTATGCCGCCTTGACAACTGCTGTCCTTTTTCTGACTATTCCTAGACCACAAGCAGCCCAGAAAGGTAGTCCATGTAGAGTTACATTCGAAAACAGATTATTATTCCTCATTATAATAATTCTATATAACGCGTTATCTGATTGGTTCTAGACAACCACGTGCCAGGTCAATAAAACTTCCCTGTCATCGACATATTTTTTATCATATTCCACCCTTTCGGAAGTCATGCTAATTTTCATTTTATACGTATTTAAATTTCCGAGTATCAACATACGATGTAATCAAATGGTTAATTCTAAAATTTTATCGATTATAACCTCTATTATCATAGTTAAAGTCGTTTTATATCAAAAAACTAATTTATAAAGAAACCAGTTAACATTCAGTACTTTTTTTTTACAAAAGTTAAAAAACGAATAGAACGCAATTTATTCCAAAGTATCACCTGTCGTTCGGTAAAATAAACAATGTATTGCATGAACGTTTAGGAGGTATGAAAATTTATTTCCCCCCAAAAATCATATTTCACTTGGGCGTTGCCCTAGGGAAATTTGATTTTCCTTGGGGAATGAATCTTCATTTCTCCCTAACCTTCATGAAATAAATGTATAATATACCCCTCTCAACCATTATTTTGACATTACAACGAAAATTTAGACTATAAAAAATCATATGGGTGAAACTGCGTCCAAGAGTTGATTTAGTTCAACTGTGTTTTAAGTGTGATCATCACATGTACTAATAAATGCGCCAGTCCTTTCAGCTGTTACTCTTTTGTTTATTAAGAACCTTAAATCTATATGAATTTTGAACTTCAGTGCGGAGCTAATAATAAAAAGCACACTTTCAACGCATGAAATTATGTTGAAAATTCATTGCGTTTTAACGAAAAGATCTTGACTAAATGTGTTTCATTCTAATAAACAGGCAGTAAAACCCCATGGTATTTTAAAATTAGAGATTTTTATAGAAGAGTTTTTTGTATGATATCGTCATTGGCTGTACTATAAATGTTTTGACTTCTTTAAGCATTTATATTAATATATGTTGTTATACATTTCAGGAAATTTTAATTTTGCAAATGATTCTTATCTGACCTTTCGGTGTGTATAAAAATTATCCCAGTATAAATATAGAAATTGTATAGACATTACATTCTAAATTTTTGTCCATTTGAAAATATGATAAATCATTGCGAATCATTTTTCACCTTTGTTAAATGGGGTTCGTAAAAATAAAAATGAATCCAAATTTTTCTTGGTCAAAAATTAATGTACACAGTTTGCATTTTACTTAACTAACCACTATGCTTTTAATTGGTTTCAAAGGATACTGCACATCGCCTGGATATTCGGTTCATCCCCTGTTTGGGTGCTTTAGCCTTGTGCAGAGTACAAACCCTGTAAAAATCGCCGTTGCAAGACAAGAGTGTGCGAATGAAGGCGGACAGTTGCTGTTGGTAAAGTCAGAAGAAGAGAGAAAGGAGCTTATCAAGCTACTTCCTTGTAAGCTTTATTTATGTTTTTCATGCTACACAAACTCACCGAAACTAGGATAAAAACTAAATCAGCACCCATGTTGAGATAATATGTCATTTATTTAAAAAAATCATAAATAATGAAAATAACTATATAACATGATAGTTGATCAGACTCCAAGCTAACCTCAAATCACAAAAGTGACCAACTATTATCATTATTATTATTATTAGGGTCCTCCATTTCACACAGAAGTGCTTATTGTTTTTGTTAGGTTTCTTTTTCTCTATATTTCACTATTATTATTTTTTTTTCTAAACATTTTTCTTAAAACTCAAATATCTCATATATGTTACAACGGTTTTTATAAAATTTTCAAGAATAATACAAAAATCAAGGTCTTTTATCTCGTACATTATTGTTGATGACGTCACTTCCGGTAGGCCATTATGTTCGTTTCCCTTTTTTAAAAAGTGATTTTGTCCTGAGCAGGTCGTCTGTCACTTCCGATTGTCAGCGGTAGTGATTCAAATTTTTTTGTATAAACGTTTTGTAGACATTTTTGTACTGAATACAAAACTTAAAACCGTTTTAAGATAAGACAACGCACTGCAGGGATATTGCAGTTTAAAATGACTTTTTCCGGAAATCTTAATTTTGCAATGTAGGTCCAAAAAAATAGTTTAAAAGGAAGACAAGAACGTGCCTAGTTATTATTATCATTATTATTATTATTATTTTTATTATTATTACTTTTTAAGCATTTATATTACGGGGAGAGATTGTATCGCGCGAATTTTCTTATTAGATAAGTTGAGTGTTTGGAATCCAGATAACTTTGTTCTTGTCATGAAAAATGTAAACAAGGAAGAAAAAAAACTTGCCTTGAACAGGTCGGGTACACTATCTTATATGGATACCATTATTTAATACGTGATTATATTTGCGTCAACCATATTCTCCCATCCAGTGAAAGAGTCGCAAAGCAGAACAGCCTTCTACGTGTTTACGCTTTAACAGACACACGTGGTTTTAACCTCTTTTATACACAATATTAAATTACTTGCATGAAAAAATGTACAACTTGATTTTTACTTTATAAGGTAAAGAAAGGAAAGATTACGTACTACAGACTTTGTTTCATGCTCACATCAATTGCTACTTCGAAAATAAATCAGTATCAAAAGAATGGCAATCATACGCATACAAGTACAAACATATTTTGATAAGAAAAGAACTGGATAATTGTTTTTTGGTTACTTAATCATTGTACACCAGAAATAAATGCAGGTAATTGTACATTTTAACACGTATATCGCCCCGTTAATAGTAATGCACAAATATACAAATACAGAAGAATAAGTTATTAATTAAGTGTGGTGGTAGCATGTAGTATTTTGCACGGTATGCATTCTGATGAGTGTTCCTGAAGAAACTTCAATGCGAATTCTACTAAATAAATTTTGTCCTAAACCTAAGGTATCACATGAAAAATGTATTCGATTACTTCTAATTGAATAGGACGTACCTCTCGTTTTACCTTAATTTGACGATGTGATATTTAAATATGATGATATACGACCTCATAGGCAGTGTTTTAAGGTAAGCATAGAAATAAATGATCAGACATAATTTCCAAAATCTTTTTAAAATAAATTCTAAAAAATAATTGAAAATGAGTTTCCAGAGGACAATTTAAAAAAGTTAATATTTTTTTAATACGCTTTGTAAACACTGAAACTTGTTGTAGTCCACAATGCCTTGCAAATCATTTATCTGATTTGTCTGTTGATGAAAGAAAAGAGGTAGCTAATTTAGTTTTCAAATTTATGCCGACGTCACAAAATCTAGTTGCCTTGACCTGTTGAGGTAGCATCGTTAGCAGACTCTATTTTTTAAAATTGTATAGTTTCGACTAATCTGTATTGTTATCTATGTAGATAAATTCATTTTATGTTATTTTCTGTTCAATATAGAAAAGCTAAGAGTTGAATATGATTCATAACGATAAATACACATATTATATAAATAGTGCCAGTTTGGGAGGGTAACAGTTGAAATTCATACCCCGAGAAAACCATTTTCAACCGACGCGAAGCGGAGGTTGATAATTGTTTTCGAGGGGTGTCAAATTCAACTGTTACTCTCACAAAGAAACACTATTTATTTTATTATACTGAATGTCTTAATTTAACAGATAATTATATTGCCTTTTTATAGGAATGACGTGAATTGTACGGCGAACCCTACGCGCATAACGTACGCGCAAGTAATTATTCGTTGTGTAACCCGTTGCCAAGTGTGTTGCTAACGCTAACTAAAGAATTATAAAACGGATATTCAACTGCGTCTAAACCAATTGGATTTTAACATGAAAGTATAATAATATAAAATGGTACACTATAATGTGTAAACATGTTTTAAGATTAACAATATTCTGAACATAATGTAATCATTTTGGGATTTAGCAAACAAGGAAGCTTTCATACAAGGTTCTAAGGATGTAGACAATTGGGTAACGGACGCTGGAAGCCCCCTGCCTTACGTACCTACTTCCGGTATTGTCGACGGAACCAATCCCCAGGCAGCAGGGATAGTCCTTATGAAGGGTGGGATTTTTGCTGCAAAAACGGGTCAATACACAAACAATTTTTATTTTTGTCAAATCTAAGCTTTTGGTGAAAGAAAGAAATATCATTGTGCTAACTTCTTTTGCCAATTTGGCTTTTATAAAACTACCTTTGAAACTTTAAGTGTCAATGCGATGTTTTTCTTTTCCTGGAGATAATTTTTGTATGAGTTATTCATTACAAATGCTTTAAGATACATAAACAGTGCAATTTTTTGGTATGTTTGTTTGGATCTTATTAATATTTTATTTAAGGACGTTGTTTACTCAGGGTTTGAGTTCTCAAATCCGGATTGTTAAAAAGTTCAATTTAATGAGTAAAATTTGTTTTAAATACCAAACGTATTTATGAAATGAACTATCATTGACATAACAATCGATATTTTTACTAAATTATGGAATTAGGCTCTGACAAAGTTTGACTTTTAGCAAAGCAGAGGAAATTCGGATTAAATTTTTCAGATTTTGTTTTCCACTGAAATATTTTTGATACTACTATAATATTTGAAGTTAAGATTTTATTTGTTAGTGAACATAATTTTGCATATTTTCTGTTGGTTTTATCTTGCTTTTTCGTTTAGATAATCGTATGGCACACACTACAAAAATATTGAAAGTGCTTAAAAATGATAAAAGACACCATATCTCAAAATGTTGATCATTGACCTCATATAAATTTTATGCCAGGAGAGAAAGGTAATTATACTTAGTTTAATACTGTAAATGTTTTAGCATTATCATCATTCAGTTTTTTATTATATTGAATCAAAAATGGATAGTAATTTGAAAACTAATAGAGGAAATTCGGACTAGAATACCCTAAAAAATTGTGAATGAAAACTCAATTCTTTTTATCTATTTAATGTCACTACCATTCATAAACTGTATTTCATTTGTCAAAGAATTAAGCAATTTGTATTATTTTCACAATTAAGAAAATCTCAATCATAGAATAAATTTTTTATGGATTTTTCTTCAATTTTCAAAAAATATTCAATGGCCATTAACTCAAAAAGTAGGTCATTGACCTACTTATTTGAAAGTGAAGAATAACACTACCATGAAAGGTCTACAACACACAGTAGTTGGTTTTTTATTATCATCAGAGGAATTTTTTTCATTCTGAGTAAACATCATCCTTAATTTTTTTTTTTTTTTTTGTTGCTTTTTTAAAGGGGGATATTGATTGTAATGCTATAAATTTCACAGAAGGCTAGGCAAAGCCAAGCCTTTTATTTACTATAACAACCCGGTTTATATTCTGTAAACTTCCAATCCTAGCAAGTGTTTTCTTTCTGGATGTCCCAAACGTTTTCTTTTTTAAAACAAAACGATGACAAAAAATATAATTTTGAAAACGTGACGGCGGCGAGGTTTTTTTTTATATTTTGCTGGATACTGTCTTTACAAATATAGACGGCAATCATGGGACGTTTTTTTTAATCATCACTTCACGACGTTTAGGTACAAGGGAAAACAAAAAAGCATGTACAGGAATAATTATTGACATTGCTTTAGCCCTTTATATATGGGTTGTTGTTTTAGAACATGAGTTATTCAATCAAGGTTTAATAACAAATCGAACTGAAAAATCATGAAGATAGACCATTTTAACAAGCATTCATAAGATTTTTGTTATTGCATATTTTCGCTATAAATCATTAACAAATGAAATCTTCTTTTAAGAACAAAACTGTTTTATCCCATAAAAGATTATTTTAAAATGGAAAGGTTGGATTGGTATTTTAAAGAGTCATGATGGCACACACATTCCTTATTTACCAAATAACACTGACTTTTCAATCGATGTCCAGATATATTATGGCCCAAAACAAAAAATGTTGAGCTTCCTGTGAATGCAAGAGCAAAGAAATGATAAAATTTCAACATGACATCTATAGCTAGTTCGAGTATTCAGTCTCTCAGTAAACAACGATTTCTTCATGTCCTACAAATATATGTTTACATGTATTGAGATGCGCTCTACAAAAATGTTATTTCTAACAACAATCATTTTATAATTCCCAATTATTATATTTCAAACCTGTGTCATATCCGCTGTAACTATTTTCAGACAGCAATTCAATGCGCACGACACGCAAATAAATGACCAAAAAGAACCCGTTTCGTTAACACATGTAACTCCGGATGAATATTTAAAGGTCTGTTGGTTGCCATGTAATGACTCGTACACTTTTAAACTTCTCACACATCTTCTTATTACCGTTGCCATAATGAAAAAGATGATATACCTTTTCAAGCTACTATGCCACTTTAACAATTCGTTTACAGCTAGATGTTTATGAGCGAATTTCGTATTTGTTTGTTCATCACAGTTTAGGTAAGGGTGTTTGTTGAATAGCTAAATAATCCAAGATAAAGCGACACAGAGGGAATCCAAAAGCTGAAAATTTTCTTGGTTAGGGTCTAGCAAAAGGGTACCAATAAATGGCGTATTCATAATCATGAAAATTGATATGATCACCAAAATAGTCCTAATAAGTTGTCTATGGTTTTTCATTCGATCCGAATTTTCCAGTTGCAGAACATTAATTTCACTGTTTCTTGATCTGACTTTGTTAAGAATGGCGAGATAACATAACAATGAAATTGGAAAAATGGTGATGATAGCTGTTTACAAAACTGAAAGTTTGGAAACCTGTATCTAAATTATCCAGATTTCTTTTATTCGTACCATAAACCTGACTTTCACACAGACAATTTTAGTTTAGTAATCTACTGCTAGTATAACCATCAATTACACAACTGCATGCTTGGTGACTGGATCCACGGAGAACTCCCACTTTTATACATCTTGGTATAGATCTAGAGTTCGAGTCAATCGATGCACCAGAATTTTTTTTCAACTCAACTTGTTTCTTTATTCCATTATATCCATCGTAGGCAAATTTACAATAACTTTGTAAAATGCATCTTTAAAAAATCATTTTTTATCATTTCAATTATAAAGGTTGAAAGAAAAATATCATTCTTATGATGAAAAAAATACTTTGAGGCAGAGGATCGGAGAACATTTACATCAAATATATAAATGCCCCACGCTCTTGATAAAGGAAGCGCACACAATAAAGGGGAATAGAGCCAAACAAACGTAACTATGATTCGAGTGTTTCTGACACTAAAGATTGTGTCGAAATAATCCGGGTGAACTATAAGAACGTAACGATTTATCGAGATTAACGACATTTTCCATAAGGATTTTTCAGATAAACTGAACATTACGTACCCGGAGAAAGGACACAAATATTATTTTTATCACACGCATGAATAAACGACCGACACATTGCTAAGAGGTGCACAGATTAACCTCATTAAGAAATTGCTGATAAATGTAAGTTCAAAACAAAAATAAAAGTTACTTGTAATGGGTAAATTACGTGTACATTTAGCAACAAACCTCAAAGTTGGGAAAAATTGATATAATATTGTTTCTCTTGGAAATGCTTATATATTATATATATGGAAAAATTCGGTCGACAAAAAACTAATTTTATTTTAAATAAAATTATTTTTGGCAACAAATTTTGTAGTAGTATACTTGGGAATGTTTTTTAGTATCTCTGTGTAAGTCAAGCTTGTAAAATAATGTATGTGTGCATGTAAGGGAAATGCTCATTAACAACCATTGTCGAAATACTTTGTCATGTTACAGATGGTTATTTGCATTTGTACACAGCAGGGTCACTGGGAGGTAGGTTTTAAGATTGTTAAACATAATATATTTATTAACATGTCCAGCATCCAATCATCTTTGGTAATAAATTAATGTCTTATCAGAACCTGGCAGATGTAAATTCTCTCATTCTTATTTTCTATGATTTTGCTGCTGGACGTAAATTTTTCCATGAACTTTGTTTTACCCACCAGCTTACACTCTTTGTATATGCACGCACATTGTATCATTGTGAAATTTTGTTCTAATTTTTACTTTCATTTGAGTATTTGAATTATTGTGAGTTGGCGGTTTTTAACCCCACCTTTGCAAATTAATTTGTCATTTATTCAATGATTTTTGCTTGTTAAATTTTTAGTTTTCCATTTAAATGATACAAATTTGGTTAAATGAATAAACGACCTTTAACGCAATCTGTAGTTCTATTTCATTGCAATTGAACTTGAACTCATTGGAAGATTTTTGATTCAGTTACTTGTATTTGGTAAATTACTTGTAGCATCAAAGCTCAAAGTTAGGCAAAATTAATAAAGTGTTTCTCTTGGAAATGCTTATATATATTGTTTGACAAAAATAAAAGTCTTATTTTTAGAAATTCCCCCGTTCACTATTGCAATAATGATAACTATATCTATGAGAGTACCAACAGAGGCTGGAGATATGTCTGCATGGAGACCTAAAGTCAACTCCATGATATTTTCCTCAGATGGAAATTTGTTCATAAGCATTAAATGTATGTAATAAACTAGGACCCACTATTAAGATATGCAAAAAAAAAAAAAAAAAAAAAAAAATCCACTCGTTTTCGATCTTGACTTACGTGTTTATAGATGGACGAATCAAACAAAAACTATTATAGATTTCTTTGAAGAAAAATATATAATGTATATTCTTTAACTACTTTAATTGTGTTTTAATGAGTCTACAAGAGTCTACAAGAGTCTTAAAAACGGGAGGATTGGAACCTATTCAATTCAAAATTACTAGTCTCAGTTCTAATTTATAGTAAGAAAGTGTTATTTCTCGTTCAAAGAACAATTATTGACGTATAATTACTAATAATTAATATAATGATTAGTTCTTTGTTAAGGACTTTCCCTCATTCTATCGAATACGAACGAAATTTAACAAGATTATTTTCTGTTAGACGAGAATTCAAAAGAGAGAGAGAGAAAGAGAGAGAGAGAGAAATAATCTTAATTTTACACGGCAGATCATTTTTAATTAATAAATTTAAAAAAGAAAACAATTCATAAAAAAAGATGTTTTGTACGACATTTACAAAAAAAAAAAAACAAAGAAAAAAAAAACGAAAACAAAACAAAACAAATACCAAAAAAAAAAAAAAATACCAAAAAAAAAGAAAAAAAAGAACCAGAAATCATAAAAAAATTGTATTTCTTGTTGAATCTTGATGCATATGGTTACAACGTTACACACCTTCAAATACTACATATTAACACTACATAACAGCAAACAACATTGCTGTATAGTGTGTTATTTAGGAGCCAGAATGATCAGCAAATTAATCATTAGATCTGGCTTAAACTTTTAAGCATGGCATCATTGGCCAGACACCATTATTAATCCAAATTCTTCAGTTTAAAGTTTGAATGTTTGCCTTTATCTTTGTACAGATTTTCTTTTTGGTCTAAAAATAGCCTGAAATGACGATGACCATTTAGATCTTGTGTAAAGCTTCTAGTGTCGGTTTGCTTCATTCTTATAACTTTACATATAACATCAGAACATGTTGACGATGTGTCTTAATATATCATACTGCATCATCAATTATCTATATACTCTCCGGATAAGTCGTGCATACTGTCAAATCCATCATTTTGACAGAAAACGGAAACGAAGGGAAAATGATTTCTTCTTTTTATTTCCTTAACAACGATACTGAAGATAAAGAAATAAGGTAACACATTACTTTTTGTATTTTTTTTTTATTTCTAACAGTTTTATATATCTGTGTACCGATTTTGAACAAAACAAGATAACTCTGTTTAATAATCTTATTTGTTTTGTTCTGATTTTTGGAACGTTCTGAAATGTTCTTGATATTTTTTCTAAGAATTGCAAGTGAATCATTCTATAGTTTTTGTAATCGCCACATCACACACTATGTTCATGAGTTGCAGTGAAAGTTAGGGTCTGGAGGAGGTTTATTTAAAATTATTTTGTCACTTTGAAATAAGCTTTCTTTGAAATTGTGTAATTGATTTGGTTTGAAATGGCCTTGGCATATCCGTTCGGTGTTATTAAAAAGAAGCTGTCCCGGCGTGTTTTTTTTTTCCTATTAATTCTATTGTGAGATTGTGGACCCATCAAAAAGTTAATGCTTGATACACCTTGCAAATATTTGCATATGAAGTTCTTAATATATGTTCCATAAAATTTTACATGCAATACAACTTGAAAAAAAAAATTGTTATCAAATGTATTTTCAGTCAATGAATCTATAATCAATTTTGCAGGTTTTCAGATAAGTGCAGCACGGAATGACGTTTGTTATATATTATGAAATATCTACTTGTATTATGTGTGGTATTTCACACGGTGACTACGTCAGCTGTAGCGACAACAAACAACCGCATTCTACTGAGCAGTGTGTTAGTTGGAACTGCTTTGGCAGCATCTCTCTGTAAGTGTGGTTCACTCATATTAAAGTGTTTAAAGTGTTTATAGTGTTTAAAGTGTTTATAGTGTTTATAAATCATTAAATTTTAGAATACATTTATCAAAATGGAATTCCACTATTTTCTTTCAATACGCTGCATACGTGATACCTCAAAGTTAACGGATTTCGGTTATTATTCATGAGACACATTGTTGATAATTACACAACATGGCGTTATTCCAATGTTTATTTTTATAAACAAATCACTCTATAAATCGCAAATAAACATTAGTAATGCGTTCATAAATCAATCAATATGGTATTTTCAAATAGTAGTATATCTAAGGAGATTTAATTGATTGTGCATGTTAGATGCATTTGACCTTGGACTTATATTGTACATGTATATTACTCATTAAACTCGAGGAATTAATATCCACGTAAAATAATGAGAAGCACATCTTGCGTACTAGTATATCTAATAATCTGACCTGCATTTTTAGCTCACCTGAGCTGAAAGCTCAAGTGAGCTTTTCTGATCACATTTTGTCCGTCGTCCGTCTGTCCGTCCGTCTGTCTGTCCGTCTGTCCGTCTGTAAACTTTTTACATTTTGAACTTCTTCTCTAAAACCGCTTATCCAATTTCAACCAAATTTGGCACAAAGCATCCTTATGGGAGGGCGAATATAAATTGCAGAAATAAAAGTCCGATCTTATTCAAAGCGGAGAAAACCTTGAAACTGTAGAAAAAGGGGGGTGCATTTTTAAAAATCTTCTTCTCAAGAACTACCGAGTTCAATTCAACGTAGTTTATCATAAATTATCCTTATGGGAAGGAAAAAATAAATTGCAAAAATTAAGTGCTAATTCTGTTTCAAATCTGAGTTATTACGAAAATAATAATAAAGGGAAGGCGTGTTTCAATCAGTTTAATAGCTTCGGGCTCGGCATACGGTAAAATGGGTAGGCAAGACTTGGCCTGAGCAAAACAAAAGATTGGCAGGTATTAATCTGCCAATCTCATTAAAATTTCGGGATATCTGATGGACCAGTATATTTGTATTCGCTGTAAATATTGTTGCAAAATAATGCGTATTTGGAATTGACGATTGCCGATCTGCCCCGGCTTTTATTTTGCCACGGCCGGGGTTTGCATACCCATTTTACCAAGACTCGTATTCCATACTTCTAAAACGAGGTTCTTTGTTTAAAGCAGCCATGACATTATACGAAAAAGGGTCGATCTGACTATGATGAATTTGCTTGCTATGCAACCGTCACGTATGAAGGGAAATTTTTGAAACATGCAAAATATATTGGTGCCGATTTTGTGAAGTAAATTAAGGCTAAATATTTCAATGCGTTGACAGTTTTCACACATGACGTTGGTGTTAGCTTGTTCTGATTTTCGTTTCGTTTTCATTATTTATGCTTTGTAACCTGGGAACTATCGTCTGTATTTCCTGATTTTTACGTATCAAATCAAACAGAGACTTCGGTAAATCAAACAATTAACTGTTTACCTGCGCAAATTAAGCAAAATCTGGTGTAGGGATACTGAAATACAATTCATTCTATCGGTAATTCGGCATTATCTTTTGCGTAATGGTAGATTAATGCAATAGGTTTGGTTGAGATGCTCGGCATTTTCTCGAGTTTATTCAGTTTAAATAGAGTTTGATATCGCTGACGGAAATATGTAGGTATATACATGTATATATATGATTCATTTCGAAAAAAATAAATTGTGTTCTTTATTTGTTATACATGTAGTGCATGTTTCTTGTGTTTAATTGTTACCCTACAATTTCTATTTACTAACCATATTTGAGTGTTAAGCTTCGAATGAAAAACAAGATACAGAGATTTGCTCACAATTCTATGTTTGTACACAGATCTTAAAAGCTAAAGATTAAAAAAGTTAAAAAAAATGTCAATATTTCATACGAAAATTTTCAAAGTCTGTTCTTCCAGAAACCAACTTATTGAATTGTAAACTTAACCTTTTTAGCTCACCTGAGGGTGGGGCCACAATGGGGGGGGGGGGGGGTCGAAGTTTAACAAATGAATATATAGAGTAAATCTTTAAAAATATTCGTCTCAGAAACTAATCGGCCAGGAAAGCTGACACTTGTGTGGAAGCATACTCAGATAGTGTAGATTCAAAGTTGTGAAAATCATGACCCCCCGGGGGTAGGGTGGGGCCACAATGGGGGTCGAAGTTTAACATATGAATATAAAAAGTAAATCTTTAAAAATCTTCTTCTCAGAAACTAATCAGCCAGGAAAGCTGACACTTGTGTGGATGCATCCTCAGGTACTGTAATTTCAAAGTTGTGAAAATAAAAACCCCTGGGGGTAGGTTGGGGCCACAATGGGGGGTCGAAATTTAACATATGATCATATAGAGTAAATCTTTTAAAATCTTCTTCTCAGAAACCAGCCAGGAAAACTGAAACTTGTGTGGAAGCATCCTCAGGTAGTGTAAATTTAAATTTGTGAAAACATGACCCCTGGGGGTAGGTTTGGGCCACAATGGGAGGTCGATGTTTTACATAGGAATAAATAGAGTAAATCTTTAAAAATCTTCTTCTCAGAAACTAATCAGCCAGGAAAGCTGAAAATTGTGTGAAAGCATCCTCAGGTAGTGTAGATTCAAAGTTGTGAAATTAATGATCCCCAGGGGTAGGGTGGGGCCACAATGGGGGGGGGGGGGTCAAAGTTTAACAAAGGAATATATAGGATAAATCTTTAAAAATCTTCTCAGAAACTAATCAGCCATTCTTTATAATTGTTAAGACTTTGGCCCCAGGACAATTCTTTGGTCTCACGAGAAGGTTCAGAGTTTGATGTACGTTTATATCCCATATATAAACTATTGTTAGGGATCTTTTTGAGAACTGCAATACTCAACATATGATGTGATTATAAAATCATCCTGTTAGAAAAGGGACTAATGATTATAAACATAAGAATATCCAGGGGAAAATGGATTTTATTTATACAGGATCTACATGTATTATTGTACATTGTCCAGATAGTTTGTATTATGACTCCATTGAGCTGATTTTATCATACCTATTGTTCCTCAGGTGAGCGATGTGGCCCATGGGCCTCTTGTTTTTTATTGTTGTCAGCTTAATAAAACCATGATAAAGATTAGATGTTTGCTATTTTACATTCTCGCGATTTGCAAAACGATTCAATCGCGGAATTAAGTATTCGCGTAATAAAGATTTCTACTGTTTGATTCTACTTGTTTTAGGTGATGAGTATATCTTCAGTCTCACAGAGAAGGCCCTCTTGACTACCACAATCCTGATTTTGATTTTTCCCAGACAGCAGCATAGCCAGATTGTTTCAAGTGATTTTTTATGTTTACGTTGAAATGATATTTTTAATCTATGATAATTTTTATGCTTAAAAATATATGCTTTTTTCATTTGTTTTGAAAAAAAAAATATTCACGCAATTTGCTGGCATTTGGGTGTTTGGCCGAATGGTCCGAATAATAGTACTTTAAAAATATCAATCATAACATTTCAGCAGATTGGAAATTATTTAAACTGCAAAATGATATGCAGCATTACTTAATTTCTTAGCGCATACTGAAATGCGGTCTAAAACGTTTTCTTTTTTTTCTACCTAAAATATGTACATGATGCAAAGGTCATTGTCAAATCTCTGAGCTTATATTTCTTGCAGATCTTCCAAAAGAAACATGTACAGTCCCAGGATACACAGACCATCCGCTGTTTGGATGCTTTCGTTTCGTGACAGATGCTACCCCTGTGTCCCATTCTGATGCCACACAACAGTGTGCAAAAGATGGTGGTCGACTGCTGTTGGTTAATTCGGCTGAAGAGGAGGCTGAACTAGTGAAACTACTTCGTAAGACCTATATTTTATGTTCATAGAGTCTTTCAATGCGAGCTTAAACTAATCTTATACTAATCTAATGAAAAGCTGGTTTAAGTAAAAAATTGAGCATCAGAAATTTTACGGCATAAGAGAAAAGATTCATCGGCCTGATGGTTAAAGGCTTATTCGTTACAAACATATTTGAATTGCACATGTGATTTCAAAATTTCATTTCGTTTTTTTTCTATAACAAAAAATAATAAAGGAAATATTTGTGTGAAATTTTAGAAATTAAACTCTTACAAGAAGGATATGATAATCCTCTACATGACTGAATCACAAGTATTATATTTTATTAATCGATTTTCTCTAGAGACACCAAAGAGGGTAGCGTTCATACAAGGCACAAGAAGTGTAGGTTCCTCTATATGGTTGGCTGACGATGGCACTTCTCTTCCTTATCTGTCCTCGGTAGTCGCCAATCAAGCCATTGCTACAGCAACGGTCTTGTCTCTGGGCAAGTTCTTCACTGCAGTGAACCCAACAGACCTTCAAGGAAATTATTTTTGTGAAATCTAAAAGTTGATGTAGAAAGAGGTGAAATAAAATACGGAAACGGTATTTCAAGCTTTAGTTTGATTACAATGAATGCATTTTCATTCATTATTGAAAAAAGGATTCGAGGAAAAGGTGACATGTAAACAGACATTTTAAACACGTCCTGCACAAAACAAGGGGGGAAAAATCCAACGATTTCATTTTGTAAATTACAATTTTCGTCAATATGAAAATAAAATAGTTATAAACTCTATTCATTTTTTTTCACCTGATTTTGCTGCTGTAAGAGAATCTAGTCTGAACTCCAATAAGGTAGAACGGTAAATGATTTCAGTTATTATGGATTTCATTAACATGGCAACATGAGTGCTTTTCGCAAAATTGATCCTGTCAGATATTTTCAATGAGAAATTTAATTAACCTGTACGTAAAATGAATTTACGTCATTCTGTTGGTTAAAGTAAGTTTTGTAATTAGTTTTCAGTGCCAATGATTTGCGAAATGCAGTTTTAAAATAAAGTGAGTTAAAATATATGGAACATTTTTTTTATTTGTATAATTATATTTCGCGTCAAGGTCGGTAATAAAAGAAAATTGTTATATGTTTTAATGAGAGATAATCTGGCAATACAGTAAAATTTAGAATTAGGTTCAGCAAATGAGCTTCATAATCATATTATTCTATCACACATGTATATCTTATTTTACGCGAACACATAATCTCGATTTGTTTTATCAAAACGACATTCATTTTCTCATCGTTTTTTTTTTCATGTATACGTATTTGCTTTTTTGTAATTTAATGATCAATTCTTACATCTTGCAGTGTATTTGCGATTATCGAAGTTGTAACATATCGTTTCATTATTTCACCAATGACACAAATGATATGCTTTTAAGACGCAAGTTTCAGAAAATAAAAATAACGTAACTATTCAATAATCCGATATTAATTTGTACATTTGCTGAGGTAATAAAGAATCATAATTGAAATAATATCATGTTAAATCATGGTTAGGTTGGGATGACATCTATTAGAAAGCCATCAAGACTTTATCAGATTTGATCACGCCAGATCCACATTTTACCTCATTCAATAAAGAAAATTGTGTCTGCCTTATGTCAACAATTGCTAATTGCGCCCCAACAGAACGTCATCTGCGTCACTGATGAACAGTATTAAACTTTACGTAACAAATCTGATTCGGTGTGGTTTCATAAAGACACAGAAAACTGTAAATATTCCACAGTAAATTGAATCTTTACTGGCTTTATTAACAGATCAAAAGTAGACAATTTGTAAAGGTTTTGTAAAAGCTTTTCCGGGTAATCTTACCAAAAGATTCATTTCTGTGTGGACGTTTTAATTAAACTAGACTTTGACCCGTGCGAGCAAGGGTTGACTTTGCATTCAATATACCCGTAATGTAGCAAAAAATTGCAGAATTTTGGAGATTATTAATGAAGCTGCATTGAAAATAACAGATACATGTAAATTATTCACAACAAACCATTTTGAGGCTGTAAATATCTTTCATCAAAAAATTTAATTCATATTAATGAAGATTTCAACAATTTTTCACCAACGTTTTTTACTCGCTTCGAAAATACACACCATGTTGACATTCAAAACTCTCGGAATTTTTCATATTAAATGCACTGAGTTAGACTTATCTCCTGTATTTCCTTTGATGAACAGAATATATGACAAATTTTCAATGAAAATTTACATGTATTTATAATATCGTTTTTGAGTTTATCCATGCAAATGTGATATTGTGGAAACATAAACTAAAGAGCCTGCCGTGATTTAGTGTGAATGTAATGCGCATGCGCAAGATTGTAAAATCCAAAAAATGCAGATGATTTCCGGATTTTTTAAAGTAATTTTCGTTGATTATTAATCAGCGAAGCTTGATTGAGAAAAAATGAAAACAAATTGGTAATCTTCAAGTACCAATGTTGTTTAAAATGTATAAAACAAAAGACAGTATTCTTCCGATTTCTCGGTATTAAAGCCCAAAAATTCGAGTCTATTATTTTAATATAGTAGTATAGATAACAATACATTTGTAATTACCACATGCACTTATCTTTTAACGGTTGCATTACCGTAAACATAAAAATACGGTTTAGTTAATAATTATCAAGGATTTGCCTTAAGTTTCTAAATACAGTAGATAAAAAGAGTAAACAACAACTTTACAACAGTATGTTAGATTAAAAAAGCCTAATCGTCTTATAATTGGAAAATGAACCTGAAATCATCATGATTATAATTTCGTGCGTTCAGTGATTTTTCTTACATGTAGGTTACTAAAGGTTTTGGCCGATCGATAAACTGGTTAGAACTTGATCGTGATTTCAACACAGTCAGTTTCTATGTAACTATGGATTACAATTAATTTACCTAGGAAATAGAGGGAATCATACTCAATGGACGTTGGTGTAATGCATCACGGTGAATTTTATACATGCTGTTTATTTCTTCATTTCCTATCTATATGTAGTCATCATAATTCTCTAAAACTATCGAATTGCTGCAAAACGTGTGTACATGAATAAAAACATGCAAATTTCAATCAACTTCAAACGAAATAAATGGATAGCAAGTTCATGATTTGAAGTTCCAAACACAAAACACAAAAGTTAGCTTGTTATGATTCATATCAACTTTTTATCAATGGTTACTTATCTTAATATATATACAAATTATTTAAGTATGTACTGAGTACATTTACATATTCATGTATCTTATTTTTCTTTAAATGATGATAATTATCAATTATATATATAAATATATAAAAGATATTTTTACTAAGTTTAAAGAAACATAATCTCTAAAAAAAAGAATTTGCGCTGAACAGAAACTCTATAAATAGAATAAACACAGGTAAAATATACGGTACGCGATTCGCGCAAATACCACGTATAATTTTAACCATTACACAACATATACATGTACACTGTTTGCATTAACATTTATTTAGTTCACTGTTGTTGCTTAACTACACGGATACTTAGTTGACAGATTAACTAATCTCTACATATACAAGTACATGTACAAGGACATGTTCATATTGTGTACAAAATACGGATTTTGACTGTTTGTGACCACCAATGGATGTTTCAATGCATATGTAATGCGACTATCTGCCGTCGAATCTCTGCCGCCTTCCCCCGGGATTAGTTTTCCCTCACTCAGACGATTGTACACACTGGACATGGACTCTTACGAAGAAAAGCCATCCTTTTTGCCATCGTATAGGAGGGTTACCAAATCAGTTTCTAGATCTGTGCTGCTCTCGGAGTCGTTCACTAGAACTTTCAATGGCTACAAGAAGATATTCTGTAAACACTGGTACTCTACTGCAAAACCAAGGTACTTTGAAAAGCTGTGTTTGGAAAGTTTTGTTTTTGCAGGAAACAATCTTTCTTTATGTTACAATAATATGCTAGTTTTCTTGACAGCGTAGGTTAATTGAATTTGAAAATATATTTTAATCATTTTAGTTATTTTTGACATTCATCTATATGTATCCTAATTCTTCTTCAAAAAGAGGATTGTTAAACCTTCAAGAGATACGCTTTATGTTTAATGCATTTTAGAGGGGTTTTGTTTATCTGCCATGGAATCGGGGACCACAGTCTTTGGTACGAGGACCTAGCTGATATTTTAGTCAAAATTGGATTTTACGTTTTTACACACGATCATGGTAGGCCTGAAGTACATTACGTTTGTTAACTACAGGTCATAAATGTTCTGAAATTTGGATTTACTATCAATATTATACACGAAACGCTTTATCTAAGTATTTGTTTTGAAGATGTTAACTGATATTAACTAATGCAAACTGTCAAAATCTTTGCGAATTTCATGAAAATCAGTATTATTTGGATTTAAGGTTTTGGTTATTTAAATGGTTCATTTAATATTCAGTATGATTACTCATTTAAATTTGAGAAAACTCAATATAATAATTAGAATTGCACAATGCTATGATTTTAACATTCAGTCATTTATTTGTACAGTCGGACAAGGTCAAAGCGAGGGGTTCCATAACCACGTGGACAGTTTTAATGAATACACGTCTGTAATATTTCAACACTGCAACGAAGTCAAAGAAAAATATCCCGACCTACCCATATTTGTGTTCGGAAATTCAGTGGTAAATACTAGTATATAGATGTATTTTCTTATATCAGATACAAGTAATTACAGTTTCATTTTAAAGCAAAGAAAAAAGCTCAAAACGAAACAAACCAAAACAAGAAAAAACCATAATACTATTAAGATGTGACATTAAATAAAAGTTTAGAGAAGGGGTCGTAAAGGAAGCTATTTGAGTTTTATTTAATATGCTTTATGGCAGGGAGGTTTATACTGTAATAGTGGTTATTTACGCGGATGGTTAAGTACGCGTTTGCTACTGTCAAACAATACGCGTGTGTATTAATTACGTGGATGCATGACTTACCATTTTTCAGTTTTAATTTTTTTTCATAAGTTAGGGGTTATTTCAAGCGCTTTTTATAGCTTACCGCGCTACTAAATACCTACTTTTACAGTATGTCATAAAAAAAATAATCAGTTAGCAAATGTTATTATTTTCAAGGGAGCTACGATAGCACTATTAGCAGCTGTCCAAAAGCCAGGTTTGTTCCAGGGACTGGTATTATCTGGAACTTTACTCCTGCCCACTGGAGGACCACCTTCATTTCTACGAGTAAGATTACAATTTGATACTTACACCATTGGAAGAATAAAATCAGATATTGAATGCAAATTATGTCCTACATAGTCTAACCGTTCTAAGTTTTTTAACACACCGTGTATAACAAAATGTTTACCCCATGTATGTATTGGGTTAACTGTTATAGAACAATACCAATACCATTGATCTGCAATTTATTCATTATGTCACCACGATGAATGCATTTAGAGAGTGAATACTTTTTACGTCGGTTCTACCTATTGTAGTTTGAATACAATATTTGCATTAAATCTGATCTCTGTTCTTATGGTTAAAAATTCTATAACGAAATTGTGTCATTGTGTCAACATTCCATGCGATCAGCTAGCATGCATATGGTTATGAAAAATCGTTTAGAACACTGTGCCGGATAATTATGCCATTGCCAAGGTGGCATTTTTGCACCCGCTTAAGATGCAGTTTCTGAAAAATCCGTACATACCAAATCATAAACTATTGTCTAGAGAGTATATAACCACTTTTGTATTTAGTATGTTTCACATGAGATGTGAGATATTTACTTTTAAAAATAAATATCCGATAGAAAATGATAATTCCCATAGGAGAAACGGTTCTCCTACAGGAAATATTGACAATCCAATGGAATTTTTAATAATATATTCTATAGGAGAAAGCTAGTTCCTGTAGGAATTTGATTCAGTCAGGTAGTTTTCCTATAAGAAACTAAAATTTCCTATCGGATTTGATCAAATCCTATCGGAATTGAAATTCACATGGGAAGTTTTTGTATTCCGATAGGAAATTTCAAATTTCCTGCAGGAAAATTTTGTTTTTTGTTTTTATATGAAAAATTATTTTCCTGTAGGAATTTAGTTTTGAAAGGTGAATATATCACATGACAGGTGAGATACATTGATAACAAAAGTGTTTAAAAACTCTTTAGGCAATGGTCTATCCTATGGCATATTTGAATTTTTTAATATAATTATGCAGCTTAGTCCGGTGCAAAAATGTCACATTGGCACTTACATAATTATCCGGCACAGTGTTTTAGGTTCACCAATTGTATTGATAAGAGTTTACAAGGTAGTGCTGAACAACATAATTTATTTTAATTAAATTTAAGTATTGATAGTACGGCAAATAGTTTAGTCATATTTATAAACATTAGTTCATGTTCTTTAATTGCATTTCCTGTAAAAGTTAATGTTGAGTTGACAGGACACTCTCGTTATGGAAACATATTGATTGGCTTTGCCAGAAGAAAATGATACCAAATGTGCTACTGTCATATAAGGCTTAAAGCTGTAGAGAATAAGATTATGACAAAGTACAGGCTATAATATGGTTTATATATTGTTCTCTATTCCTTTCTTTCTATATGCTTTTCAGGAGGTCTGCACAAGGCTCTTTCTAGGGACGTTATTTCCCCAGATGAAACTTTTCGACATTGAACCTTGGACAGTAACCAAGGATTTGAATGTGGTATGCGATTCGGTTACACGTTTTTAAAGTTGAATTGACTTATATAGACTATTTTTAAAACTAAAAAAAAAGCCACAAAAAGACTTGTTTCAAGATATAGAATACACAGTTGAACTTCGATATCTCGAACACTGGTATCCCGAATACAATGGATGTAACAAAGTGATTTGTAGATCCCACCTCTTATTTCTTTAGTATTTTACCCTCAACATCTCGAATAGTCGGATATCTTAAAGTTTTTAAATAGTCCCATCTAGTTCGAGATAACGAAGTTTGACTGTACTTTAATATGTTTATGTATGTTTATGAAAATGTCTATGAGACCCGTTATACGATTATAGCTAAACAGTTTATGATATAAAATAGGACACAATAAGACTTCTTTTTTTTCAATTTATAAATAGATTAAAAGATATGCAGAAGACCCACTTATACATCGTTTTGTAAAGGCACAGTAAGTTTTCTTTTTACTTACCTAGTACTTTGGATAATTGAAATACTCGCAATGTTAGCGTATACTTTTATATTTTTTTTCAACTTAACCTTGAAAACGTAACAGTTACTTTAAAACTTGCCTATCATACGTTGTTTAATTAAAACATGTTTTAAAATCATTGTTAACGCATGTAAATACTTTATTTTCATTCTACTTAACAAAGAAAAAGTAACTGTTATTATGTACTCAATGGCATTTGAACAAAAAATCGTATAAAAATTCAAATATTATTTAATTTGCTATCGTACACGATAACTTCAAATTTCCTTATATTGACGTTGAAACTTGTTTGCATGGAGTTATTCTAAAATCTAAAAATAAAGGAAACAACACTATTTTTATAATATACTTGTTACATCGAAACGTTAATTCGGGACATTTTTATAACACTTTAATTTCATAATTGCAATATGTTTAGATGGTGCGTTGCCTTCATGAATGCCATCATGAGACTTGAAGATACGTTAAAGTCTATTGACTGCCCACTGTTGATCCTCCATGGCGATGCAGACCCTGTTAGTGACGTCAAATCGTCCCAGGAATTATTTGATACTGTCAAAAGTTCAGATAAGGAAATAAAGGTCATTTAATTTGACATCTTCAACTTCTTTCGAACTAAATATTTAAAAAAAAGTCAAATACAATATCTTTCCGAATATCTACTATTAAGATATTTTGTTTTTGTTTATATTAGTCTTTATATGATCAATATGGTAGTATTACAATAGAAAGGGTTGAAACACATGTATAACATAGCTTGTTATTACTGTTTTAGGTTTATCCTCGACTTTATCATTTTCTGCTTCTGGAATCGGAAGAAGAGAGGTCAAAAGTTTTCGATGACATCATCAACTGGTTTTATAAGCAAATGCAAACCATTAAGGAATTGTAAAGATTGACCAATGAACAGGAGAAGGGATTGAACTTATGTTTTACTTGTTGGTATTCGACTTTGTGTATCTTTCATTGCTATCTCTTGTAGATTTTTTTTAAAACAAAATAAATAAATTTACCTTACTTGAAATTTTTCTCTCTTTGGTTTTTTCACAAAAAATATAATCTGTTGTTTGTTCGTTGATTTTACTCGTGTATTGACAAGATCATGCTTATACAAAAACACGTTTAACAAAATCGTTTAGTGTCTGTGTTTATTATTGTTTATTCATACATATCTTCCTCAAATAAAAAATGAAGAAAAAAAAACACACCAGAACGGGCGGCAAATAATTGTTAATAGTTTTTGTTTTCAAAACTGCTGTAAGACCTTTTCCGTTAAAATGATGCATGTTTCTTCCTTGGTGTATTTTGAAAACTTTGACTCGAACATGTATTGACACAAAAAAGCTCCATATCTGAATTTTGTGATATCAAATCTCACAAGTCAATTCTTTATATATATATATATATATATATATATATATATATATATATATATATATATATATATATATATATATATATATATATATATATATATATATATATACACACACACATGTATATAGCGACCGTTTGTTAACATTTATCATGTAGTACAATTGTAATGTATATGTAATTCTTTTGTCACGAAATTTCGTTATCCTGTGTGTGGTGTTAATGTTTTTTTTGTTTTTTTTGTTTGTCTGTTTCTTTGTCCGCTTTGTTTTGTTTTTTGTTGTTGTTTTTTTTTTTTTTTGGGGGGGGGGGGGTTTGTTTTGTTTGTTAAATAACGAATATTATATAAATTAAAGATAGACTGAGTACAAATGAAATGATTTATCTGACATTTTCAACAGATATATTTTAAAAAGTAATGGTTCATATTCTAGATGGGTTTATATTAAATATTTTAAGCTGATTATTTCAGCTCAGCGAAGTGTTAAAGGGAGTAAATTTGAACACATCACTTAATATAGAAAATTTGAAAGTTAAGAGGATATGAATACCGGAGGCAAGTAGTCTTACTTAAGTTTACAACAGGATACGAGTCCTATAATTGAACATTAACTAATTCCCAGTTTCACATTAAGCTTATGTCAAATCGGTAAGCAATCATAAATTTCTTACTACTGTCTCATGGCTATTGGTTATTCGAACAGTCATTTTGAAAAATTTAGGGAAGATGGGCCACTATTTTGGGCCCGGAAATGGACGGAAGAAGATGAACATTCAAAGGAGATAGAGAGGTAATTGTTACGATAAACTACATGTATTAAATCCGAAGGAAATTCGAATTCTAAAATATATGAATAGTTTTCATTTATATAATTATTTACATTTCTTTGTTTCAGAAAAGCTTTGCTCTTTATTTCTCACGGTCTTGGAGAACATAGCGGGTGTTATGATGAACTAGGAAAATTCCTGTCAAAATTGGGCATCTTAGTGTTTTCCCACGATCACAGTAAGACGTTTTGTTCAAATATGCCTTTTGGATTGAAACTCATATACAGCGTTTAATTCTACCTTTGATTATCAAAAATGTATCTTATTTAGGTTTTCATGAATAAATTGAAAATAACACAACAACGCTACGCAATATGCCCATACATTTATCTTCTATCATCCTATATGTGCATTTAAAATGTCAATGCACATGTATTTTCTCTTATCTTTCTTTACCTTCAAACAAACAGGTGACTTCTTATAAAGAGAGAGCCGTTTTTTTTAGTAAGAAATGCATTAGAGGAATTGCTTACGGGTTCATCGATAGAAACTGAATTAAAGATTGGCCGTTATAATGTGTATTTTTATTATTTAATACATGTATCTTATTGAGTATCTTATTATTTAAAGAATTTTTCTCAAATAATTTTTGCACTTTTATTTAAGATGGAATCTAAATTATCTGCAACTAAAATGTCTTTTTGATTCAAATTTTCTCTGAATATACACAACCAAAATTCATATTCAAATACAAATACTACACTGTTAATCAAACCATCCCTTAAATTATATGATCGTTTATAGTACATCTGCAACTTGGTTCATGCGCCTATATTTTGGTTTTCAGTTGGTCATGGAAAAAGTTCTGGGATTCACGTTCATGTTGGAGACTTTAAGGAATATACCATGCCGATCTTTGACCACTGCGATCAAATGAAGAAAAAATATCCCGATTTACCGTTGTTTCTGTTTGGACATTCAATGGTATATAAACTTTCTATCTATCTATCTATCTATCTATCTATCTATCTATCTATCTATCTATCTATCTATCTATCTATCCGTCTGTATATGTGTTTGTCTGTTACTTTTCGATATAAACTTGTTTTCAGGGAGGCGCCATGGCCCTTTTAGCAGGCCTGGAAAAACCAGATTACTTCACAGGCATCATAACATCCGGACCATTTGTCATTCCGTCCAGGGGCTTTCCCTCTAAATGTGAAGTAAATGTTACAAGTTTATATTATATCATTTTGAATACCGATAGTTTAATCCGAATGATAAACCATTCGGTGAACTGAATGTTAACTTAAAAGTCAGGAAATATGTCTGAATAACAAAAATATGCTATTAACTTACCTTTAAGTAACCTTTCAGCAATACTGTAAACGTATTACATTTGGCTGTGTATTCTATTTAGCGTTTTTGGCGGAAACCGGCGTCCACTAAATCAAGTGCATCGCCAAATCTAAAATATTTTAGTACATAAAAAGTTACATTTAGAAATGCGCTAAATCAAATCTACGCTAACTTGTTCAAAAATCATTTTCCGCCAAATATCCTACACGCTAAATATAAAACGTTTACAGTATTTTAATTGACAGAATAGTTCAGATTTATCCTAGTATATATGTTATTACTTTTCAGTCGCAGAAACTTTTTAAAATTGTAAAGAATTGGTAACCACCGTAATGATTGCATTGCAAATAGGGAATTTTAAAACCACATGTAATAAATTGATAATTCATTTTCAGCTCTATATTTATGCATGTAATAAAGGGATCTTTATCAATTTGTTGTAGATGTTTCTCTTGAAAAATATCGTCGCAAAAGTGTTCCCTCAACGGGTACTTTTTCACATTGACCCAAACGAGGTGTCCCGTGATCCTAAAACAGTGAGTTTGAAAATAAATAACTTTTGGCGATGACGGATTTTAAATAAAAAGATATATCACTGCTTGATGACGATTAATATCTCATTTTTTGGGAGTTGATTTTAATCAACTCTCCTATGCAGTTACTCAGACAAACCGAAAGTGAAACAGTGTTTGGACCTCATCACAAATCATTGTTGCTGACAAGACTTAGTTCTTAAAAATAATTGATGAATTCGATGTAATGTATGCTAAAGCATTGTTTTTCAAGGAAACTTATTTATAAATACCTTGAAAATAGTCAGATTATGAATTGTACGAACAATTAAAATATTTTTTATGGTCGTATGTTTTCCTACGCCAGTGTTCAATATAGTCTCGTTCAACTCGACGCTCGACTGTCTCCGTAAATCCTTGTCGGAGATTTACGGTGTCAGTCGTACGTTTGGTTGAACGAGACTAGAATTCAATATTGCTTGGATCTATACAATTTTCGAGAAATATTTCTATCACTGATACATAGTTTGATTGAATTAATTTTATCTTTAAATATTATTTAACATGATTCATATGGGGGTTTCTCGACATTCTTGTTATAAAACTGTGCTTAATTCAAATTAGAAACAACATGTACCTGTCATGCAAAATAGAATATCATTGATTTTAAAATGAATAAACATCGACAAAATCAACTCCCGTCAGTTCTTCAGTACTTTGATTACAGGTTGAGAGCATTAGGAATGATCCCATGTTCCACTCGGCATTTAAAGCAGGGTTAAGTATAGCATACAGATATCTAAGATAAAGATTGATTTCACTCCATATATCTATGAAAATAAAACAAGCAACCACTGTAAACACACAATATGATAGATGTTCAAACTGTTTAATATTGAAATTGACAAAACAAACCAAACAAAAACAAAAACAAACAACGCCATTTGTTTATTATATTGATTGATAATATAAAATAATATTGGCCTTAAGAGTTTAATGGGATTTGTTATACATGTATTATCAGTTGTGGAAACTCATATCGGTTTTTTTTTCTTTATATCCTATTGCAGACTTGGAAAAGCCTGGCTTAATTGCGCTGCAAAAATCCAAGAAAACATTAAATTGGTGAGTTGGCCATTCCTCGCTCTCCATGGTGACGCTGACCCAATCAGTGACGTCAAGTTCTCCCAGACACTGTATGACGAGGCGCCAAGTCAAGATAAAGAACTTAAGGTACATGTATATGTAATGCAAAAAGTCATCGTCATAACACAATGAACCTATTGTATATACAGACATGTATGGTGTTCTTTTGAGTCCATTACTCTCTATCTCCATACTAGAATCAGTAAAGCAGGAAGTTTATTAAGAAAATATATGGGTCATTATCAAAATATGCAGACTTTTAAAATATGTAAAACATGAGAAAATTATTGGTGAAAAAATTACTTTGATTGCAAAAAACACATTTAACAAACAATAAAGTATAACATCTAAAAATTTGCAAACATTGGAATCTACCATTTGGTGGATAATTAGACTAAAATTAAATGAACTGTGAAAATTTTGTCAGTGGTGTAACAGGCATATAGTATAGGAAAAAATTCTTAAATAAAATAAAATAATTCTTTTAAAATGATGGACATAAAGTTTATATCAACAAACTTCATTTAAAGTTATTAGAATTAGATAACAGAAAATATTTGACACATTTACATAGTGACCAACATAACATTTGGGACAAAGTCTTGATGTTACTCAACAAATTTTTAATTTGAGCATTAAAAAGAACACAACTGGATTTTTCTTTTAATGGAGCATAAAAAAGACATTATTGTAAATGCACTGGTGTTTTCAAATATACATGAATCATTGTCAGTTAATTTTATTTGGAGAAAAATGTACACGTTACACCACTGATTATTATGTTTTACCACTGACTTAAAGTTACACCACTGACCTAGCGATAATAAATAAGAGATAAGTGTGTTAAATTTTACTAAAATAATTATAACTATAAACTAATTTCTATTTTTGATTGCATTTAAAACATGAAAAATTTGATCTTAAATAAAAGTTTTCGTGCCTCTTTCTTTCATAATCTGAAGATAGACACACTGTTACACCACTTATAATCACTGTTACACCACTGACACAAAAATGGCATGTAGATGTTTTTTTTACATGAATTCACTCATTCTTTGATGTTATATTTTTTACTATTGGCATCCACACACTTTTATCCACCTTGTACCGAGTTCGAACTTTCTTCGGCACATCAATCTCACAAACAACATCTTCAATACTATACCAGCTCATATCAATCATACACTTTGGATAATAAAATTGAAATTTCTCCAATTTTCTCCAAAATCTATGCATACAATGCATATACACTTCCTCTTTGTCTATATATGTTTTTTGAAGCTCAGCTAGCATTTGTTACCTTTAAGTATTTGAAAGATTTTAGTATAACATAATAGGGAATGTGAAATGTCAGTGGAATAACGTATATTATTGTACACTATAAGTCATTAAAAAATTCGATTTTTTAATAAAAATATGATGTGGATAATTTCATTTCTTTATTAGAATAAATTTGTTTTCACTTTTATCTTTCAATCAAGTATTTAAATGGGTAAAACATAATTAGAGCATACAAAATGTCAATGGTGTTTCAAATAATGTCAATGGTGTAACAGGTCTCATTTTCCAGATTAAGAAAACACAATTGCAATTAAATAGTCAAGCTTTCTTTATTGTGACAGTGTCTAACTTGTAAAATTGATAAATAACAATTGTTCAAAATGCTCAAAATATAAATGAAATGGAAGAAAAAGTAAAATAATTAAATAATGTCATGTGGTGTAACAGTTTTTTCAGTGGTGTAACAACAATTTTTGGTTACACCACTGACCGTTATACCACTGATGTATCCATAGTAAATGTAGCAGTATGACCCAAGAGAACAGATACTACACTAAGCTACATAGCCTATGTTATAATGTGATAAACATTCATCATTTATGTGAAAAACGTTTTTGTTCTTTCATAATAGAAAACCTTAAATAGCACGTTATCCCACTGACACAGTTTACATTGTATTTTTCGGAGCATACTAACATTTTCTGCCATATTTTCTATCACAATGATGTCATCACTGATACATTTATCTTTTTAGTAGCAGGGAATGATGTCACTATGATCTGGGGGATTCCAACTGTAGTACAATATTATTTACTTGATGTATTTTAAGATATTTTTATATAATTTGCCTTGTAACACCAATGACAAAAACTTTTTGTACAAGCATATATCTCATCAAATTCATTGTTTTTAAAAGAGAACTTGTTAAGGAGCATAGCAGAAATTAAAATATGAATGTTGTTTTGAAAATTAACGGCGATTTTTGGAATAAAACATCAATATTATTGAAGATATTGTAGGTTAAAGACGTTGGAAAAATTTAATGACAACATAAATTCACCGAAATCTCATAACAAATAATATTTTTTTTATACTTTAAGCAGTAAAATTGTCGATTTATTTGTTCAACAATATGGGTTTAAGTTTCTAAAATCCAATGGTACTGTATATATTCCCCAGAACATTATTTTTCCCCCTTTAAATTGACACTGACGCAAAAGGCTGCATATTTGATAATGACCCCTATAAGCGCAAATTAATGTTGCCCCTAGAAGAATACATGTACATCTGATAGGGCGTGTGACGATGTTGTAGAACTGTTGATTAATTTCGCTCAACAAACTGTTGATTAATTTCGCTCAACACCCCCCCCCCCCTTGACGATTAGATAGCACGAGAGAGAGAGAGAGAGAGAGAGAGAGAGAGAGAGAGAGAGAGAGAGAGAGAGAGAGAGTGTAATCAGTCTACTTTCTCTGTTGAATGGTTGGTTGATGGCCTTTCATAAACAATTGTGCCATCAGCGGAATAATGCGTATCATGTAAAATTTAATTAAGAAATAAGGAATCATTCGAATGGCTTCAAGTTTATGATAGATTTGACCACGCTCCGACCGAAATTATCTCCTCATAATATTCAAAGAATCATTTCTTATTACTTATATTTATATTATTTCCAATTTGTACACTTTAAAACAACATTATTTTAAAACGACTATTTTTTATTTAGCACATGCTATGTATTACTACGCGGTGCAGCCAATATACCATTTCTCGGTTATGCTATAAGACACGCCCATGTTTTATGAAGTTGTTGGGTTTTAGGGTTCAGAATTGATTCTTAATGTTATCACAGACAAAGACAGTTGAAAATGTAAATATATAATTGTAAACATATTTCCTAATATTGACTACTGAAAACGTTTCATGCATTCTTTGTAGATATATCCAGGTTGTCTTCACCACCTAGTGTTAGAACTAGAGGAAGATAGGAAACAAGTTTTTAACGATATCAAACAATGGTTAGAAAATAGGATGTGAATAGCCTTCTTAGCAATATAGTTTGATAAGATGTGATCCTTGTATCAAGACAGTTGTCTTCTACCACGCATATCAATCGATCTTGCTCGGAGACTCCTCAAGACGAAATCATACAGTAGACATGCACCAGGCATATCAACCCATCTGGTTCGGAGGCTCCAACAATTTCTTTAAGAGTATATAACAGAAACCAATCTGACTGTGTTAAAATTATTTTTCTCTACGATATGCTATAATTGTATGTGACAATTTCATAGTAAAGCTGCCCTGAAAACAGAGTTGATAATTCTGCGGGTAATTTAAATAAATATGACATATATAGTGTGTAAGGCGTTGATTTCATTAACATTTTGAATTCTGAACAATGGGTTACGCTGCCTATCAATTTTCGTTCATAAATTAGACCATCTATATAAAAAGCCTTTGCGACAACAATATGAATAGATGTAAAAACCTTAGTATTTTTTTTTTACACTCGAACTCGTTCAATCTGTTTTATCACAATACTGTTTTCTCGAAGTAACTTTTCATCATAAAAGATGCAGCTCTAAAAACTTTAAACATAAACAACTCTATTTGTTTATATCAAGAAAACTATACGCTTCATTTCTAAATTGCGTGTGTTGTAGGTAGGACTTTTTTTAGAGTATCTATTTTTTGTTCAAAATATAAAAAAAATGTCAGCGTTAATAAAGTGCAATATATTATTTATTCATCAATATACATGCAAGTCATATATATAAAGTAAAATGAAATAAAAACAAGCAATAAAAATTTCTAAAATATTTAAATATATATTCTTCTATTGTTGAGCTTCATCGTGTTTTTAATATGTGCATTGATATGCATGGAATAACATCTTCAATATATAATCGAATTGGCTTTGTAAACTAAACAATAAACATTGAAAGGATACATAATTATGTAACATCAAGTAAGTAGGGTTTTTTTACTGCAGGTGCAACTCTTCCATTTTCGGTTTTAAATAAATCAAATTTAAATTTTTAATGACTCAGTGTTTCAATCAAAAGCAATTTTTTTTTACATTTCAAATTTGATGATTTTTCTATGGGTTATAAATCCAAACCTGACAAACATAGCGACCTGCAGAAAATTCTCGCTGTGTGACATCTAAGTGAAACATATGAAGTCAAGAGAAAACCATCTCCGCTAGCCATGGTTTTTTGGTCCACTCTGCTCAGTTTATGGGGAGCGGAGTAAACCGAAAACTGAAAACCCTTGGCTAGCAAAGATGAGAGAATAAATAACCATGGTCGGAAAATCAATATCAAACAATCAAAAATTACAATGTACGTATTAATAAAATTATCTTAGAGTACCGGTATCATTAAACATAACATCTACATGTACATATATCATAAGACCAATAGACCACATAATCATATAACACTGCTAATAAAATAATTTTAAAATTAAGAGGTTTCATGAACACAAATTCAGCATTAGTTTTGTTGGATTGAAGAAATCGTTGTCACTGCACGCAATATTTTTTGTACAGTTTATACAATTGTTTGATCTAAAGCATAGATTAAAAAAACCCAGCATATTCAAAATAACTCATGGAACACAGCAGCAATTAAAAAAAACTGTTTTAAACAAGTAGGCTTCGATTCCATTTTCTATTTGTACGTCCTCTACATAATTAAAAAATCGTGCAAAAATTAAAAGTAGCATGTTCTATATAAAATTAAATAGTACCGAAACCACTTTTCTAAATACACAATTATAGTTACTGAATTTTTTTTTTAAGTAAACTGACAATAAAAATTTGATATGAAAAATGATAAAAGCAGAGTAGTTACAAAATTGATCGTCCCTGTAGTTCATGTTTGTGTGAATCATCGTACAACATACAACATTATAATTTGATATAGATTGAGGTATGTTTTGTTAAGCATATAATGCAAGGCATACATGTACATGTACCAACTCTGTGCAATTACTACACTAATTAATTAATCATTCGTGAGGTATATATACATAAATAATGGTCAAATGAGGAGGAAGAAGAAACTTGTTCTTAAAATTAACTTTATGAAAAATTTACAAACAAACAAAAATTAAAAAATTGGAAATGCTAATCTACATGTATAAAATATCAGAAAAAAGCTAAACAATATGGTTTTGCCAGATTGTGTCTACAACGATGATAAAAAATTGATTTGAATAATGGTAATTCCAGAGAAAGCATGATATTCATATCACGTCCAACTATATGTACCTGTATAGCAAGTTATAAAAAATCAAAATTATGATATTTTGCAGTTGATTGTTTCACATGTTTTGTGATATACCTGAATCATGTATTTATTTTCTTTTGGCCATAAGTGCCCGAAATTTCTATCAAGGGACGATATGAAAATTATATTAAAATAATGAAAAAATTGTGTAAGTTTCTCCTGTATCTTATAATTGAAAGTAAATTTGACCAGTATGTATAGCACCGATTCATGATTGGCAAAATCTACTAACTTCAGATTACAACAAACAGAATGTATGTAGGGCCAATTTACATACAGACTTCATTGATAAAAAAATAAAAAATGAGACTTCTTTGTTCATCTTATTAATAAATAAATACCAGATAAAATCAGATCCAAGTTTAATAATATACCATCACATAGAAACATCCTCATATTCTCCTTAAAAGATTCAAATTGAAAAAAAATCTTTCAATTTTTTTTTTGAAATTAAATGTACATGTAAAAAAATAAATAAATAAAAAAAATGGATTTTAAATTGTATGTAATATCTATTTAAAATGGACATGTCCTAGCTCAAATCATATTTAAAAATTTAAAAACTGTTTTGACAGTTGTTATAAGATACACAAATAGTTAAATGAAAAAATACTAAATATTATGCCTACATGTATGACGTGTTCACTAAATAAATGCATTCTGAAGATTCTGAAGATTCAATTTAAAGTAGAGGCCATTTTCCTTCACTTTGAGTATTATGATCACTGTGAACAATTAAGAGCACCTTTCATTTAATATATTTTTTTACAGCCAACTAGTATTTTGCTGTTTTCTTTTCTTTTCCCATCTTTCAAAACTTCTTTCTAAATCCTCTTTTTCAGCCAGTTTAGTATGTCATCCTGTACCCTTTGCCTGTCTTCATTTGGTTCCAAAAGTAGCGAATGGTAAAACCCTTTGTAAATCTTAAAAGAGAAAAATCATGGTAGCTAGACTTCTATAATTAACGTGAAATCTCACTTCAATTTATCTGTACCATCATAAAACCAGAAGTACACTATCAATACTGTTAAATGAATTGAGTTGACGATATGTTTTCACTATCTATTTAATTATAGTTAGATTATTCCGGATTAGACCCTCGTTTTTTATTTGGCTTTTATATTTTCTGAATTTCAAACCCGATCAAATTTAAAAAAAAACAAACAAACAAGATGGCAGAAGAGAGAATGACAGAGGACATCAGCATCAACAACAACGAAATTCAACGATCAGAATCATCTGATAGAGGAGATGTGGAAATTTATCCCTTTCCAGCAATTACAAAATCTAAGGTCTGGGATTTCTACGGTTTTTACAAAATTAAAGAAGGACCCCCACTGAGAGAGAATTTGGACATGACTAAAGCGGTGTGCAGACTCTGTCTAAAAAAGTATATAAACAAAGGTTGGTAGATCAATATGAATAAATAGGTATCAAAATAAATTCCTGATTTTTTTCTAAATAAAGCTATAGAAAAGCTACATTTTATATCATTTTTCTAACCAATTACAGTAACTGCTACGTACTATTATTGAATTGGTACTTACCAACAAAATTTCTTTAAAACATTTTAGTGTTGCTGTTTTTGCATTTTACAACAAATATTGATTGATTTCTTCAAAACAGTTTACACAATATTTGAACACTTGCACTGAAAAAAGATTGGGGCAGTTGGCTTGAAATACTATTTCTCAATTTATCTATTCACATATACTCATACAGGTCCAGTACAATCACTCAATTTAGCTACATACATACTGGCGGGCGACCAGTTCTCGCCGAGTACCATTTCTCGCCAGTACATTGTGACGTTATTTTTCGTATGTAATTTTATGTGTTGCTAAAATGACGTCACAATGTACTGGCGAGAAATGGCACTCGGCGAGAACTGGTCGCATGCCAGTATAGCTTAACTAGCTTGAAAAATTGACAAAGCTTTATCTACTTACAGCTATTTTCTTGTATTTAAGCAATATAACTAAAATTAATTGAATGTATCTGATAAATACAAGAAAATGGATAAATGCAATAAATTCAGTGAGAAGATACATGTAACTGTAACAATTCAAATAATTTCAGGCAATACATCCCACTTAATGGGCCACATAAAGAAAGTGCATAGTGAAATGTTCAGCACAGGATCCGTACCGGGTGCTCAAACAACAGCAAAGTCACAAGAGTCTAGAAAATTTAAAAACAGAGAGACTTCAACAAATGGAAGGCTATCACAAGACAAGCAGGAACTAATTGACAATACACTGTGTAAATTAATCGCTAGTAGAACAATTTCTCCCAGTGTGGTGGAAGATGAATTGTTTCAGACATTTGTGGAGTTGTTGAATCCAAGGTTAGAAACAATATGAATTACTCATGTTACTTTTCTGAAGTTTATCATTAACTGTTCTGAGTGTTTTTTTCTCCAACAATTACATGTGTAAAAATAAAAATGTTTATCATGTTGAATTTGACCAGTTTAATTGAAAGGATTAATTTTATTTTGAATAAATTCAATTGTCAAAATCTGAACCAATTTTTAAAGAAAAATTGAAATTGGATGTATCCTTGTAGGTACAAAATTCCCTCTCAGAATGCCATAATGAGAAGTTTAGAAGATCTGTCCACAACTGTATTCATCCATCATGACGCCTGAACAACGTTTTTAACACTCCATCCTGCTTTCCAACAAGTGTGCATAATTTTAAACTCAACTCTCGAGTGCACTGTTCTTGAAACAATGCAACATGTGCAACTTAAGAAGAAGCGGCTGTATGTGACATCAATGAATATTTCTGAGCAATTCAAAGCCACACACCCGATGGAATTTTCCACCTTGACAGACGATGCAGTCAACTTAACTGACAGAAAGCATTTACATCCTTTAAATGTCCTGCTGTGAACTGGGATTGATTGAAAATCATGGCATAGGGATAAAATCAAATGATATATGATCTCTTAACACTTAAGAAATAAAGCCAATGAGAAAAAGAAAGAACGATTATTAATATATTCATAGTGCAGTTGTAATGATGACATTTTCAATGTGAAACAGAAGTTGCTTCCATTAGAATATTTAGTTATTCAGGGCCAGAAACATCCATTCAGAGACTTTTATGAATGCAATGTACAGTGTCATCACTACATGTAAATTATTAATATTAAAAACATGGTTAATTTAACTAATGTCTTAAGCTTTTCTGCATTGCTCAAGGCAAATCAAGTATCCAAATAAAAAATATTATATAAATTGTAACCCTATGTAATGAAGTGTGTTAACATTGAATTTCAACACAAACCAGTACCTCTTTCTATGTATTTAAACCAACACATTCATTTCTTATTTTATGCTTGATTATCATTTGGAGTCTTTGATAAAAGATTAGATTCTTTTACAATGTGTATTGGTATTTCCAGTACACAACGTTTGTACCTTGATTTCTTTGTCCTCACTCTTGGCCTTGTCGTACAACATTTGGGATCCCTGGACGTCACAAATGGCATCAGCATCTCCGTGGAGCGCCAAGAATGGAAACTCGATGGACTCCATTCGCTCCTCTATTTTCTTCACGCACTCGATCCAAGCCGATCCCCACCTAAAAGTTTAAAGTATTTTCTCCCCATAAAAAAAAGTTGCACTCGTAAACAGTTGTTCAAACCTACAGAAAAAGTTTCCTTTAATAAAAGTTTACCCCAACATTCTAATGATAGGGTTATTTCATCATTATGTATTGGAGAAATCTTATATTGCAGAAACAAGTGCCTGTGTTTTAATCTAAAACTTACACTAGAATGTTTACAAAACACCAGACACTGCGATAGTACAATACTTTGATCAGAATTGTTGTTTTCCAAGTATTAGAAGCATTATTTGCAAACAATGTTGTTGCTTACAGTGTATTAAGCAATTCAAAATCAAACAAAGCAATAACTGCAGTAAAGCTGACATTGCATGCATGAGAATCACCAAAATGTCTCATCTTTCTGGCTTGGCTTACTTGTATTAAAAATGATAATTCAGAAAAAAAAAAAAGATTTCAAACATGAACCATAAAGTACATGTCTTAATTGTTTACACAATTAAGATTGGATATTCACTTTATGTAGAAGAATAGGTTTTATTTTTTTGTTGTTTTAAATTAATTAATATATATCATGTATATCTTATATAAATCAATAGGTTGTATTCATATTCACTTTGTTGTTTAATAACCTACTTCACTCTGACATACGGATGCACCATAGGGTCCTCTTCATATCTCTTGACCTGTGTTAAAGATTAATATGAAAACAGAATATATATTACATGCGTACATTGCATAAAAACAGAAAATATATTGCATGCATATTTTTCCATCACTGTACAATTCTCATTAATACTCTGACTATGATCTTATAAAATTCAAACCTAAATGCTTTATAACAAAATATTCAAACACTGGAATGAAATTTGGCTGTCAGTAAAATACAAGAAAGGAGCAATGATATTGGATACAGATAGAAAATGTAAATGTGCTTTGGCCCAGATGAGAACAGAGATAGCAATCTTTATGTAAAGCTGACCTAAGGGAAAAAATATCCCATGTAGAGAAAACATTCATTTTATGAAATGGACATTTTTTTATTCAACATGTTTTTATATAAATGTCCAATTTTTGATTGACATACATTTTATGAAATGGACATTCTTTTATTCAGCAGGTTTTTATATAAATGTTCAATTTTTGATTGACATACATGTATTTTGGTAAATTATTATTATATAGTTCATCTGACCATCTTCACAGTCATCCGCTTATCATGGGTCCCAATTTTTTTTATGATATTTAAGACAGGATGAAAAAAAGTTTATAAAGAAAACACAAGAGGAAACACCTTGTTTATTATAACGGTAAGAGGTCAAAGTCATCAAGATTTACAAGTAGTTGGAATGATCATAGTTGTGATAAAACAGATGACATGCTGCTAGATATGACAGGAGAAAGAACCTTGTATATTTATTATGTTTAAGTTCAAAGGTCAAGGTCACTTGGACATATTCATATAAAAGAACAATGTGCTAAAAGTTACTTTTCTTTTACAGAAACTGAACACATCTTCAAAATAATTATTTTCTTGTAGCTTACATATGGTATTAATTTACACAGTGGTATAATACATTGTATATATACATTATTATTTAAATAGTCAACTTAATAGTATATGCACGTACAAAGGTTGCAACATCACAAAATACATTGCCAATACATTTTTGCCTACCACACCTTTCAGCAACAACCTTTTACAAGGAGTCAAGGATCATATTTGCCTAAAAAAAGAGTGAACAAATGTTTGTGATTTCTCATTATTTTGGACCTAATTCATTTGGCAAACCAGAGTCTTCCTATATATATGGACATACAGATATACCTCAAATACAATGACTCCTATAGACTTCATGTGCTGGGAAAGGGAGTGGGGGTGTGTGTGAAAAACCTTATATCACATACTGTAGGTGAGGTGCATTGTGCAAATTGCATGTATGCCAAGTGAACAAAAAAAAGCCGAAAGAAAGTAGAAGAAAAAAAAACACTGACCTGAATAAGTAATGTAATAGCTAGACCCTGTGTACACCAAACTACATGTATGAAATATCATATCACATAGAGGTGCATATTAGCTGAGTTTATTTGTTTCATTTGCAGCAATCATAAGTTAAACTTCCTACTTAGATCAGACAAGTATATTCAATTTATTGACCACCCATCTTAGCTACTGTAACAGTGATTTGATCCATCCAACATTCCAAAAGTGTAAAAAAGAGTGCATCACAAAATATGGGGAAAAGGGATTAAAGAATGCATAATGTTATACCCATGGTCGAAACACATGTATTTGAGGTGGTTGAAGAGATAATCTTATTCTGTCCCTACAAAAAATATTGTCCCTACAAAAAATATTGTTAGTAAAACAGCACTGTCGACTGAATCAATGGCATGCAAGCATTGACTGCAAAACTATAAACAGAACTACAATGCATGGTTAGTAAAAAACATGAGAATTCTAAAGTTAATGACTAGAACAAACACTGCATTTGTACAAGCCATTCGCTATCAAAAAACAAACAATAGCACTGATAGAAAAGTGTAACATTTATATGTAATTTTCCCTTTTTATTTTTTTTTTCTGAAAGAAGGTAATTATGCCAGTGGAAATATTCAGTTCATCACTGGCAATGTTTCCAAATGAGTACATAGTTTACATACACATTATACATCAAAGTTATTGCTTTAGTTCATATTCTAAAACAAATACTAGTATATATATTACGATCTGTATATTAAACCAATCTCTTCTTATTTGTGACGTCAACTTTATATATGGAATGACTTGGGGTGTACTGGTTTGCGTAATTTTTTCATCTTTCTGACGTCGTATCAGTAAATGTTTAACAGTAATTTTTAAACAAACTTGAGCCGATTTTCATGATCATATGCTATTTGAAGAAAGATCTGACTAAGACAACAAATGATATTGTTACGACCAGTGCCTACATTTATACCTCCTTTAAACCATCATGATGATTTTTAAATATCAACAGGACTGGGAGGTCATGGCCATTTCTTAGCTACATGTATATGTAACTCCCTTACATAGAGAGTTCTGCGTAAAAAGGTTTAAATTTTAAACCAATTTTACTAAATAATAGTTTATGGCCAATTATGTTAAAACTTTACTGCAGATTGTTGGCCACCCAGCACTCTTCATTAAGAAAAGGATGATCATGAATATTGAGGAGACCACAGTCAAAGTTTGTTTACAATCTTAGTTCTACAACAGTTAGATGTGGGGGTGAATTGATTACGCTACCTGCTCTTTGTCTCGTGAAATCATCCAGGATGCTATGCCGCTTATTTTGAGCAATGGAAAGAAACGTGCCAAAATTTTTCCAACAAATATCTGAAAATTAAGAGAATATAAATGGTTTTTAGTCAGATCATCAAATCCCAAGTATATTGAGTTATTATTAAGGTTCCATCAAAATATACCTCTCCAAACTCAAGACATCAATATAAATATATAATTTTTTATGCTACTGCAAAATGAAAAGTTTGCATCATGTGCATGTTTGGGATGATTTTATGCACTTTTTGAGGGTGATACACTCTATCAATTTCAATTATTTATTTCAAAGTGTTGATCCATTTCTGCTTAAAAGCCATTGAAAAATACAGCTGAACTTCTCTGTTCTGAGCACCAATATCTTGAAAACCATAGATATGTTGAATATTTGGGAGTCCAATATCCAAACCAATAATTTTTAAAGTATTATCTTAATCCCATGGACTTCAATCCCACTATATTGAATACTCTATTGACAGGAAGTTTTTTCATGGAGTTTAAGGTACCTGAGTTAAGTGTTTGATTACTCTTGAATGCCCTGATAACTTACTTTAATTGAGACCAATGGCCCTGGGGTTGCATGTATGGCTGGCGATGAGGTTATCACTCCATCAAAGAAGTCAGGCTGTCCAGTGGCGGTCAGTAAAGTAATGGCTCCACCCTTGATAAAAAAAAAAGCATCACAAACACAGTATTCACTAGGTTTTTTTTTTTTTAGATGAATTAATTTTCAAGCAAAGTCTTTCTAATTCTGGTGTTACAGTAGATGTCTAAATGATTATAAAGAAGTATATATTCATAATCTATCATTATAATATATTAGTTTACACAGATACACATTTTTGTCATTTTGTTTTTACTGCCCCCTCTCCTTTTTATTTTTTTTTTTTATTTTTTTTTGGGGGGGGGGGGGGGGGTTGGTTGGGAAAGAGGTTAAGTGTTAAAGTATAAAATTGATCAAACATCTAAAATGACATGAAAATTGCTGTCTATTATTAGTTTTATTCCATTATCTTGACTTTGAAAGTTCATAAATTTAAAATTATAATTACGTCTTATTAAACATGTTTAAATAAACCTATTAAATTAAAACTTGTAAATGTACCATAGAATGTCCAAATATAAAGAGGTGAAGTCCTTGGTGTTTGTCCTTGACCTCATTACAGTGCTGGTAGATGACCGAGGTGTACTCAGAGAAATCGTCCACGTGGTTGTGGGTGCCTTCACTCTGACCGTGCCCAACTGCAAAAGTATCCGCCCAATATTTGGTAATTGAATGAAGACTAATAAATTAAAAATAGTTCCTTCCTTTGTACATTTTGTAGGAAGTACATGTTCATGTAGTCTCTCTCTCTCTCTCTCTCTCATATTCTCTCTCCTATTTTATCACTTTCTATCAGTTCTGCTTATCCATGTAATCATGAATTACATGGTATATGGAGATCAAGCTCTTACCCAGGAGAATTTAACTCCACCTGGAAACTTGTAGTCTTGTGCCAATACAATTACGATAAATGTGCTGTCTGGGGTATAATTTTCTGGATATGCATTGAACTCTACTATTAAATTTCAAAATTATGATTTATGATATCCATGACAGAAAAAAAGGTATAATCACCATGATCATGTGCAAAGACATAAAATCCAGTCTTGACAAGTGCCTCTGCTATATCATCATACCAAAGACAATGCTCTCCCAAGCCGTGGCACAAAAATATCAAGGCTCTGTAAAGAAAAAAAAAAAGGAATCTTACTCTTTTACATCTGCGATCATAAATGCACATAACTTATCATGAATTCACTGGCGTCGGAAGCAAATTGGAAGTGGGGGGGGGGGGGGGGGCTAGACTAATCCTCAGAAATATTGAGAAATAAGTAATACCAAAAATCATGGAAATCCTAATCCGTGGGGGGGGGGGGGGGGGGGGGGAGGGACCTTTACTTTAAAAAAAAAGAATTAGGTTCCGACGCCTATGATGATTATTGCTAGATCATATTAATTGAACTTCATTTTAGAACTATAAAAGGGAATCCTTTAAGTAAACGTCCATGTTTTTTTTATATAATGAGAATTACAGGACGTACGAAAATCATTTTATCGTACTGTCTACTGTGATTGTAAACAGAAGATCTCAAACAGTATAGTGTTACATACCTGGGTTTTTCATCTGAAAACCAATGCTTGCAAAATATACTTTTATCATCCTTAGACTTGATCAATTTTGTTTCGCTTCGAACTTCTGACATGATGACGCTAAAAATGAAGTATGATCCCCACCACAGGCGAATTCATTCAAGATTGCGTATTGTTATGATTTACATATTGAATATCGAACCCGATGTTAAATGTCGCTTAATGTAGAAAGAGTGACTTCCCTTGTAAATATTGTATGTAAACAAACACGTTGCACCAAATAAACAGGATCATGTTTTAGGACGCAGTGCGTGACGGTTATATTCTGGTGTGATCCTGATTTTGCAAGGACTTTTCCCAAAGACCGTTGTCCTCTGAGTTGAGGTTGACTATTTTCTCTTCTTGACCCGTGATAAAAATTGGTAAGTATAAGATATTGATATACCTTATATTTTAATGCTCATTAATCTATATATAATTATGTTCCACTTCAAATAAAGACATGGGGGAAACCAAGATACATGTAGCCGGAAACGTTAAGTAACACAGAGATCAGGTATACTTTAAAACGATTTTAAAAATATGACCTGGTTTTTTTTTCTGAGGTTAATGACCTCTGTAATCTTTGTTATCTCATCTGAAGCAGATTGATTTGAGGACCGATCGTGCCAAATGTCATAACAATTAATATCAAAATATATCATGATTACTATCCTTCATGGTAAAATTTAGAAGGTACGTGTATACCCCCCCCCCCTTCCCTTCTCCCCATGCCTCCATATACATGTAGATAAAGAATTACATGTATGTACACGTACATTACGGGTACATGTACATATGCATGATGAATAAGAAAACTGTTGCAACCGTCATGACAAAAAATCACTGAAACTAAAGTTAAAGTTTTTCAAGTTAAACTGGGTGTACATGGACAAAGTATTTTCTTGTGGGCCTATGTATCTCTTGAATGATAATTTCCAATGTGATTATAACTATACGAAACCAGGGACGTATATACGTCCCTGACGAAACCAACAAGGGTTTATTTCTGTAAACTTTGGCCTTACATGGTTTGCAGAACTGAATAGAGTGTATTTCAATATAAAATTTATAGATTTTATTTTAAATTAAGAAATCATTATTTATGCAATGATCACGAAATCGAACACATTCTCTGTGCTAAAAATAACCAAGCACGTGCATTTGATCACAATTTTAAAACAAGTATAAGGCTATTTAAAACTCAATGGTCATGAAAAGTGTGTGATTTTTTTTATATCAACTGTACATAATTGCATGAATAAATGTTCAGAATTTAAGGCACATCGATCAGACTGAATTCAGACAGAATCCACGGACCACGGTATTATAAAGATCATAACTTGTCAGAGTCTTTTTTTTTTTTAATTGAATTTAAACTATTAGCTGTTGCATGTCGATTTAAGACAACAGTACTATGAATTTTGTTTTTAAAATATAATGACCAAAATTAATGCACGCACATGCAATTCTTTATTTTTCAAAGATTTTGTTATACTTGTTTTCAGTACAAATAACTTACGTCTAAGGGAGCGGACAGGCTTTTCTTTACTGTTACATGTACTTAAGTATGTAAAACCATCATTAATTTTGTTTGATATACGTATTTATCATTTTTTTTTAACAGGTAATACAAACAGCTTCGAAAATGACGTCAGATGATGATGTAGTGACCCTTGAGGACATTGAAAAAGCAAGAGAAGTAGTCATGAAATCACCGCTCAACGTTCGTAAAACGCCCCTTTTGAAAAATATGACGTCATATTTCCCAGAACTGGACCCAAGCATAAATCTACACCTGAAGCTTGAAAGTCTACAAACCACAGGTTAGAAAATTGAGATTGATTTATGTATAATATTAGCTTTTATTTATAAACGTGCTCGGTTTATGATCTTTTTTATCGGTTGTGGGGGGGGGGGGGGTCCTTGGGGGTTACACTGTATGCGTCTTGGAGATGTATAATATACTATAATCTGATTTTTTTTCGATCTATAGGTTCTTTCAAAATACGTGGAGTTGCAAACCAGATGGCAAATCTTCCCCAAGAGGTGAAAAGTGGCAAAAGGAAGCTGATAACTATGTCAGCAGGGAACTATGGGAAGGCATTTGCATACACATTGGACAAACTTAATCTGTCTGGTCTTTGCTTGATGCCCTTAACGGCGCCATCAAGCAGGGTAGCCTTAATAAAGGTATGATGTTATAATTATTACAGTGATAACGCCGATATGTTGTTTTATCCTGCATGTTTGTCGAAATTATTAATCTATTAGAATTATGAAAAAAAGAAGTTAGCATAGTGTTTTGTGGAAATATTTATGCTTCACAAGGAGAAAATTGTTAAATGATTTAAGGTTAAATTCTTCAAATTCTACTATAAATTCATTTTTTAATACCTCTGGTCTGAGATGGTTGCTTTACTTCCGAGTGAATGATGATAAGCATGATATCTTCCGTTAATGATCAACTATTTGAAAGGAGTTTTCCACTTCAGCAACTCAAAAATTGAAAACAAATTTTAACATCAACTGCAGTCACATTGCCAAAAGCGTCATTAAGCCATATTGTAGGAAACATTTCCACTATATGTAGATGCACATGAAGGTAGTAAGAATTCATTACAGATTTATTTACTGTCCAAAATTAGATAATAGCTTGATTGCACAAACTGAGAAGTTTATTTATTGGGAATTATTAATAATCTTCCCAATCTACTTTCTGTTTGGTTTTATAATTATATAAATAGCAAAGGTACACTTGACCTTTCAACCCGTACTCATGTTATCACGTTTGTTATCTTCACATTCGTGTTCGTTATTGATAAAAAAAGTGAAATAGGTAACTTTTCGTTATAGTTAAAGGTTTCTCTGTTGAATACGATCATACATGTAACTATAAAAGGTGACTTATTAAACACAAAACTGAATCGCATTTCTGTTAGCTGCAATATCATAGCTCTCTCCGATTTTTTTAATATCTGGCATTCTCTCTCTCTCTCTCTCTCTCTCTCTCTCTCTCTCTCTCTCTCTCTCTCTCTCTTTCCCCACCCTCGCCAAAAAACAACAACAAACAAACAAAACAAAAAAAAAAAACAAAAAAAAAAAAAAACTGGAGAAGGCTACATTGCTGTAACTCCATATTATTGTGAGTTTAATTAAGTAAAATTATGAAATGCAATTTTACTTTTAGTTAATTTAGTTTGTAAGGGAATTGTAAGGGATACTAGTTGTCCATGCACCCATAGCTGCCCCTTTTGTAATGCGTCGCATTTATACACACGCACTTGTTACTGCTTAAAGTCTGCCCTAGTCTGACTATAGCGTGCTCCTACTTTTTCACTTTGTTATACAAAGTGTAATAATAGGGACTGGCTTTAGTCAGACTGAAGTCTGTCCCAATTTATAATGATAACGGTGTTATTTATTATAATACTCTGGGGTAAACTGTGTCACAGAAACAAGTGCCCGTGCATATGAAATGCATGTGAAACCTGAAGCCACAATTAATCAGTTGGACTTAGTATAAAACAAAAATATGCTATACATGTAGATATGATAAACTAGTTATATACAGGGCAGTCGTTTATAAATGCATGCATGGATACGATCCGTATTTCGTGTTTATTTGCATGACAATAAGTGTGCTATTGCGAGTGTGTATCTGTGATAAAAATCTAATGTTATTGAAGAAATCTCAGTTCCCCCGTCAACGGTCATCAAATTTCGATATCTGATTTAGTTTTAAAATTGTTGAGGCATTCTCCTTTCATTTATATGTGCCTTTTATAGTTAATGTGCTACATGTTTTGAAAAATATATTTAAAAAAAAACAACACCCGTAGCAGTTGGTCTAAATCATTTAATTGACAAAACAGGCCATGAAGATGCGACAAGTCTTTCAAAACATTTTCTTTTGATTTTTTTTTTATCATTATAAATCTTATTATTGTATAGAATTAGCATCGTAAGACGGCTTTTTTTTCTTTCTTTTTTTTTGGGGGGGGGGGGGGGGGGGCGAATTGCCAAATAAATTTTATCTTGTTTTTTTTTTACCCTCAATAAGCACTGACCAATTTTAAAACGCCAAAAGTAAATGTACTGTAAAATAAAATCACGAAATCTTGTATATTTTTATGTAAATAAGAAAATATATTGAAAACTTCTTACATGTACTATAAAATAATTAACATTATCGAGCATTTGCGACGCATTTTTATTTTGCAAATTTTGTTCTATAATCATCACCGATGTTTACATGTAGTTTCAGACGTGAAGTTGAAGTGGAAAACTCCTTTTTATCGGTTTTGTTCAACTTATATGCTTGAAACACGTTTCGTTCTCATCGAATTTTGGTCTCTTAATGTGGACGTTTTTCTTAATGTGCTTGAAAAGTATGCCATTTCTCCTTTTAGAGTTTAGGGGTTTCTGTGGAGCAGTGCCCCACCTCTGAATTAACTAGTGAAGTAAACAGATATGTCCAGAAAGAGAACTTTATATATTACCACTCCTTTGATGATGCTAGATTGATTGCTGGTTACGGAAGGTATCCACGGAGCTCGACTCTTGAACTCTAACCTTTCACCTTACTGAACCTTTAACCCTATTGTGAACTGCTGTGAATTGCAAGAAGAATTACTGTAGAAAGTTATACTTTTGTTCGTTTCAGGGACGAGAGAAAAATAACTGCATGGGTTTTAAAGCTAATTTTCCCTTCTATGCCAAAACATATTTTTGGTTGAAAAGAGTCAAAATGACGAACTATAAGTGGAGCATATTCTACAGTAATTCTTTGCCCAATTTTAGTATGTATTAGTTTTTATACCTAGCTATGTATGTATCAGTACAAACGTTTGGTAGAATAGGGCAAGTGTTTTTAACAAGCTAACTCAAAATTAACTTGGTTACTAACATTGTTACATGTAGCATTTGTTGCACAAGACAAACGATACAGCATCCGTTTAAAAAAAATCCCGCGACAATCCCGTCCAAAACCAGAGGTTCGATGAAACAAAGTCAGCGCAATAATGTATTTAAGAAACAATAAGCTTAACTTCCGTATTTTCTGTTAACCTATAGAGCTATGGTTGTGAGGTGGCCATTTATCCGAGCCATGAAATTCAGGCAGCCTTTTCTCAGTATGACGCTCATAACTTCCCTGTCCTTGATCCAATTGACGACGCGTCGTACATAACAGGCTGCGGCAGGTAACAGAGAGCAACCCCAAGCAAAAATATTGAAGTTTTACATAGGAATCACCCCGAAGCTTGCTTATAAACACATTTATATGCATTTAAAGGATTACTTATCGTGTACTTGTCATTTTCAAGAACATATGAATTTGATACTTAATATCAGTATAACGCAAATTGAATAATTGAATATAGATTCATAGTGGTTTCTAAAATACAAAGTCAGTTATTGGAAATTATATATATATATATTTTTGGCATCATGAAGCTAACGGCAGCTGTGGCAGGTTTTTATTTCATATTTTAATTTTCAATAGAGATAAATTAAATACTGCTCTTGGTTTGTTTTTGTGTCACGCAGACGTGCTCACGTTTTACAGATTCGATTTAGAAAAAAACAACAACATTTGAACCACGTAGTAAAAATGATGTCGTAAAATTAGGTTAAAAATTAATATCATCATGAATGTGTAGTCAGTTACAATAATAATAGCAAATTAGGAGTCCCGTATTCCTATCTTTGGGGTAAACCCTCGTTTTGCTGCCCATTCGTTTAAGTTCATAGCCTCATCAATGTAATGGAAACAACAAAATACTTGTATACATGTATTTTTGCGTTTGTTTAATGTATATTTTTTGATTCCGTAGGATTAATTAAAGTTGTGGATTCTTACTTTTAGTAATTGCAATTCTAGATGATGGAGTCTACGCCCTTTGCATGTATTTCAAACTTCATTATAGTTTTCAAAATTTCACTAATTGTACTTAACATCGGATGTGTTCGGGATCGGTTGCACAACGTCTCTTTGTTTTAAGAAAGGCAGATAACGAATTTCAAGCAATTCAAAGCCAGTTGTTGCTCTTGGTCTTGGAAACCCGAGCAAAGGGACCAGTTTTGTCATAATGAGGCGATTATGTTCTTCTTTTTATTGTCTAAAACTTAGTTTTAGCCTATATTGATTGTCCTTTTGCAACACTGTCTATTAATACCACATCTTCATAAATACTAATAAAAAAACAAGGAGATATTACCTACCTTACCAGCATATGCTAGTATATACTTGATTTTCCTGAGGGAAGAATGGAATGTGTTAACACACTGTTCGCAATAACCTTTGGGTGCAAATCCAAAGCAATGAACATAGGTGTCCTCACAGACCAATTTGCAAGTGAAAGAAATTATCAGAGTTCTTCAGAGTTAAAAGTGTCTTGAAAGTGTCAACTAATTTTTGATTTTACTCCTTATATGCCACCTTTCTTACGAGTTAGACCCATTTTGCCGAGAGCTTTGTCATCCCTGATATAACGATATCTAAGTTAAACGCCATGGGATGAACATGCAGTTATACCTTATAGATATTCTCAATGGTGTCATCTAAAATAATATTGATATATATATATGCTTTTACATACTTGTTTATCAGTTGTTAAAGTTTTAAATGCCTTTGCTTAGGAATGGCTACAGTATTTGCCAGTTCCTCCGAATTTCTGAAGCATTAGAAAGAAGAGTTCTTGACAATTAAGTTTTAAAACACGTTATAATAATAGATTTCCTTTGGTACCATGTCTTTCTTTTGTAGATTATTTATCCTGATAGTTAGGGCTTCTTTTTTTGTCCATTTGGAATTGTTTCAGGTCACGTACTTTTGATTTAAAATCAGGTGCCTAGGAATCTTGAATTATTCCTAGCAATAGAAGAAGGGATAGTGTTACTGTTACATAAAGGTTAATTGTGGTTCTGCTATCAATTAAGATGAGGCTAGGAACATTTTGATACTACATGGAGTTTTACCCTCGAACATGCAGCAAGAGTTCCTTAACTAAGATTTTTATAGCCCTGTGATTTAATCACAACAGATAAAACCTAGCTTTACTGACCAAAATGAAACTCTGAACTTCTAAAGTTTCTTATTTAGTCCCCTCCTTGAACCTCATTCACCCAGTTTGTCTTTGCCCTAACTAATTTTTTTTAGCACAGTCTCTCTAGAAAAATGAAAAGGTAATCCTCAAATATCAAATATGCTTTTGTCGCGTCTTGTATTGTTGTTGCTTGATTTTGTTTACAAGTAACCGTTCATTTTGGTTTCTGTTTTCATTGCATGAGTTTCTGTTTTCACATGTCTAATTTAATATCAGTATTATAATTATGCATTTACAAGTTTGTGTCATGATTTAACGTTTGAAATATCATGATTTTATATATTAATTTCAAAATTACACTATAATTTCAATATCAAAGAAAGTTCCGTTAACGATACTTTCCAAATTCCAATGATTTATCAGACATTTCTTTGTCTAGTGTTGCTATGGAAATTTTGGAAGATGACGTCAGACCTGACGTTGTTGTCGTCTGCTGTGGCGGCGGGGGACTAGTTTCGGGAATAGCCGCGGCCATTAAATTGTCCGGGTTGAGGGACTGTAGAATTTATGCAGTAGAACCTGAGGGATGTAAGTCAGAGAAATAGTGCATGTATCAGGTACCGTGTTAAAACATTGCGAAGATCGGTTTTCATAACAATTTCTCAAGGTTGCAATGTATCCATGTGAGAGTTGTCTTTCCTATTAGAGGATATTTATACTTAAATCTCCATTTCATAAATATTCATAATTACATGTGTATAGATGACCCTTATTATCTTATATTAATGAGTTTTATAAATGGAAAACATGTACATGGCCTGTCTTATAATCTGAATATCTAAGGCGAAAGTATCTATGACTGTTTATTACTTGACCTTATTCATTATATGAAAGTGAAACATCGTTTCTATAAACACAGTATATCTTTGTAGCCCGGACAATGTATGAAAGTTTTCAGAAAGGGGAACCTGTTACAATGGCCGTTAATTCAGTAGCTACAGGGCTATCACCTCCATATGCAGGTAATAATCAAAACAATATTCATTAAGAATAAACACACATCTGATGTTGTTGGCAGGCACTTAGCTATGGGGGAGTGGGGGTGGTCACCTCCCCACCCCCATCCCCACACACTTTTTCTCGTAGCATATAATTTTCTTAATATGACATATGATATTGAATTATCATGGAGTCCCCCCATCTTTTTGTGGACATGCAATAGATGGAAGTAAAAATAAGGAATTTAACACAAAAGTTAAAGGTAAAAGAGTACTTCACCCCCACCCCCTTTCCCCTTCCCCATTAAGGTTTTCATGTTTTTGAAAACTACCTTTTTTTTTTAATTGTCAAGATTTTTTGGATGCAACTGTTTACACATTTAAAAACGATACAATGCTACGTGCTTGGTTGTTTTATATATAAAAAATTATGTTTAGCTGAAAAAATTGATTAAATCTGTATGTAAATTATTTCCTTTCTTTGTTTTTTTTTTTAGGAAAATTAACTTATCAGTGCTGTCGAAGATATGTAGAAGATGTCATTTTGGTGTCCGATAACGAAATCTTAAAGTGTATGTCAAGACTCTTTGATATTGGGTTAGTGGCCGAACCCTCTGGCTGTGCTGCTTTGGCGGCCATTTTAAATAATAAGATCCCGGATGTAGCGGGAAAGCGAGTTGTTGCTGTTGTCACCGGAAGTAATGTCACGCTGTCAGAAATGAGTTCATATATTCAATAAAGAGTGAAGAGACATGTTTGCGGATGATTTTTTCTGTCAGCTTCCTTCGTTCACTTTAGTTGAGTTTTAATTTGTGAACATGGATGGTTGTAACTTTTGATAAAATACAATCCGGTATTGTATCATATGATATATAAACCAGAATCTGTTTTCATTATATGATACAATATTATTGTATGTTGTGATTTAGATTTATATGTTATAAGTACAAATTGATATTGTATTTGGCATGATACATTATTGTATCATATAACATGATACGATATTGGTAAAACCAAATCAAGGCTAGAAATTGTTACATATAACATTAACTGTGATATTCATAGATTTTGATAATGGTGGTATCATGATGACGATGCGTCGATTACCTATGTCTTGATATTATGATTAATCTTTACAAGGTTCTGGTTCTTACTATTTTTAAGTACAATGTGCAATTATAGCTGCATGTTAAGTGAAATATACTTAATAGAGAAAAGAAACAAGAATGATTTTCATTATTGAACAGGAAAACTGACGAACACTAAATGGGATTGTTTCAGAAGAGTGGAATCTTGAAAACATGACAATGTAGTAGTTTTGGCGTATTCCAATGGCCATGCTATAGGGTTTACAGGGAATTTCTTATTTTGTTTGATTTTTAAATTCTTGAATTCTAAGCTTGTTTTGATATTTGTTAGGGATGAACAAGTATTCCTTTTAAAGGAATATTCGGAATGTAATGCTATTGGTCAGCTCTGTTAATGTATTACGAAAGCATTACGCTACATACAGTAAATATAGATATAGCACCGTTTTGAAGATTTCCGAAATAGCTTTATTTTTAGTAGGCGAATTAGACTGCTGGTGAATATTCTCTCGCATTTGTAAAGAAAAAGGCGATTTAAATCATTATGTATGTAGCTGTATCAATGTTTATTTTTAATGCAATCGGATAAGAGTAACGTTTTAAGCAATCTACGTGTAAAAGGTTGTCATTGCATAGAAAATAAAGAAGTGCAAGGTGCAATGCTTGTGCAAGCAGTAAAAATTGCCGGATGCTTCATATGGACAGAACAAAAATAATTACTTATATCTGACTGTCCTTAGATATTGTGGTACGAAAATCCAAAATTTAATAAAATATAGCCCTATATTTCATGGCACTCTTCCTTTTTAAAAAGAATTACTTATCATCCTAAAACATCGAAACTAAAGATAAATTTTTATTGGCCGTTATCAAAAATAGTAGAATTGCAGTATTTTAAAGCTTTTCTGGAGTCTTCTTCAAATACACATGCACTTTTAACATAGACATTATACTTGATTGTATATTTCAAGTGCCGATCTCCAAGTAAGCTAGCTTATTATTGTTTCTCAAGTGATATTTTTTTTAAACAATAGGTTTTTATGGGGTTTTTTTTGTGTTTTATAATGTTGTAAATTTTTTTAATTTACTGGTTGGATGTAAATACAAATTAACAACATGACAACTTTTGTCATGTTGTAAATGTAAATTTTGTATTTACACCAACCCAGTAAATTAAAAATTTACAGGATGACAGTTTCATGAGCTTAATAAACAAATGTAACAGTTGAAGCAAAGTTTAACGCTTCATCTTCTATCAATAAACGAAAAGGATAACGTGTTTACCCAATACATTGAGACATTAATATCTTCATATTTTTTCTTTATAAACTCCGTTTTTGCTGCACCATAGTTAGAATAAGCTCGGTTTTGTAATAGGATGCCAACAGCTCTGTGGCTTTTTTTTTTTTACCAATAATTACCAGCTTGGATTAAAAGAACACCACATAGATAAAACTGAGAAACTTTAAACTGCAAACTTTAAATATGAAATGTTAAAAAATTAAATACGCATTGTTATAACTTCCTGTTTCGACTTCCCGCATCATATTAGACATCCGAAACAAATTGACTTTCATCATTTAGTAAATTACTTATCGAAAGCAAATCGCCTGCTCACAATATACTATTTACACTAAAAATCGGAACACCTTAGTATTCTTTTTAGTTGAATAGTCAATATATCCTAGAATGGGCGGTGGTGGAAGCTGGCCCAGACAACCGCAAGGTAGTTTATAAATAAGTGTACTGTTTGTTTTTTATGAAAAATCTAATCGTAATAATATCACTGTAAATAAATAAGGTTGTATTTTTCATAAATTTGATCAAAATATTAATTGTCATTTAAAAGGTGCCTCACTACACCTTGAAAAAGTTTCTCAAATCAGCAGAAAATTACTTGATTATGATAGAAAGCATGATGGATAAGAAGTATTTATGTCAAATAGGCGAAAAAATGTGCAATTTTAGTAAAAAAATGATATTTTCAAAAATTTCATTTAGTAAACATAAACAAAAGCCCCAGGTGGATTCGAACTCATGACCTGCAGTTCACAAGCCTGATACTTTAACCACTGAGCTATGACGATATACATTTGAATCGATTGATACAAACAGTTTAACAAAACATTTAAATCGCCATCTTGTGACGTAGTGTCTTAAAAAGTATAAGTCTCGGTGTAGTGAAGTACCTTTAGTTAATTAAAAAGCTCAATGATAAAACATCGAACGATGCAGATTTATGGTAATATCCATTCGACATTTATGTCAATAGGAATTGTTACTGAATCTATTTTGGGTCCAACTACAAATGTGACCTCAACATCTGGATTTGCAGATACTTTCAGTGTTCCATTGTCAGGTATTTTCTAATGAGGCTTTTTTTGTATTGATATTGAAAAGGGTATTTTTATACATAATTTTTGATAAATATGCAAACATAAGAATCCTTTTATCATAATCGGAAATCAGCTACAGTGGAACGGATCTTATAGGCATTTATCGTGAATCTGAATTAAATTATGGCATGCTTTTTCTAAAGACTTTGAAATTATAATTATGTCACTTGATTTTTAACAATTGAAATATATTAAATTTTAGTAATTCGCCTTCTCATAAGATTTATTCAGTGTTATCAACTAATTGATTAGGATTTGAATTGGTAGACAAAAAATGTTCCTGATACTTACAAACGTAAAGTCATCACTATTTCTAAGGATCTCTTAAATGAGAAATGAAAATACCAGTCGCTGATGTGCCCTTATATGTTCATCGTTTTGAGAATTTATTATACTAGTAATGCCTTTTTAAAAATCATTTAACGAAAGTTAGCAAACTTTTCTATTAGCGTCAAAAGTATTATTTTGTAAAATCTGTAATGTTTGTATATCAAATGGATTGATAGAATGAACTTTTAGATATGACTTCAACATTTTGATTTGCAGATAACTACAGTGATCCGTTCGCAGGTAAATATGTTCTATGGAGGAAGGTGTAAATATATTCTAAGAAAAGTATAATTATTATTTTGCTTTAAGTATATTTCAATTTTCGTTACATATGACACGTGTCGTTGATTAATCAGCAAAACTTTGAGTACTAGTAGATGATTACTTACATGTAACTATACTAGTTTATCGTAAATTTATTTAAAATCACGAGTTCTAGGATGCTCGTAATTAGACATGAACAGTTCAAGGAGTGTTAGTGTTGTACATGTATAAAAAATTCGTTGGCTTGTTGCGTTACTTAACAAAAGTAGAGTTAAACGTATTTCTTTACACACATTAAGTACTAATTTCCGGTAAAGCGTCCGGTGTAGGCATAATTTGCTGTCGATACTGGCAAAACACAACGTACATTATTTACATCAATCAGCAAATTGTATCATATGAACACACAATTAGTAAATTAATTGGTATTAGTTGGTATACTTCCTACACCAAGAAAAGAACATTGTGTAAAATTTAAGCTACATGTCTACGCTTTTATCTAAAAAATACAAACGGCTCTTATACCGATAATCTATTATAATCTATTATGATTTAATGCTAATTTTAATAATAATAATAATAATAATCAATTATAATATAATTTGGTTATACATGAATGAACGTTAATTGTCACTTAACCTTATAACTGAAATGAAATACCAACTCATATATTTATCAAATTTAAAAAAATAATCATAAATATTAATTCATATTACGGACATGTTTTCACAATAAAAAAAATCGCGATTATACGAAGATGAAGAGAGAAGAGGAGAACTTTAGACGTACCGTTCTTTAGCCACCAGAATGATTTACAAGTACAACAAATGACTTCAGAAAAAATCAGAAGACTATGCTGGCTGAGTGTGAATTACGGTATTTGTGTTGGTCAAAACTTACCATCAATGTTTCATATCTGCCTTCTTGTTTGTCATTTACTTTCAAAGAACTGATAGATTGACCTCTTATATGGCCGGCGGACAAGCTTTTGGGTTTTGTGCCTAGTTGCTGACACATAATGTAACGTAAAAACAATTACTTTCTCGTTCTTATTGATATCCATTGTTATGTTTTAATATCTGTGTATTTTTGTTTTGTTTTTATAATGTAAATGTTTTCCGGAAGATATATTTACGAATTACCATCATATATTGTAGTTACCACATTCTATAGCACAGATGCTTGCTGATTGGACTTTGTTGGTTTGTACTTAATAGTTGTTGATGCATTTTTATTGATTTGTCATTGCAAAAGTGTTATTGATGCATTTTCAAATCTTCTTTTTATTGTTTGACATTGATAAGCAAACAACAAATACCTTATCATAATACTTTATACGGAGTTATTTTCGCCCCGTGTTATTTCGCCCTTCTTCATTTGCAAACGGTTTTGATTTCGCCTATACAACGTTGTGTTTTAAGAGATATATTTTAAGACATGGAAACGTTTTAATTTCGCTTGCTGACGACGAGGACAAAAGGGGCATAATAAGACAAGGCGAATATTTCCCTGTATACAGTTCTCAATAATTGTTATCATAGTTAGGGTTAACTTAGCTTTTCTTTTTTAGTACATGTAACGTAAACTGCCGTTCCAATGGGGAAAAATGAAATTCCTTCATGATGCATATATATATATTTGCAAGTATTTGAGGTTTATTTTGTTGATGTTACGTTTGCCAGTGAAAACATCGTAATAAATCAGATAAATAGGTAGGGCCCCCACTCCCCTATTTACATAATCTGGGTACAAGGAATTGTCATTGTATTAGATAAATAGGTCGGACTGTGTGTTACATAAGTAATAAAAACGTATGTATTTCAAACTAATATAATTGGTGTTTGCAAAGGAACATCTAAAACATTCCGTGACGAATATGAATTCCTTGTTTTGAGTTAGACTTGTTTTATATTGATAGTTTTATTCACAATATGACCAAAAAATGGCAAGTATCAATAAAATATTTGATGGGTTTTGCGTGTGAATATAGAATTCTTTCCAACATCCCCCCCCCCCCGAAAAAAAAAAAACCCAAAAAAACCAAAACAAAGAGATTTAACTACTGGTGTAATAGCATTTTAATTACTCAAAAGCTAAAAATAAATGAGAGAAAACATTCCGTTGGAAATGCAACCTTTAAGCCGTCAAACCATGATGAATGCATTTGAATATTTTAAGGTTTTTCATAATAATGTATTTATATTATCGAGATAAAAACAAAACCAGCAAAAGTTGATATATTGTTATTCAGAGATTTTAATTAGAAATTGGGTGTTCAAAAGAAGGACAATTAAGAAGATAAATTTCTATAATGAACAAATAATAAAATAAGCCATGCGTGTTTTGAAGGATGTTTTTTTCAAAGAAAGCAAATATTTACTTTCTAAAAGGCTTAATAAATGATATGCTACATTCAAAACAGGACACAGCACAATTAAACTAATATTGAAACCATATGTATATCATAAACGAATAAACACTAATGCCATGAACAATCTTTCTGAAGAGTCCACTAATATTTCTAAATTATATACATGTAATTTCCTCGGACTAGTTATAATCGCTGCACCATTTATATGCATGCAATGTTAAATGCACAATGTTTGTTTCGCGAAACTCCCTTTAAATAATAGATGTTTAACATAGATTTCAGGTTCAAAGGATGTTATGCTCAATAGGCTATTGTACATCTCCTTTCTTGAATCAAAGTTCTGATAGTACTGAAATAAAAGTTAGCGATCACTCCTTATTCAATTTAAAAAGTTGTCAAATTATGGGAATCAGCCTCCATTTTAAGCCGCATGCTACAAGAAATTTAGGAAAGGGCTATTGTTGATGGAATTTGTGATGACAATTATGTTGAATATTAGAAATTAGAAAATTCTCAAACTCTAGTCAATGGGATTCTTAGTTTTTATGTGCTCATAAGATTTTACTTCTAAACAACTTCCTTATTTCCAACACTACTTACGATGACTTTATTTTAGTAGTATCTACGCAGAAAACAGGGAAATCACGACGAATACTTGTATTGTTGATCACATTATATAACATTATACTCTAGGATACTATAGTGAAAAGACCGATATATCTGTCATGGGTGGACTTTGGAGTAAAGATGAACCGCGGAGTAAAGCTGAACCGCCTCAAGGTATTATATACTCTGATTTTATTTCCTTCTAAGATGAAGATTTAAGGAAAAAGATATGTCGTGAAATTTTGACTGAAAATCAGACAACTGTTAAATTTAGATGAAAGGTCACCTACATCTTTATTGTCTAACATTTCTTTCAGTTTCAAACAACGGTAAAACAACAACATCGATCATTGAACTCCAGGAGGCCTCATGCGATGAATATATGTTTGATACTACAGGTAAATAAAGTTGATTTATTTCATATTAATATCTTTTACATCTTGCGAGAGGATGTTCAGTCTTGATTTGTAAAACCATACGATGGTAGGTTTCTTAACATGACTTTCGCACCTATTGGATAAATACGTTCCCAACGAAAAAAGAATGTTCATTGATTGTTTAAGCTATTTATTTGGAATTGAAAGGATAGAATATCGTATTGAAAAGTGTATAATCCCATTTGCTGTATGTTTCAAAAGCAAAGAAACCATTCCAAGAACAATAAACTTATATCAAGATTAAGGTCTCATATAACACTTACAGAAACCACATTTTGTACGATGAGTTTAAAAAATCGGCATTGACTTTGATTTTTCTACAAAAGAGAAGCGAACGATATTGACGCACTCTAATTCCTGTAAAAAGTTTACTTTAAAGCTGCTCATGGCTAGTAAATAGGCACTATCCGCCATATTTCTTTTTTATCAACGCTATCCCTATAACCTGTCTATAAGCCACAGTCCTCTTAGCAGTGTTAAGTATTTCGCTGCAGAGGTCTCACCTATGTGGACGTACACCTTGTCTTGTGTTACTCAGTCGCAATGAAATTATCAAATTCTACGCATTTCTTTTAAGCCAGAAAAATACTTGCATCAAATAAACAGGCCAAAATTTATTATTTAACAGAATATGCACATAAAATAAGAATTAAATGCATAAAATCCAAAGACCACGAGATGAATACTACACGTCGGGCACGAGTTTCAGGTGTGCAATCGGGTGAAATGAAATCGATAGGTTTATATAGCACTACAGAGGATATCGTGAAGAAAAATCCGTGACATAGCATGCGACATTTTTTATTTCCATAAATCTAGACAGTAGACAATTTTAGCTTTGCAATAACACCCCTGCGAATGTTATTGTCATTTAAATTTTAGACCACGTGGTTTTTTTTTACCCTTTCAGTTTCACAGTAAAAATCATGCCTCGTGTAACCACTATACAATAGAGATTGTAGACTGAATCAGCAACCATGATTTTCGTTGAGTTCATTTTTTTAAAACAAATGTACAGAATCAAATTATATTTAAGAAAAAATATTCATATAGATGTATTTCATTGTGTTTGTACCAATTTTTACAAACAAATTTACTATCATGAATCAATCATCTATGCTTCTACCTGGTTCTTACAAATAGCTGTATTTAAAAGATTTTCATGTTTTAACATAAATCAAAGTAAGATATGATATAAAAAATAACCAGTACTTATGTATTTTGAGAATATTATCCGAACACTTATACTTCCGCTCGAAATTTCACAGGAACTGATCAAATCTCGGTGAAGTCTCGTGAACTGTCATTTGAGCATCTCTGGATATATTACATACTTGGCAATGATAAAGAAAACATTCCGAACACATTCGCAAACCAACTTCGAACACGATTGTTACGCTATATATCACTTCAAATCCTGGTAACAGACGTATGTTCAGTTGTTGCCGGTATATCCTCAACATTGATTTTAAGAAACACAAATAATGTTCGTAGTATAAGTTATAATGATTTTTTCCCGTGTCCATTACCTAGACTTGATTTCTATATGAATAATGTAATGTTGTATTACATTTTTTGAATGTTTATAATTTCAGGATGTAATATAACAATACAGGGAAAGTTACTGTTAGTTTTGGATTCCATCAACTCGACTTTAAGAAATTATTTCTCATGTTTTTGTGAAGTTGTCCAAGCACGACTCAATAACACCAATGTGACGATCGAAATAATGGCTGGCGGAAACCAAACGTCATGTAGCAATCCTGATATCCATTCAAATGTGGATGAAGCCCTTCTTGAAGAAAATCTGAAAGATCTTAATTTAGTATATGAACCCCAAGACAGATACGCAGGCATGGCGGTATTGCTAACTGACCGCGGATTCACCTCCGAAAACTTTTCAGCATTGTCGGAAGATCAGGAACCCTATGTGTATGTCGTTAATTTTGGTGAAAATGAAAGTGAAAATAGCTCTTGCCTTCGTCAGTTTAGACAATTAGAGGATATTGCGCAGATAAGCGATATTGGACTGGAACTGGAATCAATGGCGTGTAATCGTATGTAACTTTATTCTGATTTGTATGATAATTCGGCTAAACATTGAAGAAAAATGCTACAATATTGCACTTGTCACAATTTAAGTTTACTGTGCACCCGACCATTTTCTTTAAAGTTGTTAAAACCAAAAAAATAAGGATATTTTTTCCATTATTTCACAACATACATAAAGAAAATCAATCGATAGTATGTAAGTTTTGCCGACGACTAATTTTTCTGTGTGGAGAGTTTTGTAGAGTAAGCTGATTATATTAAATTAGCATTCTTTAAAACGTTATTACAATACATGTAAACATTTCATTATAAAGTTTTATGCAAGCCGACCTTGAATTTGTGAACAGAACCTGTAGGCCTTAGAGTACATGTTTAAATCAATATCAAGGGATTTGATCAACTTTCAGCTTAAAACAATGCAATCCAAATGCCTGAAGTAATATTTAGGCCAAATTTTAGAATACTTTTTCTCTCTTTATAGTAAACTGTATCACTGATCCCCATTTTTATAATGTCAGTTACAATCTGAGAATAGATTTAAACAAACTACATTGAATTAAAAAAAATGATATTCAGAAAGATTCTATCTGAAATTGAAATGATACTTTTGAAAAAAAAGTCAGTTTAAAGTGCAAAAAGGTTATAAAATTTGTGCAGCTTAATATATGATGATTTTTCTTCTTGCATACCATATACAATCTGATCATTGAGCATAATTGAAAAAAACCCAAGAACAAACAAAAATCCTTAAAAATGAAAAAAAAAAGCTTAAAAAAAGGGAAAAGGTCCTTTTAGATAATTTGTCACATTTACATGTATGTTTTAATATGTTACTCATATCAGAGTGTAAAAAAAGTCTTTCAGAAGTATGTCATTTCTGTTTTTGTACCTAGCTGTTTAGATTAATATACTTTTCTTGAGATATATGATGCAATTTTACAATCAGTCACTTTTAACATCTCAAAGTTACTGTAGTGTTTTGGCAGCAACAGTTATCTATTAACTGTAAACCACAAATCTTACCTGAATGTTTTTTTGGAACGTTTTGATAGTAAATTGTATTTCTTTTACACAGCTAGAAGTTTTTATATGAACAATACCTGTGTGCGTGAAATACCAAGTTCATCCACCCCTTCTTTGGGAGTTAATCAAGGTATTTTCTTTTAAATTAGAAGGTTGCACTCTACAGGAAAAAATATTCTCTGACATATTGCTTTAATTTGTATTCAATTTTGGGGAGATTTATAGCTGTGTGCACCTAAAGTTTTTTTTGTTTTTTTTTGGTTTTCTTTTCTTGTCTTTCTTAACATACCTTTTTAGTTGAAATAATTTGAACAACGTACATATAAGTTTACACGACACTTTTAATTCATGGAGACTAAGTGGTCAACAAATTAATTATAAATCTGGCTTAATCATTTTATTATGATATTTTTACTATACCCAGTTATTAAGTAAAGAAAATATCAAATCGTTTTGGCTTTTTTTGAACATTTTCCTATATCTTTATAAAAAGCTATTCCGCTGTAGATGGTAAATTTAGCCTAAGATATCCACAACCATTTAGGTCCCTTAATATTGGCCAGGGAAACATCCTTGTAAATCAACAGAAAAAACAATTTCGTGACACTGAAGTTTTTGTTTATAAATGAACAATGTTTTGCTCCAATGTAAGATAGACTGCCTGCAAATACTTCAATAGAATATGAAACCTTCAATCATTAATTCGTTTCATCTGGTGAAAAGCTTATTGAAATGCCAAAATGTATTTCTCAATATTTAAATTTATTTATTTATTTTTTCTTCTTTAACATACAGATCTATAAATGACAGGTACTACCTTACTATCAAATTGTAAATGTTGTACTTAAACCCACTCAGTAAGTTCAATATTCTTAATTATCAGTATGGCATCACTTTGATTACTAGTAACTTTTATTTGGTTAGTGGCTAGTTTGCCATTGCTCATTTCGAGTGTTGTGGCTGCTTTGGTCATGGTTGTTTTCATCATCCTGTTCTTTGCCAAAAAATGTAAAAGACGAGAAATGTGTAGGAGCAAGAACACAGATATGGAAAACTCTGCTGTAAACAGTGGGGTAGGTTTTTCAATCAATTCATTTATTTGACAATTAATCACAACTATAACGTAAAGGAAATACTGAAATGCATGTTCTGCAATACAAAATAACAATTTTTGGGCATATTAAATGTTTATTTATATCAGTCACGGCTGATACGATACAATCTGATTGAGCCTGTAAATACTTCAATGAATCCACGACTGATCGCGTTGAAACCAAGTCAACTAGCATTTTAGGTCACCTGATTCACGAAGGCGACTTATTGCGATTGGTCTTCCTTAGTTGTCGTATGTCGTCCGTTTACAATTTTACATTTTTAAATTTATTCTCTAAAACTACAAGGTCAAATGGGTTTTAAAAATCTCAATGATAAAAAAAAAAATCTAAATTTGCAATTTATAACACAAGCGCGTACGGTTCTTCATAGGCGGGGTCAAATATGAAGAACAGGAAGCTTTTGAAAAGTATTCTTCTCTTCGCTTAGACTTGTTGGATTAAAAATAAATGCATGATCTATGAAGCCCTTAGCCAAATTTGTGAAATCCATGGCCCCTGTGTCAAGGGGTTCAGGTCCTATGGTGGGGCCAATATGGCCATATAGTAATATATGATAAATCTTGGAGAATATCTCTCTCTCTCTCTCTCTCTCTCTCTCTCTCTCTCTCTCTCTCTCTCTCTCTCTCTCTCTCTCTCTCAATATATACCCTCCGCCTAAAATGTGCAATGCATGAATCCTTGGTTAAGTGTTCAGGTTCTTGGGTTGGGCTAAAATCACCACATTATGAAAATGTATTTTTTAAAATTTTCTTCTGCACTTCTACAGTCTTGAACGATAAAGTAACTGCATTGTTAATTATCTTCATAATTCAATGTCCTCTTCTTAAAAATTGTAAAATTCACTGATCATGGGTGTGAGGCTATTCATTGTTTATGGGAGGGGGGGGGGTGTATATTGTACGACAATATAGTAAGCATTCTTTTGGTCCCTTGAGTCACCCAATTAGCCATTAATCACTAGTCCTGCGTCGTCAGCTCACAATTTTATATTTTTAACTTCATCTTAAAACTACAAGGTAAATTCTCACTTGGCCCTTTGAAATTAATAAGTGTTCTATTTTAGTAAATCTAATTCAATTTACTATGCATATGTGCATTATAAACGAAACTGTGAATATTAAAGGACATTAAAGTATAAAGGAGTGTAGGTCTCTTTTGACCAAAAGTTTGTAATCTTTTGGTCCTTGAAGCTAATATATACGTTATCCGAGACTCCTCTAAGGTTTGCGCGCTCCCTTTTTCATGAATTGACGTTTGTAAACATGAAATGAAAAACTCGGTTGCTACAGAGAAGTCTTGGATGATTGTATAGGCTCTCCAAAATAAAGCTTAAAAAGACTCTCTAACAGGTCCAAATGGCTATAGTACTCGCCGAGGCATGTGGGTCTTTTGTTTCATAACTATTTTGCAAACATATGAAATGCATGATATAAAAAAAAAAACAATTCTTTGAGATTTTTTCATACATGTTATTCATTGCAGTTTGGGACTCAGGAAGGTTCTGAAATTGGCCTTTTGCCTGTAAACGATACATACAATGAACTTCGGGAACACGAGAAACGGACAAATGACGATGGGAATCAGGAAAACTATCACCATTTGGATTTGACTTTTGTTAAAGAGAAGATTGACCCTTCACAGTATGATCATGTGACCAATAAAAGTGGTCCTTACGAGTTTGTTATATCACCTGGCTGAGAGTCCATTTCATCGTTTTATCATTCACCATTCTTTTAAAACAATAACAATAAAGAGAACTATATATTTATTTTCACTCACTGATGACGCCAGCATATATTAATGTAAAAAATGTATACATTATATGACTTTCTTCTCCCAAAATAATGACATTACATTTTTGTTCGACTTTTATTAAATACTAGTATATGCCTAATTGGTCATTATGAAAAAAGAAATTGACCTCGCCTTTCATTTGACCTCGCCTTTCATGTATATGGAATCATAAATCACAGAATTCATTGTTCCCTATTTTATATATACAAGTATATTTTTACAAAGTTCGAGTTTAAAAAAAAACCCATTGATTGATGATATATATTCAATCGAAAATGGTTTGTTAAAGAAAAACATAACTGAAGAATTGCAGTTGAAAAATATTTTTTCTATTGATAAAAATGCAGGGTTAGGAATTTTGAAGGACACCGGCAAGACATTAATAACAAATTACATGTATAATGTTCCAGTGATAGAAATCGTATTTTTTGTGTTGATTATGATATGCTCCACCAAGCTTTTTTCTTTTAAATTAATAAACTCTCACTCTTTGAAATATTTATACGGTTTGTGATTTTTCTTTAAATTAGCGTTTGTGTTAAATTTGCAACACGCCACGCATTTTAGAGTGCATGTGCAAAGTCGAAATACAAGTAACTCTGTCACTGACACTCCCTTACTAAATAAAATACAAGCTTCAAAAGAGAAGAATGACAGTATTTTCTTTGTGTATTGTGAAGTACGTTTTATATAAAACACTTAATTCATTGTTGCATTCTATTAATGACCTGGTGCACACGGTGCATATAAGTACAATATAGGATGAGCTCTGTTAAAAAATTCACTTCATTCTTGATATTCAGTTTACCACAGTCAACGATCAAATAAATGAATCAGCGTACTCACAGTTTGTACTTGTGTAGCTAATTCGTTTCTCTCCAAATAAACAGCGTTCTTATAAACATACTTTTCTAAATTTATACTTTAAAATATATATTTGCAAATTATAAATAATTGAATAGACATTTACATAATACTAAAGAAAATGCATTAAATCAATATTTGATATCTTAAAATATGTTCAAAATGTATATTATTTAGATAAATCAACAGAAGAAATATTACAAACAGTTACGGTTCAAAGGTTCCCCTAAGTCTACTTTCTCGAAGTATTTTTCTGCCAGTAGATGCTAATATTTGGTGCAATTGATTTTTCTATAGCCAAAAATTGTATCATGCTGTTTTCATATTCTTCATGAATAAACGATGCCACCCCCCCCCCTCCCCCCCCCCCTCCCCCCATTGTCCTCTCTTGTAGAAAAAGAAAAAATCAAACTTGAAATATATGAGATGAAAGACAATTAACCATACTTCTGATGCGTCTTTCCTCACTGCTTCTCATACGGTATTTACATGTAACTGCTTATTGTAGAAAATGCTGTAGATTTTTTGATCAGATAGAACATATTTGAATGATTAAAACGAAAAATAAAATGTGTTTACAAACCAGAACCTCTCGAAATAAATTTATTAATAACTTAAAGATTAACAGCAACTTCATGTTTTGTTTCAATCACCCCGAATCTAAGGTAGATTGATTCAGTTAAACAATGAAATGCTATCGTTGATGATTCATTCGGGATATGAAGGTAGCGACATTGCAGAAAAAAATACATAACCTGCGTTAGCGAATCATCAAGGAAAGCATTTTAATGTTTATATTAATATCTTTCTTTTAACTAATTAATAAATTGATTTTGAAAAAGAGTTAGTAAAATTCACGAAATTACTGTTAACGTACATAAGTACGTTAGCTAAAAGAAACGTCCACATCGTATCATGTGAAACTTTGGGTCTGACAACACGATGAATATTTGTGCAGTCCGTGATTTTCCTTTGGTCGCTGTAGGTTTCGACCAATCGATAAAAGGCGTGTCAATTTCATACCTGTCAGTTTCTTGTCAGTTTCAGCCGCTGTAGATTTCGACCAATTGATTAAATAGGGCGTGTATATTTCAGACTAGTTGTTTCTATAGAGCTAAGGATTAACTTTAAGTTTCCGTAAGAAATAGAAGAATTAAAACTTGGTAGATGTAAATATAATATAATATCAAGTTTAAACTTTCTAAAAAAAACTTTGCAAGATTCTTTTTGATAATTTAAAAAAAAAAACTTTACAAATCTGCTTGCTTCATTACATTTTGTATTTGTAAAGATTAGATATAACTATACAAACTATTGTGATTACTATATAGCAGTCTGGGGGCGAAAATACATAGATACCTTTTTGTTATTAAGCTTCTACATTTCAATATTTATATTTTGTTGAAAGAGATGTCGATTCTGCAATTGAAATAATCTGAAGAATTTTGAAGAAGATATTTTTTATATCAAAGTGGCTTACTACACCTTGAAATAGTTTCTCAAATCAACAGATAATTTCTTGATTACGATAGAAAGGATGAAAATATAAGTAAAATAGGCGAAAAAAAAATGTGTAACGTTGTATAAAAATTTGTATTCTAAAAAATTTAATTCAGTAAGTGTGAACAAAGCCCCAGTCAGATTCAAATTCATGATCTGCGGTTCACAAACCCGATACTTTAAACACTGAGCTATGAAGACATTCAACCTAAACAATATATACAAACAAGTTAACAAAATATTTAAATCGCCATCTTGTGACCTAGTATCTTGAATAGTAGAAGTCTAGGTGAAGTAGGGTACCTACACAGTCAATAAGAGGCATTAACTGTACATTTTCTTTTTTTCATCGCCTCATAAGTTTGGCATCCAAACCTCGATCATTTATGAGATCGCAATATAAATATTTTGATACCGTAAACAAATTGACATTGATTTTTTTCCCCTCTGTAATACAAAAAAGTTCTTAATTAGTGTACAATTCGTAATAAAATACCGATGTTTTCAAAGTTAAAATATTATCACAGTCTCTGTTTTTATCAAATATTTAAGAAATGATGACTTCAAATTAAAAATCCAAAATATATAGTTTAAAATTCTCTCTTGAAAGAAAAAAATGGTTCATCAGGTTCATTACATTGAACATATTTAAGCTTTATGCCTCCACTAAAACATTTAACATGCAAAAATTATTTATATATGCTTAATTATATAAAATGTTGCTTTGGAGTTTAAAAAAAAAGACTTTAACCTAACAACAACCCAGGTGATATCAGCAGTAGGATAAGCAGCTTATCAAAGGACTCCTTTAGCAGGTAATGAATTGCTTTTGATCGAGAGGATTTGAGATATTTAATGTATCATTAACAAAAAAAAGTTTAACAAAAAGCGAAGCGAAAAATGCAGATAAATACATAGTTATTTTTCATTCTTTAACACGAAACTTCAACGGCAATGTCCAAATAAAAAATTAAAGAATCATGAAAACTATACGCATGTTGCGTCTTTTTTATTTTGCATGAACCTATTTCGCGACAAAGTCCAAAAAAAATGGAATTTAGTTATTGTTATTCATGTCCACGTCGTTGAAACAGAAAGTTTCAAAGCATTCAGATAAGATTTAAAACAGAGGACACGTTTCTTGCGTATACTAAGAAAATTTTATAAAGTTCATCGTCGCAACGATCAGAAACAATGCACTATTTTTTTCAAACATTAGATTCATTGTTCTTAGAACATCAATAAGTCAATACACTCCTACAATGACGTCAACGTATCTCTTGTTATATACATGCTTAAAGTACATGTAAAGACAGCGTTTAAATATGTTGCCATTTGCGTTTAAAGGAAAAACAACGTTAAATTGTTTAGCAACAGAGTCGAGAACAGTGTGCATAACATCATCGATATTAGAGTAGTATATTTTCTTATCCAATCGTATTCAAGAAAAACACTTCTTGGATTTGTTTGATAAGATTTCAAACATCAAACATAAGACCTTGCCCTACACAGGGCGAAAAACATCATTTAAGCAAGTCCTTAAAGGCGGCTTAAAGATGGCGTACATGTAAAGGTGGCTTAAAGGACATACAATCTTTAAGCCACCTTTAAGTCACCTTTAAGCCGAGCTTATAGGTCCTTAATGTCCAGAATTCTTTAAGGCGCCTTTAAGCCATCTTTAAGCCACGTTTAAGCATTTACGCTCCCTTTAAGTTGTCTTTACAGTCACTATCTTTTAGTTCCCTTTAAGCCAAGTTTGATCAAGCTGAACAACAAAAACATATATTAAATGCAAAAGCTCTTTTATAGGGATGGAAGGGGATGATCCCAGTGATGATATAATATCCAAGGAAGGGGGGTGTTCCAGGCGGTTTTAATTGTCGCTGCATTGAGCACAGATCGCTATCATCAACACCGCTCCAATGGACACAGATTGTTCTTATAAAATTCTTTATAATTTTTTTTTTTGCTTTCAGAGTTATTGTAGGGGTGAGCGCAGTCTCTGATCTATATCTGTGCATGAAATTATATTAAAGTATGTTTGTTTCCTATCATAAATTAATCGGTGAAATAAATCTCTCTCACTCTCTCTCTGTCTCTCTCTGTCTCTGTCTCTGTCTCTTTCTGTCTCTCTCTCTCTCTCTGTCTCTCTCTGACTCTCTCTGTCTCTGTCTCTCTCTGTCTCTCTCTCTCTCTCTCTCTGTCTCTCTCTCTCTGTCTCTCTCTCTCTGTCTCTCTCTCTCTGTCTCTCTCTGTCTCTCTGTCTCTCTCTCTGTCTCTCTCTCTCTGTCTCTCTCTCTCTCTGTCTCTGTCTCTCTCTGTCTCTGTCTCTGTCTCTGTCTCTCTCTATCTAATCGTCAAGGGGGGGGGGGGGTGTTGAGCGAAATTAATCAACAGTTTGTTGAGCGAAATTAATCAACAGTTCTACAACATCGTCACACGCCCTATCAGATGTACATGTATTCTTCTAGGGGCAACATTAATTTGTGCTTATATATTTTCTTAATAAACTTCCTGCTCTACTGATTCTAGTATGGAGATAGAGAGTAATGGACTCAAAAGAACACCAAACATGTCTGTATATACAATAGGTTCATTGTGTTATGACGATGACTTTTTGCATTACATATACAGTAAAACACGGTTATAGCGAACACGCTTTTAATGAATTGACGCTTACAGCGAAGTGAATTTCATTCCCCAAGTCTCTATTTCATGTTGTAAACTTGACGGATATAACGAATTACGCTTATAACGAAGTTAAATTGCCCATCCCTGGGACTTCGTTATAAGCGTGTTTTACTGTACATGTACCTTAAGTTCTTTATCTTGACTTGGCGCCTCGTCATATAGTGTCTGGGAGAACTTGACGTCACTGATTGGGTCAGCGTCACCATGGAGAGCGAGGAATGGCCAACTCACCAATTTTAGGTTTCTTGGATTTTTGCCGCGCAGTCAAGCCAGGCTTTTCCAAGTCTGCAAAGGGATATGTAGAGAAAAAAACCGATATGAATTAATCCAACTGATAATACATGTATAACAAATCCCATTAAACTCTTAAGGCCAATATTATTTTATATTATCAATCAATATAATAAACAAATGGCGTTGTTTGTTTTTGTTTTTGTTTGTTGTTTTTTTGTCAATTTCAATATTAAACAGTTTGAACATCTATCATATTGTGTGTTTACAGTGGTTGCTTGTTTTATTTTCATAGATATATGGAGTGAAATCAATCTTTATCTTAGATTTCTGTATGCTATACTTAACCCTGCTTTAAATGCCGAGTGGAACATGGGATCATTCCTAATGCTCTCAACCTGTAATCAAAGTACTGAAGAACTGACGGGAGTTGATTTTGTCGATGTTTATTCATTTTAAAATCAATGATATGCTATTTTGCATGACAGGTACATGTTGTTTCTAATTTGAATTAAGGTAGCTCCATACTCGTAAAATTCTCTGAGGAAAGTTGAAAAACTGAACTGATTTCGACTTAATAGACTTAAATGTCATCAATTGTTAGAAAAAATATACATGTCATCACACTTTTTGAGATGCCAGATAAACATAAACTAAAGCATATTTTAGCATTAGAAAAATGTATTTTTTTTCTGTTAGAGGTAAAATCTTGTAGGCAGAAATTTGTTTTTCTTGTTTAATTTTAATGTCAACTTTATCAGAAAACTGAAATTACAAAAATATTTTAAAATTAATCGTTGGAATAAGAATAAGAAAAACTATAGCATTTAGACATACAACTGAGAGAAAAGTCAGAAAAAGAGTTATTTCCCCTTTGCATAAATAAAATATATAAAAATTTGGAAATTTAGTATAAAATTAAGTGCGAAAATATCTTTAACCTACCAATAATTCTAATTACATCCATGTGATTATATTCACATAAAATAAATAAAACTATCTTGCACAATTTTTATAGAATTCAAAGTTTTACAAAAATGTGTGACGACACAGAACACTGGATCTACTTTAAGCACAGTTTTATAATATGTAGTGGACTTTTTCGACAAGAATGTCGAGAAACCCCCATATGAATCATGTTAAATAATATTTAAAGATAATATTAATTCAATCAAACTATGTATCAGTGATAGAAATATTTCTCGAAAATTGTATAGATCCAAGCAATATTGAACTCTAGTCTCGTTCAACCAAACGTATGGCTGACACCGTAAATCTCCGACAAGGATTTACAGAGACAGCCGAGCGTCGAGTTGAACGAGACTATATTGAACACTGGCGTAGGAAAACATACGACCACAAAAAAATATTTTAATTGTTCGTACAATTCATAATCTGAGTATTTTCAAGGTATTTATAAATAAGTTTCCTTGAAAAACAATGCTTTAGCATACATTAAATCGAATTCATCAATTATTTTTAAGAACTAAGTCTTGTCAGCAACAATGATTTGTGATGAGGTCCAAATACTGTTTCACTTTCGGTTTGTCTGAGTAACTGCATAGGAGAGTTGATTGAAATCAACTCCCAAAAAATGAGATATTAATCGTCATCAAGCAGTGATATATCTTTTTATCTAAAATCCGTCATCGCCAAAAGTTATTTATTTTCAAACTCACTGTTTTAGGATCACAGGACACCTCGTTTGGGTCAATGTGAAAAAGTACCCGTTGAGGGAACACTTTTGCGACGATATTTTTTCAAGAGAAACATCTACAACAAATTGAAGATACATGTATGTAAGAGTAAAATCTAGTGGTAATTCATTACTGTACCGGTGATCATGAATAATTATTTAAATATATGTAAGAGGGTAAATATGTCACATACCCGGCCTGGTACATCATACAATTGTATGTACAAGTATATGTATACATCATTTGCAATTGCCACATGCAGTAAATACGTCACCGATTATTGGTTGCATTGTTTGTTATAGAATTGATAGTCTAAAAATCATGTATAAAATTAAACATCAAAACATACTGGAACCGCGCCGTTATCAGGAAAACCGGGAAATTTCTTCCTTGCATTTCATTTAGCTATGAATTAGATGAACTTATATCTACTCGGTTTAAATTTATTAACTAAGTAGGCCTTCTAACGGTTTTCATTTAGGTATTATATAGGGGTTTTTTCACCGAAGACCAAGTTCTGTATTTCATTCTAAATACATGCATGCATGTAATTTATAAATTAGATATAACTGATTATAACAAACTGAATTGAAGTCAAAATCCTTTCAAGTAAAAAATACACATTCAATACATTGATTCTATATCCACTAATATATAGTATTAAAAAAAAAACAATGAAAATAAATGTATGTAAGTTGCTGTGGCGCCGAAAGAGTGAGGTGATGATGATAAACGAAGGGTCCAGGGTTCAATCCTCGTTAAGGCGTTTTATTATTATTATTATTTTTTTTGCATTTTATTTTCTAGAACAAAAACCGTTTTTAATACCTTTTCTATCATAAAGTTAATACATTTTGTTAGTAAAATAAGCACAACATTGAATTAAAAGATCAACAAAAATAGCTTAAATCTGGCTATAAGATCGTCTTTTTAAAAGCCACCTTTAAGCACCTTTAAGCTATCTTTAAGGAGAACTTAAAAGACGGTCATTCCTCATGTGCTACAGACACTGACAAAGTATACTTATGTTGTTAATCCCAATGTAACATTAAGTTAAATCGCTGTTACATTACAATTTATCAAAAATAATTTTCTGTTTTATGCATATTCAAACTAAATGTACTGAAGGGAACAAATCTTTACCTGGGTAAATATTGGGTCAATTCATCCAAAATTGTTCTACTCTTTACAATTACCAATTTTCTCAAATCATGTTTTACAAACTAAAACTCAATGTATATATTCATTAACGTTTTCTTTTAGTAGCCAACTTCAATATAAATTTTGAAAAAAAATGTATCTTAAAGAAATATATATTTTTATAGAAGAATATGGAAAAAAGAAAACTGAGAAATATTACAGTTTGCCTTACAAATGAGTACATGTTTTAACCTAGTAAAGAGATAATATGTACAATCTATCAAATCAATTGAATTCATCAAAGTTTGGGTGTTTATGATCTATATTACCGGAAGTGAAAATTAAATATTTGTTCCATTGTTGTCTTTTTATATCTTATAAGCTGATTTTTTAATGGAAGGACCATTTCTGTTTTACATCAACTTATATTCGTAGAATGTTGACATAGAGCATTTTCTGTATACGATCGAAATATTGATAAAAACTGTTCAGTTTAACAAATAAACAAATTCATATACATTTCATTATTTTTATTTGATGTTTCCAAATCTAAACATTTAAACGCTTTACATTGTATACTTTTTCTGACTTTTTAATGGTTGTGAGTTTGATATCCAAAGTATTTTAAGTTTATCGTTTCTTATAGTGTACAAAAAATACCGAAACTCACTTCGGACAAATATTGGTCAAATATATGTAATGCAATATACATACATATAAAGCAAGTCTTCTGGTTGGTATTTGCTAATTTGAAATGTCGCAAAATTTTGTTTTAAAAGATCCTATTGACTTTGAGCCATTATAGTAATTCTATTGCAGATTTTTAAAAGTCACTAAATTAGTATTTTCCTTTTTATTGATAATTTGCATACCTTTATGCTTTAATGAAACAAATACTGTTAGCAACAAATGCCTTTTTTTAAAATATCGATTACTTTTTGGACGATTAAAAATACGTAAATGGATTATTGAAATAAAGATCTTTATGCAACTTAAATATATAAATGAACAATGATTTGAAAAATCCATTTAATAACCCCCACCACGACCCCCCCCCCCCCAAAAAAAAACCAAACAAATAAAACAAAAGAAAATAAGCAAACACCCCCCCCCCCCCCCAAAAAAAAAAAAGAAGTAAAAAAAAAAATAAACAAACAAACAACAAACAAAAAAATCTTGTTATCTTTATATCCACTAATCAGAGATCAAAGAAATTATGATCAATCATGTATTGTCAGTGTAAACGATCGCCATGCTTAATCACATTTTCATCTCGAGGTGCTAAATGGAAGTGGCATGGGGAGAAGCCCAATTTTCAAGGTGCTAATGATAGATATTAAAAAACAATTAAAACTGAATTTATCAATCCATGTTTAGGCACTTATACCCTTATACCCGATAACCCATACCGTTTACCTGTGTAATTGTTTAAACAAACAGAACCGAGAGCATCTGATATTTAAATGAACACTTCTATATAGCCTTAAAAATGGACTGACGTCATTGTTTTGCAACTTGAAGAAATTTAACACATATGGAAAATCGTTGGCGCACTATTTATTTTAGCGCTCAGAGGCAGTTGCGCCAAAAGCGCTAAAATTTGTAGTGCGCCATATTTTCTCGTTTTACAGTATGATGTTTATACAAATGACCAAAAATATATTAGAAGAGTGTCCTAATCTCCGGGGCTGTAGTCCTGGACCAACTACGGACAACCACAACTATAGTAGTTTCGTCACAACAATCATCATCATCACCATCGTCATCATAATCATCGACACTATCGTCAACATCATCGCCTACACCACCATAATCATAATAGACATCATCGTCATCACCATAATCATCTATTTCATCATCATCATCGACATGACCATAACATCATCATCTTCTCAACATCAACAATATGACACTACAATAAGTGTACAAGTGACACCATAACACCATAATAAAAACAATATTGTATAATACATTATATAAGTACCTCACTGATAGTATCAAACTATGATAATTTATAAATAGTATTATATTAAAGGCAACATCTCAAAATATTGTAAGTATATGGTAACTAAGTTATTTGTTTACAGTAAACAACATGGCGTCTGAGACTTCCGGTGACGCACTTCCGCCCAAGTAGTTAAGTGGAAAAAGTGACAATAAATTGTAAAATAAAATAACGCATAGAAAATAGCCCTTTAAATCACCGTTTCTTTATACAGCAATAGCAAAAACTGTACTATAGAAAAAGACGAATTCCATTTAAACACTCTCGCTAAAGTCACACATCAGTGAACACACAGGTAACTCTACAGTGAACAATGGTCAAGGTGACTTTATAGGACGACTGCGTAAAACTAATAAAAAGGCAAAAATTTACAAATAAACTACACCAAACTAAATAAATACTTACCACGGTCAGCTATCCGTGTCCGCGTCAAATGCTGAACTTGTGAAACTAAAACATGCCACACAGGCTTCTAACACGATACCCCCTTCACACACTAGTACTAAGCACGTCTTTATTGCTGGACAGCTCGGCCGGGTATATCTTAGCGCCTATTGTTAGGGTCGGCCAAGCACGTTGCAAAGAATTATGGGTAAAACAAAATTGGGTGCGTTCGACATGAACAGTGATTGTCTCATTCTGTAAAACAGTGTCAAGCATTGTGTTGTAAATTGATCGACAGGTTTATTTTGTATTATTACTATCGAGTTCGTTAACGGGTTGGTCTGTTGAGACGGTAAGATATAATATGCTGCATGACAGTGCATTGTTCTCACAAATTTCTACAAACCGGTAGAGGACGTGTATTGCTTCTGCAATACTCTCAGAATGCTTGTTTTAACGAGTAAACGGTATGATGGAATCCATAAAATAATTAAATTGTTTTGTGTCCACAACAAATAGTAACGTCTAACATAAGTTAAATAAAATAAGAGTAAAAGAAATGAAGATAATGCATTAACTACACGAAATCATTTACATACGACTTGAAGTTTAATTAATTTGATTCCCTTACGTACGTATTAATTCTGAAAGATACAGGTAAATTTGTTACCTTATTGCAAAAAAAATTTGATTTCACACATTTGATATTTTCATGATATTTGATTGAATTCTAATTTTTGTTAAACTAATTCTTAAAGCGTCTAAATAAATTTTATTTTTAATGAATGTTTATACAATTTAACAGAACAGAACGCGTATCGTATTATCATATCTCTGCTGGACACGCCTTAGGCTTCGTTATAGCTTTAATTACTTAACATAAAACGCTTAACGAATAGGCTTACCGATTAAAAATAAACATGTATTAACGTCTTTAGTAGTTTGAATTATCAATGTGTTTGCATTTGTTAAACGACATCCTTAACTTCAGAGTGTCTCTAGTTTACAATGAGTTAATTCGTCGGATTCACTCTCGGCAATGTTGGATTCTATTTATAGATTTTGCATTTTAGATGTATAAGATAACAAACATTTATTTCTAAAGTACTTCCTTATTTCCCGCTTACGATGACTTTGTGGTCAGCAGTGTGTACGCAGAAAACAGGAAAATGTTTACGTGTGCTTGTATTGTTGATCACACAACATAACACGATACATTGAATGTTATAGTCGGTAAACTTATATATTTGTCATGGGTGGAAGCAAGAGTAAAGCGAAACCGGCTCAAGGTAAAATATGTTTATAACTTTATTTTCATCTTAAAAATTTAGATAAAAGGTTACCAAATTCTTTATTGCCTAACATTTTTACAGTTCCCAATCAAAAAGAATCAACAACACCGATAATTGAAACTGCGGAGGCTACATGTGAGGACTATAATTTCAACACCACAGGTAAATAACTGTTGGTATACTATACATATATATGTATCTCTTTTGGATGGTGTGGTAGGATATGTTTAATCCTGATTTGTATATTTAACACGTAAGGTTAACTTGATTTTGGCAGTCGATGTATAAATAAGTTCCAGAAAGGAAAGTTCATTGATATTTAAACAATTGATTTGATGAAGTATTTTATCAACAAACTGTAATCTTGTTCGCTCGTACATTCCATAAGTAGCCTCTATAAACAAATAATCAAATAACGTAATAAAGGATGAGGTCCCATAGCACTAAAAAATGCTACTTTTAAAACATTGGTATGATCGACTAAAAATAAATCGGCATTGACTTGATAATTTTGCAAGAAAAGAGAATCAAATGATATTGACGCATCCAGTTTGGGTAAAAAAATAACAAAGTTGCTAACTACACCTTAAAATAGTTTCTCAAATCATTAGAAAATTATAATTACTTGATTATGATGGATATTAGGTGGATATAATTTAAAACTGCGAAAACAATTGCAATTTTGGATCAATTTGAGCTATGGCGATAGTCAACACAAGCGGTTGATAAAAAACTATTTAACAAAAATTCAAATTATTTAAAGTCTAAAAAGTATAAGTTTCGGTGTAGTGAGGTACCTTAATATTATTTAGTTGCTTTGTAATGTCTGGTTTTTTGTGTTTTATAAACTCATAAACAACAATTTTCATTTTGGGATAAAAATCTTTTTATTGTTTAAAAATGAATGACCCTCAGTACAATAAAACGTATTAAACAAAAATGTCGCCACATAAGGAGTATCGACATCAATTCTAGCTACATCTGAATCAATAATACGACCGTCTGCTAACTTGCATCGTTGAGATGTCCCTGTTAGTTGGTCATCGTTTACCAGTTCTCTACGAATAACGGCTCCACTACAACCTGTGTCTCTTAGCACAGTCACTAGTTTATTGCCAACACATCCCTTCACAGCTGGCATTTCCGTTTCACAGAAAGCAACCGAATCACAAACACACGGTAAGTTTCCATGTTTCTCGACGACACTCGCGGCTCCTTGGTGACCTCTACCGCGTCCTGGATATCCATGGTTCCCATTATTGTACGACCCACGTTGAAAATCACTAGGGTAAGTATGTTTCGGTGTTGCTTCTTGTTTCTCGCTCGAATTAAACGGCCTGTTATTCGGACTTTTGCGGAAGTTGCAGTTAAAGGCTTTATGTCCTTGTCGTCCGCACTCATAACACTTCACTGCATTTCCAGATTGGTTTTGTTGCACGGAATCTTTGTACGGCGGTTGTCTATCGGACTGCTGTCGTCTGTCAAAGAGCGGTTTTTGCGTAAGTGAAGAGGATGTCACTGTTCTGGCCTCAGCAAACTGGTCCGCGTATCGCGCCATGTCTTGGATCGACATAGGAATCCTCTCCTTTAGGAATAAGGCAAGTTCTTTCGAGCAACACAATAAAAACTGTTCACGTAAGAACAAGTCCTTCAGATCATCGAATGTCTTGTTAGTCTTAGACAGCTGAATCCACCGCTCAAGGTAACTGTCCAGTCTGGTAGAAAATTGCATAAAAGTTTCACTTCCGTCTGGTTTTGAAAATCGGAACTTCTTGCGGAAACCGTCCTCCGTCATGTCAAATCGTTTCAACAGGGCGTTCTTCAACTCGTTGAAATCAAGTGCTGTTTCGGGTGAGGGTCTTGCGAACACATCCAGTGTCTTTCCTTTGAGTAATGCGCTAAGATGAGTCCCCCAAGTGTCTTTATTCCATTTCTGTGTTGTTGCGTATTTCTCAAATCTTTGAATGTACGCGTCAATGTTGTCTTTCAAGTCCTCAAACGGAGGAAGTGTTGGTCCTTTTATCACTTGAGAAGTTTCTTTCTCCTCTTTAGTCACAGCACTCGGTTTCATGTGAGATCTCTCGAGTTGCAGTTTGTGATCAAGTTCCAGTTCTTCTAGTTTTTGTTGATGTCTCTTTTCTTCTATCAATCAGACGTGATCTCGCTCATCATGTTCTCTTGCGGCGCGCTCTTTCTCCATCTGTAGTTTGAAGTCGTGGTCTCTCTCCTCATGTCTCTCGACTCTATGTTTCTCACGTTCGTCCCGCATTCTGGCCTGTTCCTCCTTCACGAATTGTTGAAGGTCTTCATCCTTCATCCCCATCTTGGTCCCCACTTCCAGTAGCTCCAGCATCTCCTTGACAGTAGACATGGTGTATTGACTGACAGACCAACTTACCTCAAAATTATCTCATAAAGGGACTAACTTTTCAACTTTTATCAAAACAATCTGCCTAACGTAATGTACTCACCAAGGGGAAAGGAGACAACAACCTACACTTGTCTTACATGTACTACATGTACTACAAAAAAGATCAAAAAATGAAAAATAAAATAAACCTTGGCAACTGTTCACTTATAAAGATATCTTGTAGTATCTGGAGAAGTCAACTCATCCCACCGCTGCCACCAATTGTAACGGGATGAGCGGAGGCTACTCCAAACAACAACAAGACATCTTAAATTTTACAAAATTTATTAACAAAAAAATAAGAGAAAGAAAGAAAAGATAGAAATATAAACACTAAACCACCCAAACACTCACACACCTTTCACTCAACAAGAAAAAATATGATGTTTATACAAATGACCAAAAATATATTAGAAGAGTGTCCTAATCTCCGGGGCTGTAGTCCTGGACCAACTACGGACAACCACAACTATAGTAGTTTCGTCACAACAATCATCATCATCACCATCGTCATCATAATCATCGACACTATCGTCAACATCATCGCCTACAACACCATAATCATAATAGACATCATCGTCATCACCATAATCATCTATTTCATCATCATCATCGACATGACCATAACATCATCATCTTCTCAACATCAACAATATGACACTACAATAAGTGTACAAGTGACACCATAACACCATAATAAAAACAATATTGTATAATACATTATATAAGTACCTCACTGATAGTATCAAACTATGATAATTTATAAATAGTATTATATTAAAAGCAACATCTCAAAATATTGTAAGTATATGGTAACTAAGTTATTTGTTTACAGTAAACAACATGGCGTCTGAGACTTCCGGTGACGCACTTCCGCCCAAGTAGTTAAGTGGAAAAAGTGACAATAAATTGTAAAATAAAATAACGCATAGAAAATAGCCCTTTAAATCACCGTTTCTTTATACAGCAATAGCAAAAACTGTACTATAGAAAAAGACGAATTCCATTTAAACACTCTCGCTAAAGTCACACATCAGTGAACACACAGGTAACTCTACAGTGAACAATGGTCAAGGTGACTTTATAGGACGACTGCGTAAAACTAATAAAAAGGCAAAAATTTACAAATAAACTAGCCAAACTAAATAAATACTTACCACGGTCAGCTATCCGTGTCCGCGTCAAATGCTGAACTTGTGAAACTAAAACATGCCACACAGGCTTCTAACACGATACCCCCTTCACACACTAGTACTAAGCACGTCTTTATTGCTGGACAGCTCGGCCGGGTATATCTTAGCGCCTATTGTTAGGGTCGGCCAAGCACGTTGCAAAGAATTATGGGTAAAACAAAATTGGGTGCGTTCGATATGAACAGTGATTGTCACATTCTGTAAAACAGTGTCAAGCATTGTGTTGTAAATTGATCGACAGGTTTATTTTGTATTATTACTATCGAGTTCGTTAACGGGTTGGTCTGTTGAGACGGTAAGATATAATATGCTGCATGACAGTGCATTGTTCTCACAAATTTCCACAAACCGGTAGAGGACGTGTATTGCTTCTGCAATACTCTCAGAAAGCTTGTTTTAACGAGTAAACGGTATGATGGAATCCATAAAATAATTAAATTGTTTTGTGTCCACAACAAATAGTAACTTCTAACAAAAGTTAAATAAAATAAGAGTAAAAGAAATGAAGATAATGCATTAACTACACGAAATCATTTACATACGACTTGATGTTTAATTAATTTGATTCCCTTACGTACGTATTAATTCTGAAAGATACAGGTAAATTTGTTACCTTATTGCAAAAAAAATTTGATTTCACACATTTGATATTTTCATGATATTTGATTGAATTCTAATTTTTGTTAAACTAATTCTTAAAGCGTCTAAATAAATTTTATTTTTAATGAATGTTTATACAATTTAACAGAACAGAACGCGTATCGTATTATCATATCTCTGCTGGACACGCCTTAGGCTTCGTTAAAGCTTTAATTACTTAACATAAAACGCTTAACGAATAGGCTTACCGATTAAAAATAAACATGTATTAACGTCTTTAGTAGTTTGAATTATCAATGTGTTTGCATTTGTTAAACGACATCCTTAACTTCAGAGTGTCTCTAGTTTACAATGAGTTAATTCGTCGGATTCACTCTCGGCAATGTTGGATTCTATTTATAGATTTTGCATTTTAGATGTATAAGATAACAAACATTTATTTATAAAGTACTTCCTTATTTCCCGCTTACGATGACTTTGTGGTCAGCAGTGTGTACGCAGAAAACAGGGAAATGTTTACGTTGATCACACAACATAACACGATACATTGAATGTTATAGTCGGTAAACTTATATATTTGTCATGGGTGGAAGCAAGAGTAAAGCGAAACCGGCTCAAGGTAAAATATGTTTATAACTTTATTTTCATCTTAAAAATTTAGATAAAAGGTTACCAAATTCTTTATTGCCTAACATTTTTACAGTTCCCAATCAAAAAGAATCAACAACATCGATAATTGAAACTGCGGAGGCTACATGTGAGGACTATAATTTCAACACCACAGGTAAATAACTGTTGGTATACTATACATATATATGTATCTCTTTTGGATGGTGTGGTAGGATATGTTTAATCCTGATTTGTATATTTAACACGTAAGGTTAACTTGATTTTGGCAGTCGATGTTTAAATAAGTTCCAGAAAGGAAAGTTCATTGATATTTAAACAATTGATTTGATGAAGTATTTTATCAACAAACTGTAATCTTGTTCGCTCGTACATTCCATAAGTAGCCTCTATAAACAAATAATCAAATAACGTAATAAAGGATGAGGTCTCATAACACTAACAAATGCTACTTTTAAAACATTGGTATGATCGACTAAAAATAAATCGGCATTGACTTGATAATTTTGCAAGAAAAGAGAATCAAATGATATTGACGCATCCAGTTTGTGTAAAAAAATAACAAAGTAGTAGTATATAGTATAGCAAACCGTTCTACCTTAAAATGATGAGATGATGAGCAAGCTAAAAATAGACCCGATGAGTAGCCCTATGACCTTTAAAACTTTGCTAATAATTATATAACAATTAAAAGTCTGAAACCTTTTAAACTTTGCTAATAATTATATAACGGTCGTATTATGTAAACCTTAAAATCTGTTGTGTAAATCAATACAAAGCTAGTGTGATGTAAATACGTCTCGGATATAAGTTGAAACAGGAGCACCTCTTTGGATTTAATTTTATTCAACATGAATATCGATAACCTATTATACCATGTCGAAGATATTATGGTAGAAAGTGAAGTGCAGAAGTGTTTAACTCTAAATGAACTGATTCAATGGGCAGAGCTGAATAACTATACTCAGCACCATGCAGTCAACAAGAAATTAGAAGAATTTCGGACAGAGTAAGTTATTTCGTTATTATTAATTTCGGTTTGAAAAATGAAACTAAATAGGTGTAAAAGAGAATAATGGATATATATCAACTTTTTGTTAGGTATAATGGCGAAGAAGATAGCTCAGACGAGAGTTTGAGCCTTGATCTCTATGCGGAGAGTTGGGAGTCCGATGATGATTTGTGTGTTACATCCGCACACCACAATCCCCATCAACCTGTGTTTTTGTCAAGGAAAGAAAAAGAGCGCCTGTGTGAATTATTAGATATTCCGCTCTGTGAGGAAACGGACTTTGATCAAATTCACAGTACACTGGAAGATGGGAATTGCTTATTCAGAGCAGTGTCCCATGCAATTAGCGATTCGGAAGAAAATCACCAGATTCTCAGAATGAAAACCATCAAACATGCTCAGAAAAATTCTGAAAAGTTTAGAGTCATTTTAAGAGAGGGTTACAGCTCAGTTAACGAGTATATAAAGAACACGAAAATGGACATAACTGGTACATGGACAACAGAATTTGAAATTTTTGCCCTGTCTCATCTCCTGTCTTGCGATATTTATACTCGCATTAACGAGAACTGTCAATGGCTAAAATTTTCCGGTTATGTTATCGGTCAAGACAAATCACTTATTACACGGAATATTTTGTTACAGCACCAGCACGAAAGACATTATAATGTTTACAAAAAATTCTAAATACTATTTTCAAAACTAGCTGTTATAAATAGATAATTATAAATAATAGGGCATAGTTTATTAGACTAGATTTTTTTTTTTTTTTTTTTTTTTTTTTTTTTTTTAATCGTCAAAGACAAAAACCTCGGCGAACGGGTATACACAGGGTGCTCGGCCAACGGGTATACACAGGGTGTTACTCAACTTCGAATCTTACAGGATTGCGTAATCGCACGGGCACTATACACGGCCGTCTGGGATGTCGCGCATCCCCCCTTTTGAAGTTACCCACAGGCCGTTTCGCCGAGAGTCCCCTTCTCTTTGAAGTGATGCCGTCTGCGGCGACAGACTGTCTAGCTGTCTAGAAGTACCCGGATTCTGACCACGCACGTGCAGCCCTGGTCACTTCTATTCTAGATTCAGACAGAGAAAGATGCAAGTGGTTTTTGTTTTAGTTTTAGTGTTTAGTTGTAGTTTAGCTCAGCCCTGTAGGAGAGAAGAAGATGTTGTTACGTGTTTTAGATTTGTTAGGAGAGAGTTTGAAGGCAGTAGAATTATGAAAATTGCAGAAGTGAATGCCCCACGTCTAGATCTGACAGAATTTGAAAATTTGGAACAATTACAGATAGTCAAGACCAGGCTATCCAGCAACGACATACAGAGAAACCCAAGGACGATAGTCATTCTTGGCTCTAAAGAATGCTCACATGTAAGTTATAATTATGCCTACATGTTCACGTAGATAGTCAGTTAAAAATAAAAAGAAAGTGTTTGTTAACATTCATATTTACTTTATTTATTTTAGGATGTAACTACCGAGGAAAAAACGAGCACTCTGACCAGCACTCTGACCAGCACTCTGACCAGCCTGACGAGAGACATCTTAACAAACGGCACAGGTAAATAAATTTTTTTTTTTTTTTTTTTTTTTTTTAAGTACGCGTCTCGGAGACTTTGACAACGATGACTGAAAAATTATGATTTTTTTTTTCTATTTAAAAACGAGAGAGATACGTTGAATGTAAATGACACAATATTCAGAATGTATTATTTTAACTTTTAGATGTTAAGCTGATTGTCCTATACGGAGTGATTTCCGTCATTTTTATTTTGACGGCCGTGATATGTATTGCCCTTGCGCTATGGAGGAAATGTAGGGGGCGCACCCACCCCATACCGATGCCGAATCCCTCGTGTACTTCGATATGAGTGACTTTAAAGTCGAATAAATTGTATATATTTTTTTATAGTGGTGACTATTTTGATTTGCATTCTGGAATGGATTTTCCGGGAGGAAGAGCTAATCCCACAGGAGGAAGCAGCAATTCAGCCACGGCAAGTGGAGATTCCCCCGCCACCAGTCCCCCGTAGATCCAACCGTACCAGGAGACCCCCGAATCGCTTAACGTATTGACTTGTAAATAAAACGGACTGTGTGTGATGTAAATAAAAGTATGTTGTTGTTGTTGTTTGAACTACATTGATATACTTTGAATTAAATTGTTATAACTGATTATTATCGTCTTTCTTTTCCTACTGGTACAAAGTTGAATCAGGTGTTACTAAAAGTTCATTATATAACCAAGATCCTTGAGGCACCATGAGTACGATGCATAAGAGCAGTCGTCGATATGTTGGAACTAGTTGATAAGAAAAAAAAATAAGTCTTAAGTATCAAGTATCATGAAGTATTCAAACGTGTCAGCGAGGAACAATAAGTTAACAAAATGTCTGAATTTCAGACCAAAATGTTGTTGTTGATATGTTAAAACATGTTTATGACCGAATCATGTTAGAATTATTCTTACGTAAAAAGTTTCACGAGGTAATCAAACAAGATCAATGAGGAACAATAAGAGCAAACGAAATATTATATCAGAGTTAACAAAATGTCTAAATCACATGCTGAAATGAGGGGCGATGGAAATGAGTTTGAACACGACTTTATCTCTTAATAAAATAAAAGGTTGCGAAATTTTTATGTAAATAATGAGGTAACATATAGATATATATAAAGTCGACAATTTCATCAAAAATACTGACATTCTGTATTCAACACAGCCATGGCCGTAACTCTGTTCAGCTGCGAATTGGGAGAAGGGAGAGTTTTGAGCATTATAAAAGACGAGGCGGAGTATTTTATAGATCTCCGGATTGTTGAAAACGACGATCAGCCGTCCAGGAAAGGCCAGCGCCTAACACTGAGCCGTTGGAAGAACCTAATCAACAACATTGAAGACATAGAAAAGGAAGTAGAGAGTATGAAAAATAAAGAGGACGTCGACTACCGACTTCACTTGGGAGGAAACATATTTGTTTCAATTAAAACACCGTACTGGTGCGTGAACCTCCGGAAGTTTAGGGACGGGACCATCCCCACGCATGAAGGCCTATCCTTAAAATTTGGACAGTGGCAGCATATGATTGGGAGGTTGGATGAAATCCACTTCCAACTCCCAATTGACATTGAGACAGTGACACCCTGTCAGCTATCGGAAGACCACCAGAACCAAGTCGGAATGCTCCGGTGTCCCGAGTGTAATCCAAACGATTTTGATGCATACAGTGACGATTAACTGTTTTTGATTTGTGTCTGTTTGAATTGAATTTGTTGAATATGTCTATCTTACAAATAAAAGCATGTGTTCAAACGTATGATTTTTCATTTGGTGTTTCACTGTAAGTCACTAAACATGTTTCCTTTTGAGAGTCATACAACGATGTCTATATCTGGCTGTACGGGCTCTGGTAAAACTACGTGGGTACGAAAACTAATGAAATATACTCGGGAAATGTTTGAGGGACCAAGTCCTGATAATATTTTATACTGCTATGGTATTTATCAGAATGCATTTGACGAAATGGAAAAAGAGTTACCGAACCCAACATTTTTGCACGGGTTACCGTCCGAGTTGGATATTAACGCCCTCTGTCAAAATGGAGATCATAACATAATCATTATCGATGACTTGATGCACGAGGTAGTTAAAAATGGAGAGATGGAGAGGTTATTTACTCAAGGGGCTCATCATCGTCGACTGACGATCGTTTACTTAAATCAAAACATGTACTGTCAAGGGAAGCACTCTAGAAATATTAATTTAAATACGCATTATATGATTTTACTGAAAAATCCGCGGGACGTGAACCAGATCCGCTGTTTGGGCAGACAGGTATTTGGCGGGAAATCCAACGCTTTGATAGAGGCGTATAACGACTGTTTATCCAGTCCCTATGGATATCTCGTTTTAGATCTTACCCCCCATGCCGAGGAACAATACCGGATTAGAACCGGGATATTCCCGGATGAAACCTGCATCGTATATATTCCGAAGTAATACTTATATTAGTCTCATTTTGGACAATGACTTGTAAGAGGCCACACGTGTATAATGAGTATAAACATATCTAAAGTTTTCATTTACCTGAAATTAATGTTAGACGAACAGACGCCCAAAGAGCAAAAGTTTGGTTTACTAATATACAGCGAGCCCAGTCCAAATCCGGGCTTTAACAGAAATAGTTCACAACCTGCTTTTAGGTTCCCTAACTTTGAACGAGAGTTTGATCAAGCTAATTCGTAAAAGAAGAAAGTTACTATTAAATTTTAACAATCCAGAACGCTCGTTTAAAACCAAACTCCGCGCATTGAGATCGCATTACCGTTACTTCACGGAACTTTTATGTCTGGCAAGCCCCGTTATTTTTCAACAAAACAATGAACTACACTCGGAAAATGGTGTTAATTCCGATTGAGCAGTACGAACGACTGTTAAAAAGAAAGCATACTGAAGCGCAGTCCGGTGCGGGAAAGTCCGCACGCGCAGAGCCGCCGCCGCCGCCGCCGCCGCCGCCGCCCGGTATTCCCGCAAAACGAAAAACCGACAAGTGGATTCAATTGAAATTTTGATATAAACAATGAATAAGACGAAGTATTTACAACAGATCTATTTTGATTCCTCTCACCCGGCTGCCTATTCTAGCGAGGAGAAATTGTATAGATGGGTGAAAGAAGAAGGGAAGTATAAGATTCCGAGAGCCGAAATTAAAAAGTGGTTACAATCTCAAGAAGCTTACAGTGTACATAAACAAAGTCGGGGTAAATTCGCTAGAAGGAGTGTCATAGCAACCTACAAACATTATCAGTGGGATATTGATACAGCGGTTTTAGAGTCTTACAAATCCGAAAACGACGGTTACGCTTACTTTGTACTGGCCATTGATATATTTTCGAGATTCGTATGGACCTTCCCGCTAAAAACCAGAAAAGGAACAGAAATGGCGAAAGCATTGAGCGAGATTTTTAAGACGGCTGGTCAGACCCCCCACAATATTCGGACAGATAAAGGTACGGAATATCTCAATTCCAATGTGAAGGAATTATTGAAACGGAAAAAAGTTAAGCGATAAAAACGATCAAAAAGAAAATAGCCCGTTTATTGACCCGTAATAAGACTCATCGGTGGAAAGACGAACTGGTTAATATTACCCAAAGTTATAATAGTACGTACCATCGAGGAATTGGTAAAACACCCAAATCCGTGACCAATGACGACCGGTACCGGTTTTGGCATTTACAACGGCGTAATGCGAAAAATCCGTCAACAGCCGCGGCATTTAAATACCTTATCGGAGATGCCGTAAGAATTTCACACTTGCGCGATCTATTTCGGAGAGAGTACGACGAGAGGTGGACTAGAGAAATATTTTTCGTTACCTCTCGCTTCATTAGAGACGGGTTTCATTTCTACACTTTAAAAGACTTTAGCAATGAGGAAATAGTAGGTAATTTTTACCAAAGCGAATTGCAGAAAGCGATCGTGAACGCGGATACCCAATATACCGTTGAAAAGGTAGTGCGCAAAAGAAAAAGAAATAACGAGACAGAGGTTCTCGTTAAATGGCTTGGCTGGGGGCGAAAATTCAACAGTTGGATTCCCCAGTCGCAGCTCAAGGGCGCGCCAACAACATGAGCGAGCAATACGTATTTTGTACCTCTAAAGATAGCCTTAATTTTCACCCCGAGAATAATTCCCATAGTTTCATCGTAGAGCTGCCATACCTGTTAGAATTTTCCGGCGATTGGGAGTGCGGTTTAGTAGATGTTAAATTCGAGACTTTAACTCCCATACAAATACCCGTCATAAACATTTGTTCGGACTTGTGCGTAAACAGTTGTCTCGGTAGTGAAAGAGTACCGATTTTAAGGAGATTGTTACACCCGAACCAACCCCTAGTTAATCCGTATTACATTCGCCTTGCACGTGATCAGATTCAAAGATTTCGGATTTATTTAATGTACGACACTCGTACCGTAGAATCATTACCGCTTACAAAGCTGTACTGTACACTTCACTTTAGAAAATGTCTAGGAAACCGTTCATTCCGGATGTAAACGAATGGAAAAAACATTTTGTAGAGAGCGCGGATATGAAATATATTCCGAATCAAAAGACTTACGTTATCGGTCAGTTCGGGAACGGAAGTAGACCAGTGACGCAGATTGAACTAATCACCCCTACCCAGCAAGCGGTTGAAATGGCCAGATCTGAGCTGAAGAAACGAAAGAATGACGGAGAACCCATCGTACATTTTGAGGCGCCTCCGGAGCCGAGACGAGCCGCTAAGAAAAAGAAGAGAAATTCATTTGTTTACACCCAATAATTTTTTTTTCTCAATAAATTATAGCTAGCATTTGGTTATTATTTCATTCTTTCGCTGTCTCTCAAACCGAAAACATGTACTGCGCCGAGGGCTCCAAACCGGCATTTAGTCGGCGATTAGCGCTTTTCCATAATTTCCCCACCGAGGCGGGGGTAGAACAAACGGAATGGATTGATATTAGACCTACGTCAAGTCCAGTATACGGGGGCGCAGTAGAGTTTAATATATCGGGGTCAGGTACGAATTATATCGATTTACAAAGAACAAGACTCTACGTGCGTTTGAGACTATTGCATGAAGATGGTTCCATTTTAAACGAGAAAGAAAAAGTTGCTCTTATTAACCTCCCCTTACACTCTATGTGGAACCAAGTAGATATTTCCCTACAACAACAAATCATAACTTCGAGCGTTTCTAACAATTACGCGTACAAAGCCTACATTGACATGCTTTTAAAACACGGCACTCTTCCGAATGATCCCGAATGCCAGACTCAGCTCTACAATCAAGACAACGCCGGAAGTTTTGATGACGCCGATCCGATCACCGGTAGCAATTTAGGTCTTTACATAAGGAGCACTTTTACTGCAGGTAGTAAAAGTTTAGACCTAGAGGGACCTATATTTACAGACATTTGTCAACAAGAGCGGTTTGTCATCAACGGGGTTCAAGTGGGAATTAAACTTTGGCCCGCTCGAGAAACCTTTTGCCTCATGTCGTCCGAAAGCGCTGTCCGATATAAGCTACAAATAGAAGACTGCGTCTTGAAATGCTGTTACGTAAAAATTAACCCCGGGGTCATTCTCGGGCACAGCGAGGTTCTCCTCAAGCAGCCTGCCATTTACCCGCTTCGACGCTCCGACCTGAAATGTTTTACTATCGCCGCCGGTCAGTTCCACATGAACATTGACGACGTGTTTCAGGGAGATATTCCGGAAAGCTTAGTAGTCGGTCTGGTTTCTTCCAGAGCCTACAGCGGGGACTACACCCTCAACCCTTATAATTTTCAACATTTTAAGTGTAATTTCGCCGCTTTCTACGTGGATGGAAAATCGGTACCGACAAACCCGATAGAGCCCAATTACAGCAAAGGTACTTACATATCAGCCTATCTGTCTCTGTTTTCCGGAAAAGGTACAAATACTACTGCGCATCCATTTTCTCTCAGTCGCGAAGATTACGCGAGGGGATACTGTTTATACATGTTTGATGTCAATAGTACATATGATAGTGAAAATAATCTACCCCTTCTAAGGAAGGGACACACTAGATGACAATTCAAATTCGATACCGCTTTGCAAGAGGCAGTAACATGTATATGTTACGCGTATTTTCCATCAGTATTAAAGATTAATGCCGCGCGCAACGTTGAAGCGAAATATTGGAAGATAGACACTTACAGAAAGCGATGCTTCAGGACCCATTTATTAAAGCCGGAGGAGTATTTCCGGCTGACGGCCTTTTACGCATTAGTAGTCCGCGAGGATTTTATATTTTGAACACCGATGAAACGGGGCAGCCTGGCAGTCACTGGTGTGTTTTTTATTTCAACGATGAAAATTCAGAATTCTTTGATTCTTTAGGTCAACCCCCCGAGTCTTATCATGCTTACTTTAGATACTACCTTATAGCTAGGGGTAAACCAGTTGTTTACAATAAACAAAGAATTCAAAGTCGAGATTCGAGTGACTGCGGCCAATATTGTCTCTATTACTGTTATTTTCGAGCAAGAGGACTAAGCATGCGTGATGTTTTAACTAATTTCGACCCAGATTCACTGCTTCAAAATGATAAGTTTGTTCACGACTTTACAGAAAGGATATTTCAATTATAAAACCCGGGTACTTATCCTCTCCTTACTTCATTTGTTACCAAACATGGAGACTGAAAGGTTCGTCGATTCCAGCTGTTCGCTCAAGAAAAAGTTCAACTCTTTCAAATTAAAAGGAATTCTCAGTCTACTGTCAATTACATGCATGGCTATAGTGATCGCGATGACAACCATATCTTCGTTACCCTCGCATAAGACAGAGAAAGAAACGAATATCACCACCGTGAATATGAACAATACTCTTTGTGACTTTATACAGTCTTTTTCGATTTCTGGGAATGTTTACGTGTCCATTTGTCTATACCAAGAAACTTTCAGAATTGATCTGAGATTTTTCATCAACAAGAAAGCTACGATTAAAGGTTTACACCTAACTACCGAACAGTGGCAAAGACTTATCAAGATAATTCCTATCATAAACAATGTACTCTCTAGACTTTCATATAAACAATAATGCCTGAGTTTGTAGATATTTATTTATAAAAATGTAGATATTTATTTCAATAAACAATTTAAAAAACAAAACAAAACATGGCTTGTATTTTATTATTATTCGGGACTCAGCGTAATGTCAAGCACCTTAGTGTCTACACCATTGTCCTCCACTCGACGTTTGCAGTAAAAGTAAGTGAAGCCGGCTCGTTCCTGCTCGTATGAAAATATTCCATTGTCCTTTGCGCGGAATCCTTTGTTCACGGCGCTAACGTACTTTGTTGTTTTTAAAACAGTTCTAAACGTGTTCAATGGCGTTAGGACTGCGCGCTTTGAAATTCCTTTGCAGCTGAATTTGGTCTCTCTCGTCAACCGCGAAGATCCCGCTTGTAAACGCTTGATGGGTTTTAGGCCTTTTGCCTTTCTAACAAGGCGTCTCGCCCTAAGATACCCCTGCATGCGGAATTGTTCAGTCTTATTTACATTATAAGTTTTCGAACAAAGACCCACAAACTCGTCCCCTTCAAATTCTAACTTAAAAAGCCCCGGTGTTCTTTTGTCCCTTTTTGCGTGTTTGCTACAACATTTCCGAGGAAACCAGTGATGTTGGGCATCGGCTTCGATGTCTAGCTGGTTACAAAAATCGTAAAGACCCCGCAAATACTGTTGTTGCATGTGAGGTTTCACAATACAGTCCAGGCTTTTCCCGGATATGGCCATATAAGCGCTGTCCGTATCCATCTCACAATACATGAAATCTGTTCGTTGACAATATCGATCCATAAAATCGTAGTAGAACTCTAGCATTCTAAGTTTGGCATATTGTAAAATAAAGTAACCTAACTGTATGGGTAAATCTAACACAATGTTAGATTTTGCCTTTTCAACTTCATACACGGAATCTTCTAGCAAAGTCAGATTAACAAAGTCTGGTTTATTTACGGCTTTCTGGGCTTCGTCCACTCCTTGAATATACTGTACATTTCTGTGTTTAAGCTTGTCCATAATTAGACCGCCGTATGCTGAATTTCCTATCGTTTTGTTAGTGTCTACAATGACACTCAGTTTTGGATCATCATCCCCCTGGCGTCTGGCCTCTGTTACATTAGTAACGAATGACTGAAAACATTTCATCGGGGTATATTCTATAACTTGATAAATATTTTTTACTTCGAGGTCGTGCTGTAGATACCATTGTAACAAGGGAGAAGCTAATAGCAATTTTCTGGCTTTCATTCCACCCACCAATAGTCGCCTCGGTTTTTCCGACAAGCCGTTTTCACGCACATGTTGTTGCATGTGGGGTCCTATTGCTTCAAATGGTATATCTGAGGTACAAAATAAAGGCGCCATTTCTTCAAAGTAGTCGTAAGGCTAGCGCTGTAGCTGCGATTGAAAATGTGAAGGCCATTCATCCGGAACACAGATATCAACCTCTATCATTCCAAATAGTCGACCGTCATAGACGGCTTCCAGAATTTCTGACTCGGAAACCTTCCTTTTATAATGTCGAAAAAAGGGTGGCGATTTTTTATTTATCAAGTTCTGCAGTGACTTGCTGCTTGTCTTCAGGTTTCTGTACTCGCATTCCCATATTTGATTTAACCTGTAGCCTCGCTCTTGTATATACTGATTCGTTTGCAATGTATTTTTATACTTGTCTGCTCGGTTTTGTCGCCATTTCTCATTCCTAACGCGTTTCGTTATTTCACAGTCATGGCCATGGCGATAACATCCATGAAACTTGAAGATTGTCGAGGTACTGGAACAAAACCCATCTACTGGATAGGGACCCACTCGTTTTTCTCGCCCGTAATTTAATTTATGCTTAATTCTATGCTTTGTTGTCTGTGACAGCCAGTCCATCCAGTGGTATGCAGACACGAAATGATCCCGTGCTTCTGGTCTAAACGCATTCTCCTTTAGACGACGAACGTAAGTACCAGTAGGCATGGCTTGATTTAAAGCCCATAGGTATAAGGCATTTGCATCGTAGCCCACAATCCGCCCGCAGGGTTTGTTAACATTATGTCTAATGTTGGTTAATCCCACTTTTGAAAATCGATTAAAGATAATCGAGGGTCCTCCTATAATGTTCTTCTTAACTGTTTGAAATAGGTCTTTGTCTTCTTCGCCAAATAAAGCAAACGACGCCCCGCTTTCTTTGCTGGCCTGGAATAACATCTCTCGAGCGATTCCAGGTACTGTCATGGCAACTTTAAAGACATCGATGCATCTATCAAAGTAAAACTTTTGTAACCTTTGCGCGGCTTCTACGAAGGGGCCGACATCCAAATTGTTGTACCAGATTAAAAAGTCTTCCATAGTTTTCATTTTCTCTCTTCGCCACACATCCAAACAGTAAAGATATTCTTCTTCTGTTATGTTCTTTCCTTTAAGCGAACTGTAGAATGCCGAATGTGAGGGGAGTTTTGTCTCTAACAATTTGTCGGCGTTTGTTAAGTATTCATACGAGAAAAAACCTTTTGATTCCGTCACATCGTACGCTTTCAAAAAACCGGAATAACTCGTCCCAGCTGCTAAGTAATTAGAGATGTCTAAAAACTTGAACTGGTCATTTGCAATGCATGTATAGCTGTTGTTTTTCTTGATGGTTATGCCCCCAGTTTGATGCATGTACATGTGTTTCGCGATGTGTTTTTTGATTAAGTTCAAATCATATCTGGAGGAGTTAAAACCCAACACCGGGATCTGCTCGCAATACATTTCAAACTTCTTTTTCATTTTCTGTAAACCGGATGACATCAAAACACCGTCTTCTTCCGTTTGCCATTCATCGATCTTACAGTCCAACTCAATAAAAACGCCCTCCCATCTCTCGCAAGACAATGCATTTGCTCGTTCTGCTATTTCTGCCATGTATTCCAGCATGCTTTCCACTAGCGCATCGCAATTTGCATTGACAAAACATTTTGGTTCTCGGAAGTCCTCTACATTTGAACACACGCTGACAGATATTGGTTGATGTTCGGCGCTCCATTTTAATTTTCCTGATTGTGTTTCATCAATGGCTTGAAGAATGGCCTCAAAATCAAACACAATGAAATATGGATAGTGTCTAATATCGTTGTCGACGTGGATATCATATTCATCCAATTGCTCGAAGATGTTTCTTCGCTGGTCGTGGAATCCTCCGGGGAATTTCAATTTTGTTTTGTTTTCGCACCTTCGTTCATGTTGCATGCAGCGCCACGCTGAAGGAAACAGTTGCTCGCAAGAGGTACACTGATAGCTTCTGCTGTATGCGTTTATGTTTGATATGTACGAAAGGTGGTTTTTGTACAGATTTAGATTCATGCAGGCCTTGAAATGGCACGGACTTCGGCGTATGACTTCCACGCTGCCGTCTTCTCTTAGTTTGAATATGTTGACATTTATTTCAAAACACTCTTCAAGTCGATGCATGTCCTCCATTTCTAATCCCGGGTAGTCTTCAATCTGGATACTTGCATTCCCGATGTGTTGCATGAATGTCCTAAAGTTGGTTTTGGTGGTTTTTTCCATTTCTTTCCCCTCATTTGAATACATGCTTAGACACCTAAACGCGCATAAGTTGTCTCTGTAATAATCCCCCTTTGTGTTTTTGGTCAGAGCTCTTATATTTTGATTGGCTAAAATGTAATCCGGTAGCCGAGTTTCAGCAGCTCCTAATAAATAAGACGTCTTAAAGACGGAAATCCGTAAATTCGTTAAATAAAACAGCCTCCATTTAGTGTTATCTCGTTGACCATGTAAAAAATCCTGCAAGGAAATATCTTCCAACTTTTTCTTTAAACGACGAATGCTGGTCATGTTCTTGATTAAAAAGGGCCGTTCTAACAGAGTTAAATTTCGAGCAGGAATAAAATATCTAAATTCTCCGGTTTCGATGTGCCGAAGGATAAAGCCAAAAGAAAACTGTATTTTAAATGCTGTTTGTTGTTTGTTGAAAATCTGTTCTGCTTGGTTAACGATCTCCTGAATAGACACATCATTTTGAAGCGGAATATTGATGGTAGATTGTACATCATCCTCCGCGTTGTCTTCAAAAATAAATTTGCTATTGGCTTTAAATACATTTTGAAGTTTTTGATCGGTAATATTCGGAGGAATAACGCTCTTTCCATGTCCCGTTTGTCCGTGTTCGATATTTCTATGAACATAAAGTTCCCTTCGCGTCGGAAAGAGATTTTGACATAATTTACATCGGTATAACGAGGGGCCTGGGGAACTGGGGCTAGGACTTCTAACCTCCGATGACTACAATTTAAAAAACAAAACCAAAATAATTAAATATCGGAAAGAGTTAAATTCAAAATTTAGAAAAAAACAAAAAAAAAAACAAAAAAAAAAACATTAATTATAATATTACCTTTTCCGGTGTTTTGTGATGATGTTTGGCATGGGCATTGATTTCTTTTTTCCCCTTCAGGATTATCCCACAATGCCTACACTTAATACCTTTATTTCTTTCTTCCTTAAACAAAACATAAAATACATACTGTAAAGTCTCTGAAGATTCAAAAGGGGGGGGGGGGGTTACTTGTAATTAAGAATCCAAATATCATACCTCCGGCAGTTTCTCCGCTTTTTGAGTAGCAGGTGCCCGTTGACAATCCTTTTCATGCCTGATTTTATTTGATTGATAGGCAAAATTCTTCAAACATTTTGAACAGGAATAGGTTATTCTGTGATGAATGCTCTTTCCGTGTCTATTGAGTCCAAATTTTGTCTTGAATGTTTTTGAGCATTCACTACATCGATATGTCGAGTTGTTTATTACCTCCTCTCCATTCGTATTTCTGAATAATTAATTATACTACATTACAAAGTCATCATTTTATTCATTTATTTCCCCATCATATTTTTATTATATATATTTTAAATCTTGTAGCTTTTATAATAACTTACTGTATGTCTTCCCGCAGTTCAGTTGTACGAGCTATTACTTCTCTGTGAGTCTGAAGATTTAATCTATTAGCCCATATTTTCAACGCCTTGGTTTCAACAAGATTTGCTATTTCTTTCCGTATAACCTCTTCTTCAGCGTTAAATAAGAGCTGGTCTATATTATCTTCGCATCACCGTTAAGTGACACTGGATCTAGCTATGTATATATATACACCATTTATAAATCTCTTACGTGGTATATTTACATACTTTGTTAACCAATTTTCTCAGTGGACCGCTGGTATAAATTACATGAAATTACATGCGTCGGTGTAAACGAACATCAAGTCAATTCCTGTCTGTTTAATCATTTAACAGTTTTCCCGTGTTTATTCTTAGTTTCATTTATTATATAATCATTGTTGGTATACTTTAATCCCATTCATTAAGCGGGAGTGTTTTTATTTAACTCGCAGACTAGTATTAATACATAAGATCTTCAAGACATGAAATTACATGTGAACGAACATCAAGAAAATTCCTGCCTGTTTATTCTCCAGTGTTTATTCCTAATGTCATCTATTATGTAATAATTGTTCGTATACTTTAAGCCCTACATTTTACGAGAGTGTTCTTATTTAACTCGTATACTAGTATTTACACATTTTTAATTGTTATATAATTATTAGCAAAGTTTAAAAGGTTTCAGACTTTTAATTGTTATATAATTATTAGCAAAGTTTTAAAGGTCATAGGGCTACTCATCGGGTCTATTTTTAGCTTGCTCATCATCTCATCATTTTAGGGTAGAACGGTTTGCTATACTATATACTACTCAAAGTTGCTAACTACACCTTAAAATAGTTTCTCAAATCATTAGAAAATTATAATTACTTGATTATGATGGATATTAGGTGGATATAATTCAAAACTGCGAAAACAATTGCAATTTTGGATCAATTTGAGCTATGGCGATAGTCAACACAAGCGGTTGATAAAAAACTATTTAACAAAAATTCAAATTATTTAAAGTCTAAAAAGTATAAGTTTCGGTGTAGTGAGGTACCTTAATATTATTGAGTTGCTTTGTAATGTCTGGTTTTTTGTGTTTTATAAACTCATAAACAACAATTTTCATTTTGGGATAAAAATCTTTTTATTGTTTAAAAATGAATGACCCTCAGTACAATAAAACGTATCAAACAAAAATGTCGCCACATATCATGCGACAATGTTAATGTTCTTAATCTCAACAGCAGAGAGAAAATTTTTAACCTTCAAGAGCGATTTCAAATTTCACCGATTAACAATGTAGGATTCAAAATGCAGATTTTTCGAAATAAAGAATAACAAACATCCACTTAGAACTTCCTTTCCTGTTTGATTTCACTTTGAATCCGATAAACAGACATATGTTCAGTAAGAATAGACTAATTTTGTTGCCGACAACCTGAAACATTGAAACAAAAATAAAGTCAGTAACATTGCTGTTTCCCTCAACTATGTGTACATTACCTAAATTTTATTTTAAATGAATAATAAACAGTTGTGCTACAATTTTGGATGTTTATAATTCCAGGGTGTAATATTACGATACAGGGAAAGTTACTGCTGGTTTTGGATTCCATCAACTCGACTATAAGAAATTATTTTTCATGTTTTTGTGAAGTTGTCCATGCACGACTCAATAATACCAATGTGACTACCGAAATACTGGCTGGAAGAAACCAAACCTCATGTAGCAATCCGGACTTCCATTCAAATGTAGACGAAGTTCTTCTTCAAGAAAAACTTATGAATCTTACAGACTATGAAGAACTGGACAAATACGCAGGCATGGCGGTAATACTAACGGATCGCGGATTCACCTCCGAAAACATTTCAGCATTGTCTGACGGGAAAGAACCGTTTGTGTACTTTGTTAATGTTGGCGAAAATGAAAGTCAGAATGGTTCCTGCTATCGTCAGTATAGATATGTAGATGATATGACAGAGATTAATGAAATTGGACTAGAACTGGAATCAATAGCGTGTAATCGTATGTATCATTATCCTGATTTGTACTGTATTTCTGCTTTCTATCATTTATTTAACATTCCAGATAAAAATGATGTGTTATCTCACTCTTAACGTTTTCAATTCACCACGAACATGATCATTTTCTTTGAAAGTATATTTTATTCGTTTAGTACAGAAAGATTATTATTTTATTATAACACAACATTCATAGCAATTATTAAACAGATAAATTTTGCCGGAAACTCTTTTTTATACCGAAGGGTTTTTAGAGTTAAATAATTATATAGAATTAGGCATTTTTTGAAAATTTATTATCACTAAACATTTGAATATGTATTTAATACATGCAAACTTTCAATATGTGATGTGTGAACAATATTTGGTAAGCCATGTTTTACCTCTCGAAATAAGTATAAAAGAATTTGATTGACTTTCACAGTAAAACAATGCAAACATATAGAAAAAAAAGTAAGAAACCTTTAAGCCAAATCTTGCGAGAATGAAGTACTCTTTTAAAAAAAAACCCACTGACCCTGATGTTTTAGAATGACATTTACAATATGAGGATATAATTAAAGAAACTGCCTGTATTATTAAAAAGGTTTGATATTCAGAAATATTTTATTTGAAATCAAATTGTTACTATTGAAAAGTAAACCAATTTAAAGTGCAAAAACAATACAAGAAATATACTGGTATACAGTTCTTTTCTTAATCACCATTTTCTATCTGATCATTGTGCGTAATTTATGAAAACATTTGCTGTTAATATTCTGTGTGGTAAGTTAAACTGGTAAGAAATGTCAATACAGCAAAAACTGCATTTTAATGCAAAAAGGTAAAATTAAATGTGCCTTGATTTGGATGGATGAACATTGACACCCTTTCCCTATCAATATCTTTGTATATTTGAGGTATGTTTTGTCTACAGATTTCTATGACATACTTCTATTCAAATCCATTCTTCATACAATCACATCGAAGAGTGAAATACAGTGTCGTTCAAAAAGTATTCGCGAAAAAATGGCGGACGTAATTAGAGAGTTGTCGCGCTTGCACTAAGTCACCAAATAGCCTACCTTCATCACTTGGTTAGATGCCCTTTTGACGTAATACATCTCATAATGCCTCCTGGGATGGATTTTTACAGGTTTCGAATATTCTGCAGTGTATTAAAAATACTTCACATCTGAACAGCTGATCGGGGGTTGATTTATCCGGAATGATTTTGGATCGTTCATTTAATTCTATGCCAACAGGTTCTATAATATTAATTTCCGGACTCTGGACCGGCCATACCAAACTGCCTCTGTTATTATCGTGTTTATATTCCTCTACAACACGAGCCATATGCACTGGTACGTTGTCATCTTGAAAAACATAGTTGTTCGGATGGAAATGTCGTATATGGGTATTAAGAATACCTATATACTTTTGGGCGTTCATTTTCCTTGTACCCTGCATAAAGTCCCTATGCCATGCCAGCTTATATTTACATTTTCCCGTGTCTTTGTCCGAAAAAAAAACACCATGAATCGCTTTGTAATGTATAGAACAATACATTTCATCAATGGCTATTTTAATATTTAACCGTGCAATTGCTGAGAATTATATAAATATAAGTAATAAGGTATCATTCTACAAGTTTTATTTCAATATCATCTCGGAAACATTTGGTTTTGAGACAGCATACCTGCACTTCGGATGGTAGGATTCTTGGGCGTATCTCCAGATATAAGCACGATTGTTTTGGCCTAGGAATCATAACTAAATATAATAGTTTTGTTCAAAAGTCCATATTCTTTTCAGTAGACAAATAACTTTTCTCTATTAATGTTTAACAACCTTAGATTTTTTTCACAAGTCTTCTATAAATCTGGTTTTTGTGTAACATCCGTTTAGCAGTACGTTCACTTACATGTACACTTTCTGTGTTATTTCTAGTAATAACATCGGGTGTTTTGTCCTTTATAACCGTTTTCTTTTTGGGTTTTTTAACCAGGCGAAGTAACGTTACTTATCTACGTTTCAAATTTTTCTCCGATGTCCATAACGATAGGCTCTTTTTATACTTGTCCGACACAAAAAAAAAAAAAAACACTTTCAAAAATGACCTGCACGTAGATTCAGGGAATTTCAAGATTTTCAAATTCTCGCTGACTTTGTACCCGTTTTTTTTTTCTCTCCGGTGACAGTTCTTTTAAACTTTGGCTCATATTGTTTACAATCGAATGTGTCCGTCAAATAAACTTTTGCAGACGTTGAAAATGACATCACGCAATCTATGATCTTGGGCATCTTTAATGGTGATATCAAAATGAACAAAAACCATCATGTAATGATTGCAGATCATTTTATGAAGTATGAAGCGTAAACAGTTCGCGACGTCTGCCATTTTTTTCCCGCAAATACTATTTACAATATACTGTACCTTAACCAGAAACTAAACAGTGCTCTCTTACATGATTTTTCGCTTTTAATTTTTTTAGGTCACCTGAGTCACTCACGTGACCTATTGCAATTGGTCTTCATCCGTCGTCGTGCGTCGTGCACCGTGCGTTAACAATTTTACATTTTTAACTTCTTCTTGAAAACTACCAGGCCAATCGTTATCAATTTTGGTGTGATGCATCTCTATGGAAAGAGAACCTAAATTGTGAAATTTATGGCTCTACCACCCCTAGGGTGCCACGGGCGGGGCCAAATATGCAAAAAAAGCCAAATTTTCAAAAATCTTCTTCTCTACTCCCGCGCATGTGAGGAAAAAACTGGTTGCATGGTTATGATGTCCATGAGGCCCTCTACCAAAATTGTGAAATTTATTGCCCCTGGATCAGGGGTTCTGGCTCTAGGGTGGGGCCAATATGGCCATATAGTAAAAATGTATTAAATCTTAGAAAATCTTCTTCTCTACTACCATATATATTTGTTAAAAACTAAATGCCTGGTTATGATGTCCATGAAGCCCTCTACTAAATTTTGAAATTCATGACCCCTGGGTCAGGGGTTAAGGCTCTAAGGTGTGGCCAATATGGCCAAATAGTAAAAATGTATTAAATCATAGAAAATCTTCTACTCTTCTCCCATATATATTTGTTAAAAACTAAATGCCTGGTTATGATGTCCATTAGGCCCTCTACCAAAATTGTGAAATTCATGACCCCTTTGTTAGTGTTCAGGCTTTAGGGTGGGGCCAATATGGCCATATAGTAAAAATGTTTTAAATCTTAAAAAATCTTCTTCTCTACTCCCACACATGTGGGCAAAAAACTGAATACATGGTAATGATATCCACAATCTCCTTTACCTAAATTGTGAAATTCAAGGCCCCTGGGCCAGGGGTTCAGGACATGGGGGGGGGGGCAATACGGCAATATAGTGTTAATGCATGTAATGTTTAAAAATCTTCTCTATTCTCTCACATCTGAATGAAAAAAAAACTGACTAATAATTATGTTTACCAGGAAGTCCTCTACTGAAATTTTAATTTTTATGTCCCCTGGGGTATGGGTTTTGACTCTAGGGCAGGGCCAAAATGGATGTATAGATGTCAATGTATATAACGTTAACAAATTATCTTCTTTACTCCCACACACCTGAAAGGAAAACTGAATGCATGATTTTGTACACCAGATCTCTTAGTTTTTCACCAAATTATAGGTTTTACAGTTCTTTTTGAAATATGGTTGTCATTACAAATTTATAATTTTTCTACTCCAGTATGAAACCTAATTAATTAGATGCATATATGAGACTCCATGACAAGTTTTTGTATGGGTTATATGCTACTCAGGTGACCGTTAAGGCCAATTGACCTCTTGTTTTGGTTACATATGTTAGAGTCCAGATCTAGACTAAAAGAAGTACGTCCTTTCTTTTTCTCTACCAAATTCTAATTCTTTTTGGTGTACTTTTACAATTCATCACATTCGACATTTCTAAGATTTTCTGATGATCTGGCTGCGAAATTTCATAGATTAAACTCAAAAAACACCAGTTTTATTTTTTAGTTTTGAACGTTTTTATAGAAAATTGTATTATTTTACACAGCCAGCAGTGTTTACATGAACAATAGCTGTATGCAAGAAAAACCAAGTTCTTCCACTCCATCTTTGGCAGTTGTTCAAGGTATGTTCTTTAATAAAAAGCTTAAGTTACCCTTAAAAAACATTCTCTGACATGATTGTAGTGAGATTTATAACTTTTTTATTGAAAAAAAGTCTGAATATGAATACATGTACTTTATTTCCACACTAGTAACAATGAATTTAAATACATTTCAACAACGTAGGTTTTAAGCGCACGTCTAATGCAAGGAGATTGAGTTAACACTCAATAACACTCATTTGATCTGGCTGGATCAATTCGATATCATATTTTTTACCTTAAATAATTTTTAATTTAAGAAAAAATCACTTTTTGTGGGCTTAATCATTGAAAAAAATTATATCTTTCTACAGAGCCCTTCTTCGACTATATAAACAATTCTTATAACCATTCATTCTTTTTAATATTGATCAGAAGAATCCTGAATCATCATGATATTTGGGCTATTTTTTATTTTAAATTAAAAATGCTTGTCAAAATACATAAGAATATCTATCGAATTTTGGATACAAAATAAATATTTTGTCAAATTTTGTTCTATAATCAGCCAATAAATTGTGATCTTGCTACATGTAAATTATGAATAACCCATATCACTGTACAAAATTTACGTTCTTTAGATGAACATTGGATTATCATCAACCTAGTAAACATATTTTATATAATCAATTTAAAAGTAAACAGTCTACTTAATCATGTAAACCCTACTGTCATTGATCTGTTGAACCCTCCTGTGATATGCTTTAGTTACCAAAATACCTAAACATATTCCTTAATTATATGAATAGATTTTATATTTTATCATTTAAATAACTCCACATGTACTTCACTGTCATTGTGTATTTTGTATCTAAACCTATTCTGTTAATTTAAAAGTTACACTATAACATCATTCTTAACATCAGCTGTTCTTTTTCGTTAGTAGCTAGTTTGCCATTGATTATTTCGATTACTGTGGTGATTGCTTTGATCATGGTTGTTTTCATCATCTTGTTCTTCATCAAAAAACGAAAAATACAAGAAACGTGCAACAAGAACACACCTTTAGATGATTCTGCTAAAGACAGCCGGGTAGGTTTTTAAATCCTTTTTGTTCTTTTGAAAACATTAAAGAACTATTACAAAGAAGAAACATGGAAATTAATTCTAAATGGTAAAGCTTTGCAATAACAACGCATATTGGCAAACAAAATGTGTGTATATTTTTAGCAACGGAAGTTATGTAGCCAACTATTATGGCAGCAGTTATTCAACCGGATCAATTTCTAGGCGACCGATTGCGATTGAATATCTAGAACTTACAAAATGTGTTGCTTCTTATATTAGAATCTATATAGAGCATATTCTTTTACCTACGATTGGGATGACTTACACCACAAATGGTAACAATTAGCCTTTTAAGTTTTAAGAAGAAATGAACAAAAAGGCGACCGATTGCGTTTGAATATCTAGAACTTACAAAATGTGTTGCTTCTTATATTAGAATCTATATAAGGCATATTCTTATTTAACTACTATTTCATATTCCTTTTTTTTTTTAAATAAAAAATATAAAAATGAATGTTGGAAAATATATTTAGAGATTTCATCATACCTGCTATTCATTGCAGTTTGAGGCTCTGGGTGGTTCCGGGAAAGGTGCCACGCCTACAAATGATATATACAATGAACTTAGAGAAAACGAAAAAAGGACATATGACGATGAAAATCAGCAGAACTATCATCATTTGGATTTAAATTTTGTAAAAGGAGATACTGACCCTTCACTGTATGATCACGTGACTGAGAAAGCTGATCATAACGAGGTGTTTATATCATCTGGCTGAAACTTCGTTTCTTATTATGTATTATCCACACTTCCTACACAGTAGCAACAATAAAAAAAAAATAATCTCTAATGTATTTCCACTCATTTCACGAAAATTCATGCCAAACAAATATTGATCAAACTAAAGTTCCTGACAGTGTATATGAAATGCTAATCCCAAAGTCCTCCTACTACTATTTGTAATTCATGTCTGATTTTATAAAATATTTTCTCAATTTAATTAAAAAATTGACCTAACTTAGATCTGAAATCATAATTTTTCATACTTTAGAATTGATCTTAACTCTGTATTTTCTAAGAATAAAAAAAATATTGTGAAAATCAGTTTAAATACTTTTGTTGATACTATTTAATCTGCAAATGATGTGTAATATTTTGTAGTAACACTGTTTAATTTCGTTTTTTCCAATGAATTGGTTTTTAAAGTATATTTTAAATTTCAGTTATGTACAAAAACTTATATACTTATGATTTTGATGTTTACATTTCATATTTCTTTCATATTTTATATTTCATTCTTTCATATTTTTTATCAATTTAAATCATGATGTTTGATATATTAAGAGTTTTGATATAATAAAAAAAAAACAATCCATCATGGAGTTTACTTAACGTTTATGTTAAAAATCTTTACACGCTATATATTACGGTACCAAGTCGAATTTACTCTGTCACTAACACTTCCGTAGATTACGCCCTTGAAAAAGGAAGATTAGTATTATGTTTAAGTATTGTGCAGTACGTTTATACATTTGAAAAACTTTATTGTTTCCTTTTATTCATCAACTGGTTGACATACTGCATCTAAGTAGGATGGACTCTTTTTAAACTTCCTTCTTAATTCAGTTTATGACAGTCAACGTGCATATCAATGATTAAATGCGCTCCCTATTCATACATTGTACGTAGTATTTTCGTTTCCTCCAACTGAACAGCGTTCTCGTAAATATGCGTTTCTACAGTCGTACTTTTATGTAATGATATAGTTAGTTTTCATAATGTAATATTTATATCCAAGATATATTTTCCAATATCTTTTTTTTAGGAAAACCGATTCTAAGGTACATATATACAGCTTTAAACTAACAAGAATGAAATATACTTGATCAAAAAGAAAAAAAAGGATGCGTTTGTTTTAAGAACTGTTAAAAATGTTTTAAAGCTAGTTTTGTCAAGTTTAATTCAGACAGCTACAATAAACAATTCTAACTTGTGGTGACCGTACTTGGACTGTTAATGATCGGTCAATTTGAAAGCGTTTTTAGGAGCACGAACTCCGCGGACATGCAAGGGCTGACCTCATATTTCGAAGTACATATTAGTTGTCGTTACCATAGAAACATTCATAGGTAAGGTATACAAGCAACTTCGCCACATATGATACTCATATTATAATTCGATATACTTATGATACACATATGATTCACATACGATTCTCATCTGAAAGGCAATGCATATGAATATCATATTTGCGAAATTGCTTGTGCAAATCGGCCGTTATTATGAAATAAATATTATTAAGACTATTTACAAATAATTGATTACAAAATATAGAAATGCATGTTGATAAGAAAAGTAATATGTTGTTTTTTTTTTTGGTGATTCAAACAGTTTATGGAGGTAGCAAGGATAACAAAAAAAAATTTGTTAAGAATACATAACCCGCTATTGCATTTGGTTTTCTTTTACACGCTATGCCAGCTGCTTTCCTACCTGCATTTATTACCACAAGACTAAATTATTTTAATAAATAGTGTGTACTAAAATAAAAGTGTACATAAAATTACTCCTTTTTAATCGCAAATGCTTTAAGCAGAACGAAGGTTGACGAGTTTCTTTCTGATTGGTTTATCCTTCATGACAATTTGGATCCGATGAGGTCCGTTTTGCCCATCGTAGATAACAGAACATAGCGTATATCCGGAAAGGAGGGGAGGGGGGGGGGGTGTCATAAAATTTGCAAAAGTGGGAAACATGTGATACTTTTTTTTCTGAGTCAGTCATATTTTGCGATTTAAAAAGTGTTTTTTTTTTAAATCAATACCAAATATTATTTTACATACTGAATATTTTGCGATTTTAAAGTAATTGCTAAAAAGCGCAAGTTAGCGGATATAGGGTACAAAGCAAAGTTTGGATATCGTTCTTAGCATTTTATTTCAAATTCATACGTCATCTTTTTTTTTTATCCCTGCAGCCGCTGTTTTCGCCATAAGAAATAATGTTTATAAAAACGTACAAGTATTTCTACTTACAAAAAAATTAGAAATCAAAACCATTACAGTTACTTAAATAATAAATAATGAATTCGCAGTACCGACTTAGGTTGGATTCAATAGAGAAACAAAATATTGAAAAAGAACGAGACCAACACATTTTTTTCAGCCCAGTTTAATGATAGTAAAATTCTAAGAAATTAATATAAATTCTTCACAAAATTCATAGTTTTTTTCATTTAGCATATATTGTCTTTTGGTTTGAAGAAAACATATTTTTGTTTTCAATAAATCATTTTTGGAAAGACAACTCCATTGTTTAGGTTTCTAAGCCACGTCTTCACCCATACCGGATAGATGTGTATCAGGAGTCAAACTGATAAATGTTTATCATGCAAACATAAATTCTTGCCCCAGTTGCCGTACTACTACTAGTATGAGATTGACAAGATTAATACCAGAGGAAGACTCTTTTTAAAGCAATCCACAGACTGCGGAATACTTTCTATGTCTATCAGAAATTTTCTTTGCTAGAAATAAACACGTTGTACTACATGCTTGACGGTCAAAATCTAAAAAAAGGGCCGGTTTATGGTCATGATGAGTTGGTGCAATCCAACAGTCAAAAGGCGACTTTCCTTCCTTGTTTATTTATGTTTTATCCCATGAACAATTAACCAACAGAACAAGTTACATGTAGCTGCAGATTTGTGGTTCAAGCGGTATTAGACTTATAAATGCAATTTATGAAAAAAAATCCGTTGAAGTTTTAAATCTACTGTCCGTGAAGCCAAATTTTTCCTTAAACTACAGCTCTGCAACGAAGAACAAGTCCACTAAGAAACAAACAAATTTTATTCTGTGTACTTCCTCGAGTAAAAATTCTTAATTACAGTCGTTACCGTTCCATACGCCTGGAACGCTTAACGTTTTATAAATACATCTACCATACTTAAACTCCTTTATCTAATACCAAAACAATATGCGCCTGTTTCCTCTTCTACTTGACTGATAAAATGCATTCAAATGTAAAGTTTTGAGGAAACTGATGCCCTGAAGTAGAGGAAATCACGTGACCTCAATGATTTATCTACATAATATAAAAACATATCACCATAGTAGTTTATTTGAATGAAAAGACGAACACGGTATGTGTGGACGGGGGAATAACGATGACAATACTCAAGGTATATAATTCTAGACTCTATTGTTTTCCTTTTGAAGATGATCTCTATATCAAATTATATGAAAATACCCAAATTACAATGACAAAAATTATGGACTTTTTCTTTACTAAATAATTGTTTATTGCTAAACAAACCATATCTTAAGATGTCAGATGAATCTGATTGTTAATTTGTTGACCAATCAGCCTCTTTAATATTTTATTATTTACATTGCATCATTTCATTAAAAACGAATTTATTAAAATGTGCGTTGATAACGCACTCATATGTCATCAAAACATAGTTCAAAGTTAAAGTGCTAACTCCTTGTTGCTTTAATGTTTAAAGAAAAAACAAGAAGATTCGTTTCTTTTTTTTTTTTGCTTTGAGAGATTAATTTTTAAAAAATACGTAATAAGAAGGTTTTATTCTAAACACGACTGTATTATGAATTAATAACGAATGATGGTCAAATTATTTTGTAAGTCGCACAGAAGATGAAGTGATTCCAAAATACAACGTTTTTATTTTGTTTTCAAAATGTTATTTGAAATACCATTAAAATCAATTATTTACAGGGGTTAAAAATCCTAAAGGAATAACAACAACACCATCGAATTCTCCCAAGGATCACTGTGAGGATTACAAACTCGACTCAACAGGTAAATAAAAAGAAGCATACGTACAAGTATCAGTGTTAAATTTAGGCGCTCCAATACTGTGACCATTTATTCAGAGTTTTGTTTTTATATCTTTAAATTTCAAAAGATATAGTCTGTTTCAGAATAAGAAATAAAGCAGTTTTGCTAGTTTGCGATAATTATTTAAAAAAAACAACAATTCTACGGATTAAACAAGCTACGGATGGACACCTTTTTTTGTCGCAAAAACTTTGTTTCGCGATTAAATGGGATGATGTAGTTTGGAGCGACTAATTTTCGCGACCAAACTCTTATACACACTCGTCTTGTTATGACTACCATAAGTAGTCATAACATAGTCTGAAATAGTTTGCAAGGAGGCAAAAAAATATTTGCGAAGACCAGGTGCACGTTTTCACGAATCTCTTGAAAATTTCTCCTTTGTGATTAAAAGTTGATTTACAGTACATGTAATTCTATATAGGTAATGAGTACAACTGGTATAATTAATTAGTTAACGACTAAAGTAACAAATCACAGGGGCATTTTTAAAGCTGATGTGTATAGTTATTGTTCAAACTGTATGATATTACTTTAGGTCATGATGGCCCACTTAAGGATGCATTTGCTATAAGGCAAGTTCAATTGAAATAAAAATGGTCAGTTAAAAATCTGAAATAGTTCGACGCCTAATATCAATGCTCCTGTATGTTCTAATTTCATAAAAATGTTCAAACTTGGGATCGAAAGAGCAAAGTATCTTACACTTTGCAAATGTCCTTTATTAGCTTTTTGTATAGTGAAAATAGAAATGTTTTACCTGACACAAATAAAAAAATATATATATAACAGCAAAAGTCTTCAGTCAAGTAAAAATTTTGAGGAAAACTTGATATAGAAACAAGGCAAAACAACTTAAAGGTATAATGTACATTTACTTACATGTAGTTTCAAAATAGCTACAAAATTGTATTTTTATGAATTAATTGTTTCTAATTTCAGGATGTAATGTTACAATAAAAGGACAGTTACTGCTAGTTTTGGATTCAATAAACGTGACGTTCAGAGAGTATTTTTCGTGTTTTTGCAAAGTTGTTCAAGCACGTCTCAACAACACCAACGTTACAATTGAGATCTTGGCCGGTAGCAACCAATCCACATGTGATCAACCGGGTGCCCAACCGTATGTACATGTGGATCAAGACCTTCTTGAAAAGAAACTAACAAATCTATTGGAATTGGAATCTCAAGATGGATACGCAGGCATGGCTGTTATTCTAACGGATGATGTGTCGACGTCCGAAAGTTCTTCGACATTATCAAAGGATAGAGAGCCGTTTTTATATTTTGTCAACGTTGGAGAAACTAAGAATAAAAGTGGATCGTGCTATCGTCAGTATAGATATGTAGAAAATACAACAGACATTAATGAAATCGGACATGAGCTTGAAAACATAGGATGTAACAGTATGTACTTTAAATTTTAAATGATTAATTTGGTAGGTCAAGCTTTAATTCAGTTGGTCGAAATTTCAAACAAATGTGAAACATGCATATATACTAGCTTACAGTTATTCTGTCTAGCTTAGAAAAAATATTTTCCTCTAATAAGTATTCGTATACTTGCCAGTTTTATGCGACGTGTTGGATAATGTTGGGAAATACTAAAGAGTTATCAAGACAAATGCAGTAACTAGGATTCATATTTTTTATACAACAGAAAAAGTTTACGAACAATTCAAGTTCAAAACTACATGTATTTAAAAATTGACATGACGTTTGTTCTTTACAGACACAGATTACATGTTGAGCAATAACTGTTTACTGAGGTCTTCTACTGTATCAACTACATCTTCTGCAGAAAATCAAGGTACCCTCAGGATTTCTTTTCATTCATTTCTTTTTATGGCATGATTCTTTTGCTAGAATACAAAATAGGATGAGAATGGCATGCTTACGAATATCAAATATCTGCGCATATTTTACTTTTTCGTCACTCCATCGGTTTATCTGTCTGTATAAAATTATAGCGGTGTTTTTACCTATTGTGGGTTTTTTTTTTACAGGTAGTTGTATCTATACTATTTTTGGGCATGTGATCTCTGACGAAGAGACACAAATTAAAGTTCAAAATATTGTTTCATATCCATGTTCCACAAAGTTGACATGAGTTTTTAAATGATACATTACACATCATTCAATTTGCTCTGTTGCTTTAATTACAGGAGTTAATATGCCTATGATTGGTTTGGCTGTCGGCGGCTCTCTAGTGGTTGTTCTCATCATCGTCATGATCTGGATCATTAAAAAGCAAGGGAACCCCAATAGGAAACCATCGGCGGACAGTTCGGATAAATACAGTGGGGTATGACTTAACGTTACTTTATTTAAACGAAAAAAAATCATTCCTGCACTTAACATGCCTCTTTAAACTGTAAGTTGCATATCGAACTACCTGAACTACTGAAAAAGAATATCGCATATAATGTGCTCACAAGTTTTGCTGTAAGGAATTTAAGAGTTGGAATCGAATTGAAATCAAAAATATCAAAAAAAGAAATGACATGGAATCAACATACATTTACCAGAGAATTCAATAAACTTTAAAAATCAAAAAAATAGATAAGACGTCAGGAAATATGTCAATCTTTCTGTCTAATTTAAGCTCGTGCTCAAAAAAGGTCGTACAGAATTCCTATTTTGATGTCAACTATTTTTTAAATTATTTATAACTACATGTATATAATAATTGTGTTTTTTTTAAGGTTGGGGGACTTGCTATTTCAAGATATTCCGTGGATCGCCCTTCCTTCACAAATGAAATATACAACGAATTGCGAGAAGACGAAAAACGGACAAATGACGTTAAAACTGAGGATAATTATCACCATTTGGATTTACGGTTTGTTAAAGAAGACGTTAATTCTGCACTGTATGATCACGTGACAGTGGGTTTAGATGGCAACAAGGATTTGACAGAATCTGGTTAAAAGTGTATATTTGATTAATTTATTTGTTTTGTTTGTTTTATTTTATGAACTTTTTCATGAAAAAAATTTAGACAAGTATTTGTGAAACAAGAACAATTTTTAGGAGGCTCTGTGGTCAACAAAGTAACCATCAGAGTCTCCTAAAATTGTTTAGCTGTATATCAGTATTTAGTAAAGAAGAAATTCATTTGTTTTCCTTTTAAATTTGGTGGGTTTTTTTCTATATTTTACATACGAGCAATATAGCTTTTAAATGGCAACGACATATAAACCCTCTTACGGTGCCTCAATACACCTTGAAAATTTTTCTAAAATCAGCAAACAATTAAGTTATTATAATAGAAAGCATGATGGATAAGAAGTATATAGGTCAAATAGGCGAAAAAATGTGCAACTTTCGATATTTTCAAGAATTAAAAAATTCATTCAGTAAACATAAACAAAAGCCCCAGGTGGATTCGAACTCATTACCGGCGGTTCACAAGCATAATACTTTAACCACTGAGCTATGACGATATACATTTGTACATATGAATCGATTGATACAAACAGTTTAACAAAACATTTAAATCGCCATCTTAAGCTTGTGACGTAGTGTCTTAAAAAGTACAAGTCTCGGTGAAGTGAATACCTTAAATCTAATCTCTGTTTGTTTATATATAGTAATGTGGATTAGGGTTTTTTTTCACAGCTACCAGGAAAAAAATGTTTTGCACTTAGTAGGTTAAATTTATTGTAATGGGTCTAAGTGCAATCGAAAAAAGTTTACTGAAAGTAAAACTATAAAGTTATTGTTTGTTTTCAATCATGTGACTGTTTAAATGTTTGTGTCATTTTGCTATTTCAAAGAGTTATGAATTTCTTTATATTTACCTTCATTACATTTTAAGTCTAAAATAGAAAAAAAAACTTTTCTTCACTATCACAACCAAGTGGATTAAGAAAAATCTGACATTACATCTTATAGTTTACGATACAAATCAAATATAAGATTCGTTCGTGAAAGTTTGGGAGTATTAAAGTAGAAAGCATTCTAACAGGCTAACCCCAACTTCACAGAAGATCTACGACAAAATCTTCTAGCTTAAGTATTTCAATGGTTAAAAAGTTATTTTTAGTTATATGTTGTTTGCGATTGGTTCTTTCGTACTTGGGGATTTGAAACACTGGGATCAACAGTCTCTAGACGTATTAACATGTTCATGTATGAGGATTGCTTGAACTCCGATCGTTTACAGTATTTTTCAAGCAAACACTTAAGTAAGATAAAGCATATTTCTATTTTTTTTCTAATATTCTATGTGTATTGTGGAAAACTTCCTTATTGTGTTCATTTTTAATTATAGACATGTTTAGTGAAAAAGGGGGAGTTTCCGTTGTTTTTAAGAATAAAGTCCGTTAAGCATTAAGCTATCGGATGCAGAGAGAGAGAGAGAGAGAGAGAGAGAGAGAGAGAGAGAGAGAGATGCAATGTTGAAGTAATAACAGAAACGGAAATTAGAATACATCATATCAATACAACGAATGTTGAAATGATGTCGTTTTACAATATTTTTTTACCAAATGTGGGTCAGAACAAAATGTAAAATTAAACATTTTACCCAAGGAAAAACAGATTAATGTCTAAAAATGGTATTTGAAAATCTAATGATAACAAGAAACAAATCTTCTTTGTATAAGCCCCATTAAGCAATTTAGAAAATAAAATCAACGTTACTTTCAACATTTTTATTTCTGTAAAAGCTGAACAACAATAAATGAATAACAACGTCAATGTTAAAGGAAATTATGTGTTATAGATGGAAACGATAAAAAAAGTACACTTTGTTTCGGAAATGACTCCGATGGTTTAAATTGGTTATTTTTTGTTTCATAATTAATATTGTGTAACTCTGTGGAAACGACTGTGATAAATGTTGATAAAAAATCTTCTATTTTCAAACCTTTTTACGTACTTTTGTTTCCCTTTTTGCTATTAATCCATACAATATGATATTTAAAAACAACTTAAAGCGAGTTGAACAAGTAATGAGAATCACTAAAATAATAAGGTGAAATATGAAATTGTAAACAGCTGTTTATATTATTATTATATAAATAGTGCCTGTTTGGGAGGGTAACAGTTGAAATTGACACCCCGAGAAAACCATTGTCAACCTCCGCTTCGCGTCGGTTGACAATGGTTTTCTCGGGGTGTCAATTTCAACTGTTATCCTCCCAAACAGGCACTATTTATTTTGTTATACTGAATGTCTTTTTTAAAATTTTTAAGAAAATTTTACTGCTTTTATATAGGAATAACGTGAATTCTACAGCGAACCGTACGCGCATAATTTTCGCGCATGTAACATTTTTTAATGTTACCCGTTGCCAAGTGCGTTGCTAACGCTGAGGGTAATAGTAAATATTATTAACTGCGTCTTAACCAATCAGATTTCAGTATTTAACATGAAAGTATAACAATCTTGTTTGCTCTTTATCAAATATATTTAAAGTGGAATGTAATATGTGTGGTGTATATAATAAAATCCGTGATGTTGACAAGGACAATGTTAACCTTGCCATTAATCATATTACTGCCATAACGTTTGTGTATTTCCTCGTATAATGACAATATATTAATGTAATTTCAAAACTATCTACAATTGATACTATTCACTGAGCAATGCATGGCATTTCTCATCATCATCCATGTGTTTCAGATGTTTAGCTCTGTCAAAAGGTGTCAAATTCACAGACATATCCTCGACCGATTTAGATAACTTGGTGTGCATTGGTTTCTTTCCCTTGTTGCCATCTGGCTTATACTTAATGTTTATGGTCACTTTCATCTCTCTTAGTTCGGCGTATTCACCATTCACTGAATCCGATTCCGACACCCACGATGCACATCTTTGTAAAGAATCATTCAATCGTTTTGTAATTGATTTGGTATCCAAATGTTCAGGACTAGAATATTCGTCTTTGTTTGAATTGTTGTATGTGTTACTGCTGGAAATCTTTGGTAACTTTCCAAATTTTAGGACTTCTGGTTTGAAAGTCTTTTGATTTCGCCAGGAGAAGTTAGCATGTCCCTCGTCGTCTGTAGTGTCTTTCCAGGAAGTGGTGTTAATTTCTCGAGAGCTTAGTTGAGACTGTCCCAATCCGCTATCCGTCATGTCAGACGTTTCGACACTCTGGAAGATATTTTGAGTCGACGGCGTACTCACATCATTCGGATCATTTGATTGTTGCACTGTTGTGATTGCAAATAGCTCCGAGCACTCTAGTTTCTGTGGTTTCTTTTCGGGTTTCAAGGTCATTGGCGGAAGATGATGCGTCTTTTTGGAGATTTGTTTTCCCATAAGTCCGTTCGTAGAGTTCACGAACTGAAGGTGTTTGTTAAGGTCAAACATTCGGCGGTATCGTTTTTTGAATTCGATTTCATTATGAATGCTTCCAAAGACAGATGCGTCATTTTTGTCAGACGACAATGACCTCGCTCTAGATGGACGCACATTGTATGATCGTCTGCTACGAAACGTGTCACTCTCCACGGAATAATCTGACTCAGAACCTCGTGCTGTTGACGTCTTTGACGTCACGGCGTCATCAATGTCTTTAATTCTGAACCTTTTCTTCTGCACTCTCTTCCTCTTCACAATTTGCGAATTACTAGCAAAGGGGACTTTTTGAGTCGTTAGGGAACTAAGAAACCCACTACTTTGAACTGGCTTGTTTTTCATCCAATGGTCCACTTGTTTCGCAATATCTTTATTCCAGTGTTCGAAATCCTGATGCAATTTAGGAATCTTGCGATGCATTTGTGACATTGTACAGTTTCTTGGCGTCTCCAATTCATCAGAGTTGTAAGATATTTGCCTGTAAATATATTGTACGTGATATATATGTTAGCTGTTATCAAACAACACGCAATTTTTAGCTTTATGTTTTTGTACAGCTTTGTAAATCGACTTGACATTATGATGTATGCCAATGTCTAGAAGGTTGTTTGTGACAAAACATTTAATTTAATGTTGCTTTGTTTCTAACAATTAACATAAAATTGGTAACTCCGGATTCTGAAGTATTATGTTTCAAAGAAAATAGCTTTTCGTGAAGAATTATTCAAGCGGAAGGGTTCGCCAATCTTCGCTACAAAATCCATTTTCGACGCCATTCAGCGACAATCAAGATTAAAGAACTTCCTCTCAATTTTATGCTCGATAGAGAAAGGGGAAAAAGTCAATAATGCTTTGTCACGTCGCAAATGTCACCAATGTAACTGATTTTGTCAAAGGTCTGAATTGGTCTTTATCCATTAGCAGAAAAGTAAAACCATTTGCCTTTTATTTATAGACTAGAGATACAACATTAAAACTTATAAATAAAATTCAACAGATTGAATCATATTATAGTTAAACATGAGAATGTTGTTTCATTTTGATTTTCATAAATTTATCTGTGACATTATTTCTACTTCCTTTGACATAACTAAATTGTTTATATCAATTTTTAACGGATATGTTTTTTTTAAAAAGTAGTTTGTGCTATTCGCTTATTTAAAAATGAAATTGCGTCTGAGTACGCATACTTAATTACTCTACAATTGCTAATGGTGTAAGTTTGTCTGTATTGCTAATCTTTCTCTATTTGCTTGTGTAAGAGGTTCAGCAAGTATTTATATACATGTATCATAATAAGCTCCAGACTTCCTCAATTTATAACAAAACTCCATATGAGAGAAATGCTATTTTTGTGTTACTAACAAAATGATAGTTAAACCTATTTTTTTTTTTTTTAAAAAGCCTAGTTGTGAGGAGAATAAAAGATACGAAAGTACACATTCTAATTCCTACGTGACTATTTCAACTTACCACAATCGAGTTTTCACCAAATTCATTTTGTTCAATATCAATGAGAATATCACATTTCAACAAACATTATAATTCACATGTCCAGTAAAAATATCATTCAGAAACGCAGTTTTGTAAACTTTGCGATGGCCTCGACAAAGGGTTATCATAATCCACATTTAAAAGCAAAACCAAAAACACACTATTTATTACGTACTCCTTTACGTAATCGATACACATTAGTCCACTGGAATGGCTACTACCAGGGATTAGCCTTCGTTAACTGAACAAAGACCCCCGTTTTATGAATGGCGTAACTACATAATTTGCTTTGTTTACGATCCGCACAAGAACCTATGAGGTTAGGTGGCATTGGATTTGGTCTCCTAAGTTTCCAAATCAATAAAATGTCCAGCAATTGGTAAGATTCAATAAAAAATGAAACGTCATGCATGCTCTGAGACGGAAATTAGAGATGGTTTTGTACACACTAATTGGCAAAAACCTTGAATTTAAACAAAAGATGTCTGCCTTTTCTTGAGTAAAGAACTTTGTATACAAGGGCCAACAAACAGGCGTTGATAGCGCCGATTGCATGAATATTTATCTCCATATATCTAGCAAGATATAAAAGAATAAAACAAAAACACGTACACGTGTTTTGAGCAAAGGTAGCTAGATTCATAGTTGCAACACACAGGATAATGACTTCGCCATTTAATGTAGAGAACAAGTGGTCTAGTGACATTTAAATCCAATGTGTGTTAACTTTACGATAATAATTTCACCTTTTTTCTAGTAAAGATTGAAATCTCAGAAGATGAAAGTGGGTTTAATGAAATGGATATTTTATTGATTATATAGTGAATTTCTCACTCTAACACTTGAAACATTATCAAACATTATCAAAAAAAAAAGAAAGAATAGAGAAAAAATCGAGTTCAAGGTCGAGAATGTGATCTTAATATAAACAGATGGTGTAGTATGTAGAGTAGATTTACAAACACACGCATTCGTTAAAATGTGCTATAAAAAAATCAAACCACCCACTCGTCCACAAAATTAAAACAAATTAGAAAGAAAACTGGAGATGCTCCATAAAGACACGGAACTCCAGTCTGAGAATTGGACAATACTGGTTTCTTCAATACGCCTCATAAATGTTTTCGTTGAACTGTTGAATTTAGATCAAAAGAGTTCACAATAAAAATAATTCTACATCACTTGTAGCCTATCCGGAGAAGAATGACAACTTATTTAAGAAAAATGAATGCAAAATCTGTCATTTTCTACAATACGAAACTTTTATGACATTGTTATATTTTTAAATACACAAAGCATGTTGATGTCTTTCAAAAATGAAATATGCCTCGTACAGCACAAAATCGTACATTTGATTTAACAGAAAAGTTTTAACATATTTTCTACGTGTGTTTTCGTGGGGTTTTTTTCATTCTGCAATTAAAACAGAAGTTTGTCATTTTTACATAAATATGTGTTAGGATAACTTGCCTTTTTACATTAGAAATGAAATATTTCGTTATTGCTTATCCTTTAATGACCAATTTTATGATCAACACAAATTGTTTCAGTTGTACATTGTATTTCAAACAACTTGGGGGGGGGGGGGGGGGGTGACTACTTAAAAAATACTGTTTAAATTAATTTGATAAGTTTGAAATTTCCATACGTCAAGACCACCCTGACCAACCCCCCCCCCCCCCACCCCCCACCCCGATACCTCATAGATCCGCCAATTTGCTATACTATCATGCTATCAATAAAAATAATTTGATCTGACCTCCGACTCCCACCCCCCCCCCCCCCTTCGGGGGTACATTTACATTCACCAACACAAAAACGTTATACATGAATGAGCAGTGTTTCTTCTGTCTTTGTTTTATAAATATGCTAGGATGCTCTTGTTTTTCCTATTAATACCACGTAAGTACTTCCTCAATTGGCTTGATTCTTTCCTTTTTTAAAGAAAAAAATTGTTGTTTCGATGTTTATATTTCGATTATTTACACGTAAAGTTCTACGCTCTCTCGAAATGTATCTGTCCGGATACGTACATGTACGCCCTTTTTAGATTATCACTATATACACAATCAAATGCACGGTGTTGATAAATGAGATATTTACAGTAAGCGGTGCCAAATCGGACCTTAATGTTGTATTTCACCGATCCCCTCTCTAAATATACCTGGGTGAGGTACATCTGATGTAAGATTCACGAGGATACATGTATGTCTTTGTGTTTAAAATGTACACAATTTCAGATCATCCGGCAAAAACAAATCACGTGGTTCGACTATTCATAAAGAAAAAAAATTCCAAAACTTATCTTGTTAAAATGGATTGCACAAAAGACAATATAAAGTTAAGCAAAAGAAAGACAACCTTCATTCACATGCGGGTTTTTTTTTTTGTTTGGGGGGGGGGGGGGTGTTTTTCGTTAACCTTTGCGGATTTGATTTTTCATTTCTAACAGATACGTTTTAAATAAATACAATCGCAGAAAAATTAAGATGAAAAAATTATAAATTGCATAATAACAATAATAAAGAGAAGAGATTCGAAATAGTTTTTAAAGTATATTTCAAATAAAAGCATGTATTCAAATTAAAGTCAATCTCAGGTATATGCTCACATGTAAATATCATTATTCGGACGAGATGTACATCTGAAATTGAACTCTCTCATTATACTGACAAAATCAATATTTGGAGTCTCTTGAATTCTCTTAATATTTGTGATTTTTTATTGGATTTTCTCATTAATCCGAAATGATCAATATTTGGAGTGTCTTGCAATATCTTTATATTTGCAATTTTGATTTGAATTTTCTTACTACTCTGATATAATCAATATTTAGAGTGTCTGCAAACTTGGATTGTCTTTATGTTCGCAGTTTTGATCCTCTGAAGTATTTCACGGAGATTTTATATACAATTCAATATAAAAGATATAATGAAAACCACAACGTTCATTGAAATGAAAGTTTAGACAATCTGCACGCTTTTTTGTTTATTGAATTTTAAAACCACGGTCTGCATATCAATTCATTTATATGACAGTTTTGAAAAATTTTGCGACGTCGGGATTCAACAAGTAACAAAAGAAATTTCTTCCGCTTAAAACTCTACATTTTAAAGCCAAGTGCATACAAAATTAAACATTTGATAAAAGCTGATTTTGACTCAAAAAAGATATATCAATTAAAAAAATATCCAGAAATTATTTGATTTCAACTTACCCAAGACTGAGTGAATCAAAATCAGGAATTCTATATTGCCACACAAAATCATCCTCAAAGTCAATATTAGCCATTTTGCTCTTATCCCAATAGTTTTATCCTTTTTCACAATTTTTTTTTCAATATTTGAAAAGACAAATCCAAAGAGGAAAAATCACGATCGGATTTCATTCAGCACTTGTTTTTCCCCATGTTACGGTGCAAAACATGGGTGTGCAATGTTGACATTTCCTATCTAAAAATAACAGTCCTGATAAAAGAGAGCCATTTTTTTAAGTCGGTGCCAAAAAAGTCAGCCACAGGCCAGAAGGCAATGGCATGAAATCATAATAAATGGTCCGAATATAATACGTCCCTCAACGGTCGTGCAGACACAGAGCATCCATAAAAATTTTATACGCTGAACTCTCGTGACACGAATTATCTTAAAACCCCTAAATTAAATCCAAATTCACAATGGACGCCGGCTCAGATTCCCTTGTATTATTTTACTTAAGGCGTCTTTCGTTAAAAAGAAGACAAAAAAATCTATATCTTCATTATCGGGGATTTGACATGCCTAGTTGATTTAATTAATAGACCTGTATGCAACGGGCGACATGTTATTGATAAGTATTGAGGCTAATGTTTCATCGCCATGTATTGGGCTTGCGACCAATCATGTTGATATGTATGTATACAGCTAATAATGCGACGTCCACCTCCTTTCAATCCGAATTTAAAGGGTCTTAGTTGTACGGTAAACATAGGACGGATTCGGATTAAATACACTGTTTCGAATATTGTTGATTGTGGTGATTGAGCAACCCAAATAATGCCTGCGCAGATAGGATTGAAACTTTGGGGCAGACAGATTTGAGATATCGTTATACGGTGGAGATTCTTTTATAATGACACAGTAATATCAGCCTACGTATTTAAGATTCTATTATTGAGTCCGATACACAAAATTAAACCCTTCCCTCGTTATTCTTAAGCGAAAACTAATGAAATGGAAAACGAGATAAGGATCAATTTCTCTAGCAAAGCAGTTACATGTGCATTGCAGTTAATATGTTTGTAAACGATTGCACTCATTTTCGTTTAAGTGAACTGCATACGAAACACAACAATGTAACTCTGTGAAAACATTACCTGTAGTAAACCTACATTTACCTTATAGATGGTGTAGGTTTTGTTAAACTTTAATGAAAAGGCCATTTTAAAAAAAGAAGAAGATACTTTCTCAGTTTTCAGGGTTTTTTTTTAAATCAAACGACAGAGATCTGCTAAAGAATCGTTTACGTTTTTAAGATCAGCATAATTATACACTGTAATCTTTTACAGATTACAACTGTACTTCTTTCACAGGTATGTGTATTTTGATTAAAAATCATCAAAAGGTGATTGAAACAATAACTTGGAAGCGACTATTAATAGCAAACATTTATTTAAGCAACAGATTCATCGATGCTGATATTTAACAGCAATAAAAAACAAACAGCAGTCGTTTGCTTGGTTTCAAATTTTGTTCATGTGATGGCTTCAATCAAATTTGAAATTATTTCAAACTTCTTCACTGACAAATAAACAACACAGAACGATACTCAATTTTGATAAAAGTCTAGTATATATCTGTGAAAAAATAATATCTACTCCGACAACTTACTTGATTTTAATTGGCATATTGTTAGATATATTTCTGTAGAACGTTTTCTCCATCAGCAAGCTGACAGCCGGGGCTTTTGGGGTCGGGGGTTTCGTGGGAAACTCGGACGTGTTCGGTTTAGAATCTACTTCCTGTATAAGTTGAAATGGTGGCACAAACGAGTAACTCATGATGGCCGGCGATGCGTGCGCATGCGTAACGGGAGAAGATTGAACACTCATAGAAGTCCCACCAGAAATGGAGCCATCCACTTCCGTCATCAGATGGAAGGTAGGAACGAAAGCGTATCCGATGGCGGAAGACCTGGAAGGGGTTGCTATTCCTCCGCCATCCAGCTCCGAGCTAGGACAAGCGTCCATGATGACCAGCCTATAAATATGAGATCACAAGATATGACGTCTTTAAATGAACTCTTCGTAATATTACTTTTAACAAAGATAATGTATATAATAGGAAAATAGAAAGCATTATCGATTTTCTTTAATATTGTGCATAAAGACTGGACGTCTTTGTTGAGATTATGTTTAAACCGCTAGGTTTCACTTGTAAAGCAAATTTTATGTTCATTGTTCAGGATTTAACATGTAAACATTTAAATTATCTATTAATAATGTACGATGAGAGAGAAAAAATGAATGAGCTTGACTCCATCCGATTATAAGTTTTTATTTACCAGAAACAGCAGGGCATTTTCATTATTAAATTTGTCCATTATTACGAACAGTGCTCTAATATAAACTTCATGAAAATAAGTAAAAGGGGGAAAACATCGGAACAAGAAGAGTTTATCCAACAAAAATCACAGAATTTCCATCATTAAATGTCAATAGATAATAAAATGTTCATACCTGTTATATAATGTTTAATAATTCGCAAGCTGAAATCATGAACAGTATATTGCAGTCTTTCATACAGTAATATCAAGTTAAATCGCGTAAATGAACGAGATTTGAAAGTGTTTTTAAATGGATTTCTGAGAGCTTTGTAATGTTGCCAATGAATTTAAAATTATTTTATTGTTTTACAAGCGCAACGAAAAGAACATCCAAAAATATCCCGAACTTAACGTTTGTGGTACAGGTGTTTTCAAAAACGAGTTCTGTCATTGCATATATATTTATTTACTTTGAATCGTAAAGGAAATCGATATCTGTTAATTCTGTTTGCAATCAACAAAACAATTTTTCACATTCAATTTAATTTATTCTTCTACAAAATTCAAAAGTGAGTTCTAAATTCAGATTAAAGGAAGAATAACTCTGATCAATAAATCAAGCTGTACTTTGTACTTTGTGTTTTTGAAAATATTTTATTTACAAAAACTTTGGTCATTCGTATTTTCTTTTTTTTTTAATAATATTTTTAAAATGGTATGAAGAATTGTTTTCACTGTATTTCATGTCTACGATCTTCATAAACAAGATCTCTTTCAAGTGTTAACACCTCTAGACCAAACAGTGTGAATTTAAGCTCTTCTCAGCTGACATGTTTATAGTTCATAAACCCGTCATTGTAAATGTTCAACAATAACACTTCAATCAATACTTGTTATCGCTAAATTGATATTTGTCAGCTACTTCAATTTTGGTCTACCCTGTATGGGCAACTGTCCACCTTTTAAATGATTAGTCACAAAATCAGATTATCTACTTTTTATCCCTTCCGATTATTGCTCTTTCATCTCGTTTTTATTTTTATGATTTAAGTGGAAAGGGGTTTATGAATGCCCTTGTGAGAGTGCAAATATTTGTGATGGTCTTGAAAGGAAAACAAAGATCTTTGTGTTAAGAATTGCTTTATCTTGCCAAAACCTTTAGAGTGCAATTCCTGTCACACTCTGTTAAAAACTAACAAAATAGGTGAAATTTATTCAGAAATGCCGAGTTATGAATACAAATCTTTATCATTGACAAGAAAATTGTATACGCACAATTTGCCAAACTATATTAAGCAATTTCAAGTTATATGCTAGTGACAAAACTGCGACAGAAAACGTATTTTCGGTGTAGGAGTAGCCATTACAACTGCTGTTCATTCTACGTTGCCCAGCATTGAAGGAGATCTAGACTTATACAGATGATATGTTTTAAAGAGTAAAAACTATCATGGCTTCCATGTATTCCATTCAATGTGGTGTTACTTAGGACTGTTCAAACTACATGTAGCTGGTGAGGGTCTGTGCACTTGGGAACATTGACTTCTTTGATTCATAAATCCTATAATCGTATTAGATCATAACGTTTTTTAAAACTGAAACTAACAATAAAACTCTCTCTCTCTCTCTCTCTCTCTCTCTCTCTCTCTCTCTCTCTCTCTCTCTCTCTCTCTCTCTCTCTTCGCTAGCACATGAACAGCTAAATTGTGTTGCAGTCAGCTTTTAGAAACAATTATTGTACTTTTCTTTAAATGTTCTGATAAACAACTACTTGATCACATATATTTACATAGTCATAATCTTGATCATCATGGATACTCGTAAATATGCCTAGTATACATGTAACATGCAGCAACCTTTTCGCTCAATAAGTCGCTTCAAGATGTATAATTATAACGTACACTTACCCAACCATTTTATCATCAGGTGCTATTCCCTTGGCCGATGTCTGGAATACAGAAATTAAGTCACAATCTTACTAATGTGAAAAACATGCATCTTCAATAACAGGTTTTTCTATTAAACGTTCTAAAAATTGTTTCTTTCACAATCTGTTTTCAAAGAAGCGTCACTAGCATCCAATTTCAAATTCTGCTTTCGATGTGTTCACATTTTCACCTCATGACAAAATTTAACATTTTCTTTTCTTTCTTTTCTTTACTTATTCTGGATTACTACACATGAGACAAAAGATTGGGATAGATATACGCGTATACAAAAAAAGGGACGAGCTTACTTCACTTGATTAATAATGACAATGTAAATAGCACGGCGAAATCACAACAATGTGTATTTGTCTTCGCCCTTATCGAATTTGTCAGGGCCTTTTTATTTTCCCTTCTGCGAGATTACACTTTTAAAATGCTACTGTCATACCCCCATTAAGCACACGAATAAAGAGAATAATAAAGTGAGACGTCCGTTCGCATTCGCTTCTTTTCCTCTTTAGATAGTTTTAAAGACAAGAAAATACAAGGATATAGTGGCTTTGTATCAGAAAAAAAGTAAGAATTTAGAGACGCAAAGGTCTAAAAAAAATCAATTTGAAGAAACACAATAAAAAGGCTCCCACATGGACAAGAGTGGCATATACATACATGTATTGTGAAAACATGTCATTTTTGTTGAGCAAATTTCAATCTTTACTGTTTGAAAGTAATATTATTATTAAATAAACTACGGGTATTGGATCTAATATGAAATGAAACTTAAAGGTCAATCATGATCGATGAAAATAATCGATAATCAATAAATACCTTAATGATAGATGGACGGGCTCATATTTGCAGTTTGGTCCGAGTTAAAGGAAAAAAACCGCACATGCACACGTACTTTAAATAATTTATAAGCACTAATGTCTAAGTGTCTCCCCCTTTTCTCTTAATAATCTTAATAATAATTTGTATCATTGAAACCATCTTATAATCCCCTGTATGTATCTTGAGAACTTTTTTCAGATTTCTAGTCATTGCTGCATTATAATGCAGCGTATGAATTAGATCCACCCTTGATTGTATTTAATTGTATTTTCCGGTTCCTTTTAGGGGGTGGGGTGGGATAATAAATGAATGCTTACATAGATTTAACATGATTATATACCCACCAATTCAACCTTCCCCTCCCCTAAATAAAGTGAATAAAAGAACAATCTTCATTATCATTTGTACGTTTTGTACAAGCATGAAATTTCCTACCAATTCTACACGTGTTCCTGATTTTTGTGTTTTGTTTGATCTTTCCGTCACTTTTCAGGGTGATAATTATTAAAACAAAACAAATTGCTATGTTATGACCATTGAAGAAAAAATTAACTGATCAATGATAAAAGATCCGTACCTGCTAAATGCTTGTTACAATCCTCAACTGGTCGAATCGCTGCGTCCGTTGGATAGAAACTCAATTTCGTAACTGCAATATTTATGTTTTTATTTCTTCATTAACCTATTCATATTAAAATTCTTATCTTCAATAACACATTAAGTAGTATTTTGTATTGCCGGAGACCTTGAGATGAATGTGTTGTAAATTAAATGTTGTCAAATTGCCATTTGTGATTTCCATCGTACCAAATATTGTAAGAATATATTGAAGGCTATCATCGGGTCGTCAAATTAACGGACATTTAATTGATAAAAAAGTACACTGTATATATGCACATTTGAAATGGCTTAATCCAGACCATCTTCTGAATTTTTCTATCTGATTTCTCTTTGTTTGAAGGACGCCACTGATATATTTAATCAACATGTACATGTATTACTGTAATATGTAATGACGGAATTTAACATACATGTTTTTGTATACATATAATAATTGTACAAGTAAATCGGTTTTGAATCCTCTTGCATTGTTACCTAATAGTAATACCTGATACAAATTTATGTGACGGTTGCAGGCACTAGAAAGACCTTTATTGTGTGGAATAATGTCTGTTACTGACTCACTCTTTGAAGAGTTATGGCACTTTGACTTTAAAACGCTTTAATATTCAAGTGAATATTAAATATTTTCGCTACTTGCCTATGTGCACAGCATCGTATTGTGTCAGATATATTTTTGAATATGCTGCATATGTACATCCTCTAATACTGAGGCTTCGATGCTTTCGTAATAGAGACATTAACTTAAAAGAAGTTTACACCATTGTTAATGGTAGCACGAAAAAAATATGTAAATTAAATAAAACTCAAAGTATGTTAGTCAGCATACGCGAATCACTGGGAATGTGGGTGTATGTGTGTGTGTGTGGGGGGTGTCCCGAACCTCCTGGAAGATCTATTAAATTCACAAATATGCTATCTCAGATCAGATATTCCTCGGACCCCACTGGCAGATACAATTATCCCTCGCAAATACGATTATCCCTTGCACCCCACCCAATCCCTACCCACGAAGACTTTTATGGGTCCGCGCATGGTAAGTGTTGATTGATAGATGCACAGAAATGTTTCACAAACCATTTGGATCATAAACTTAAAATTTTTGACTTAATTGTTAACCTTTTAAGAAACAAGTATTCCTATAATGTTTCGATTATGTTGGAATAAATAAAATGAAATTCGTTTAAAAAAAGAAAAAGAACTGACCTCAAACAATTTTCGTAATTTGCAATTGAGTGTTAATTAAAAATAATGATTAAAAAATAAACGTTATTTCCTGCAGGCAAAATACTACCTGTTTGCATATGATTAAAAATAATGTTGTTATTCAAAACATTTGGTATTCCCGTAAGAGCAAGTTTGGTACATATAAAATAATTTGACACTTTACGCTATTTCTCTGAAAATCTATTAAATTGAAATAAACGCACCAAATAACAATTCAAGTTTACATTTATTTGCTTTGTTCATTTCTGTTTAACAATGCAATGTAGTTAAAACAACATTTAAGAAACTGATAATGATAAATATTGTTCTTAATATCTGAAGTAATTATACGAATATGAAACGTCAATTGTTAATAATAATAAGTAGTAATTTATTTAATTTAAATTTCACAATTCATATTTGTGAGAAGAAAAAGACGAGAACACAAAACATCAATTTACTTTTGTATCCACGTTTTCAAAAACTCATCTCAAATGTATGAAGATTTAGCACAGTTTGATTGTACCTTATTCTAAATCAATTTCGGATTTTTTTTAGTTACGTCTGAAATAACAGTTTTGTTATTAGAAAAAAAATACAAATGAATTCTAAAGAGTCCTCATAAAAAAGTTATTACTTACTTACTCTAAGTTTTGCTGTTGAAAGACGGGAGGTGTTGAAATCTCTAACTATAAAAGTCTATTCACTTTACAGCAATATGAATTATTCTTTATATAAAGCCACTCTTATACATTTTGATCGAGAGCGAGCACCACAAACAAATGATGTATCAACGAAAGAAAAAAATCCGTTTCACGTTTTAAAAAAAGCGTTACAGATTGTCAATACAAATGAACACATAGGGTGAAAATAAGTGGTAGTCAAACAAACCCCGTTCCTTCAAAGGGTGCGAGAAGTCAATACCTAAAGCTCGATTGTGTTTACACAGACCCTCTTATTCGCACTTCTCTCCTGTCATATTATCATCGTCGAAGACGTTAACTTCGTACAAACAAAGCGGATTACGACATAAGCATTGATCACTGTTTTCGATGTCGTGCATGGTTGAGAGTTTCTCATTTTCCTGAGTACACAGCAAGAGGAGCGATTGAAAAATCTCAAGTGTTTCGTTCGCAGTTGGTCACAAAGAACGTCGCCCTTTCTTCACTTGATTGTCTTGAAACTGTCGATTTTTGACCGACCCCACGACTGTTTCCATAATCAGTGCCTGACTCTTTGACAACTAACGTCGAATCCATGTCTACCGGTTTCACGTCTCTAACTGAGAGAGATTTTGTCCTTTCTATCTGCGGGCTCTCGATGTCCAAACTTTTCAAATGCTCATCAATCGGAGTAACCCCTTGGTTCTCTTTGATATATCTCTCATCGTCGTCCTTAAGCTCATTCTCATCTTGGTCAATCTTTTCGGACTCGACATGATCCCCCCTCGCCTGGGTAACGGCACTGTCTCTGGGGTCAGTTTTATCTCCCGAGGCCAAAGTCTGATCTATAAAATCCATGGCCCGCCGAGCTTCGTTTATCGTATCAGCGATATCATGCATGGATTCCTGATACAGATTACTATAACCCGTATGTAAGCCCTTAGAAATCCCCTCTTGGACTCCTCGAGCTGTTGGGGAATCTCCTTTGCTTTTAGATTCCCCACTTTTTGACCTTACGACCTCTTCGATGACATCACAGTTGGTGTCTTGTCGAGACCAGCGTGGAACCATGATTTCTCCCGACGAAATGTTGCTCAGTTCTCTTATGACGTCATCACCTGATTTATACGCAATCCGGATAGACATGCGTACGTCAGAGGGAGCTTCGCTAAACACTTTTGTGGATCGAGTGAGGTTGCTCTCTTCTCTTTCGGTGATGTCCGTAAGATTGCATATCTGTGGAAGGATTCTAGTACTTTGTTTTGGGTTTGCAGTTTTTCCGCCGTTGTGCATCTGCAAGGCAGTCATAGATAGAGGAACAAACGCGGCGCTTTCCCCAGATTGCTGCAGATCGTCTGTTACAGTGTTAAATTTTTGATTACTATTTCTTGAGCTTGATATCTGAGAATTGCTCGCATTAGCATCAAAATCGTCATTGCTATCGTCATCTTCATCGTCATCATTATCATCACCAATATAATCTCCTTCATCGTCCAACTTGAGCCGGGGTACATCCTGGTTAGTGGAGCTTTTATCGGGTGTGTACGAATCCTCGTACTCATCGTCGGCGTCAGAATACGAATAGTCAGAGAGGTGATAATGAGGGGTCTGGTAGTCAGTGTTTTCAGATATGCGACTTTGAGGCGGCGCAATGGGATACAAGGATGTTTTTCTCGTGTATTTATTAAGGGAATCGTGATAAACTGGGCGAATGTTCATCATCTCTAAAGAATACTCCTCGTTTGGTACGTATGAACCTCGGAGACGAGGCCGTGAGTTGGTTTTGTTCAGTCGTTTGACGCGTTTACTATTCATCAATGAAGAATGAACGAAATGGACGTTTCGGTTCGCATCAAATACTTTTTGATATCGATTCTTGAAGTCCTTTAATTCCTTGGAGGTAACACTAGCCGTGTCTTGCTGTAGGCGCACCGGAAACCCATTCAGCATCGATACATCACTCTGTAAGCGTTGATCGCCAAACTGATTCAAAACGAGGTCGAAATCAGAATCATAACCGGAAGTCCGTGTTTCCGTATCCGTTGTCACGGTTTTGGTTTCGCTGTTATCTTTTTCTTGTCTCTTTGCTGGCTTTCTCCCTCTGGTTTGTTTATGACACTTGCTACAGTTTCTTTTGGTGTGTTTGCACAGGGAGTTTATTGGCATGGCTTGAAAAAGGTGATTGGTTGTGTTACAAGCGTCATATTTTGTTCCCATCCCAAGTTGATAACTCTGGCTTCTGCTAGTATACATTCCATTTCTGTAATCATTGATAAACCTGGCCTTTAATAACTCGGGGTCTGTTTTCTCTTTTACCATTTGTCTGAAACATGAAAACCATTGTTAGGAGATAAACGCATCGATAGTCTATAACGTTAGGTAATACACACGTTTAAACATTAATACATCTAAAAAGTTTATCTTGTATTGCATTGGTTTTTTTTCAATCTACCCAAATCTATCCAGAAGCAAACTGTCTGCGAAATACTTAAAGACAGTCTTGATTTCTCAAGAAAATAGTGTCAAGAACAAACTATCAATGATTCTTTAAAATTTGACATGACAAGTCATGATCAAGTTTAAAAGAATCAAAACATATTAACCTTAATACTCACTTAATTTTGATTGGTAGATTGTCCAGACTACGACTCACGGCCTGATTGGTCCGCTCACGTTCCTTCTGGAGTTTAAGGATGTACCTCTCGGACACCTCGCGACTAGATAACCCCTGCAGTGGGTCCGGTTTCGCCGACAGTCCTATGCGGGCCGGTGGGACACGGAGAGACGCCGCGGTGGGGATCGTCCCTCCTTTGATAAGATCCTGCCAGGCGGAGGACTCTTCCTTCGTGGCCACTTCCTCTCGGCTGCAAAGATAACTAAATTCAACAACAGTTTCCAGCTATTCTGAAGTTTCGATATACAACTGCTCGATCTGTTGGTATTATTGAAGTGTCCCCTGATTTGTATGTCTTCCGAGTTTTGGGCGTTTTTGAAGGCACAATTAGTCAAAACTGTCATGTGCTTTAATTTAATATGGGTTGGTTAAAATTTCAACTTTGTTTAAAACATTTTACAGGAACAATTTCGTTTATTGTACTTTGTTCGACTCTTTTGGATAAATTAGGTGTATAGGAAAGGAATGACATATAATTATGGGGAGTTTGAAGTACCTTTCTAGCTGACATACAAATGAAATACTATGAAATTGTTATACACTGTAAACTTTGGCGGTATATCTTTATCTGCAGGCACTTTGAAATTTGAGGTTTTTTTTTTTGCTATACACCATTCTCGCTAGTTACAATGTAAGCATATTTATTCTAAAACAACACCACTATAATCTCTATACAGTCAATCAGTTACTCCTAAGTCAGTTTTAATTCATCATCAATGTATAGAACCATTTTAAGAAGAGCTATGTTGTTGGTGTCAAACAGCAATGTGACGTAGGCCTGTCTATTTCATTGTCAGCCACTCAGCCATTGCTCTTTGAAATCAACAAGATTTGCCTGGCTTTTCAGCAGACTGTGTAATATGTGCAAATTTCATCGAAATGCTGGCGCCATTTTTAAATTTGTTTTGATTGTTAAAATGGTTCTATACTCTATAGTAGGAGTTACGCCAGCCCACACACATGTGTCATATGTCATTCTGACCCTTTGTTTTTCTATTTTCGGTCACGAAATAATTATGCTTTTAAAAAAAGATGTTTGCCTTCCGCAACAGAGAAACTGAAAACTGAATTGATCTGTTAACCTAAACATTGCATGTTTACATACGTACCCTGTCCAACTAAGTTTCCTTAAACACACTCGGCCACGACATTTTGCTTCCGTTTTCGCCATAATAGAATTTACATCCAACATGTATGCTTTACCGCCATTATTTGTTTAGCAGGATTCGCTTTTTTTCAGCAGTACACGTATATATATCTGAAGCCTTTCACAAAAATCCCTTTTACGCTAAAGCGATTCTCTAGATAAATGTGTTGATAACCTTTTTTCGAAGTGTTAGAAATGTTTAGAATGAATAAAGAGAAGAAAAACCACCACGGTTTTTTTTATGAAGATTTCGAATCAATTTGACGGTCTTAATCCCGTGAATTCGTTGATCCTAATGGCTTCTTTTGTAGGTATTTGTATGTATTAATGAGAATTTTATGTATAACGTATGTCAAAATTTTTTCAATGAAATTAATAAGCAAGAGGTTGTAAGAAATCGAAATCGATATAAGCGAGAGAAAGTTTCCCGCTTTTTATTTGGGAACCGTTAAAGTTACAAATATTGGTTTTGTATACTCTAATTAACAGGGCTTTGTCCTAACTCCTGGCTAAGCTGTTAAACCTATTTATTGGTTAAATGCCGTCGTGTGTTTGCTACTTAATGTAAAAGTTGCGTAATCTCGTAACTTTCTGGCAGAGAAATTTGTTTTGTTGTAATCCACGGGGCGCGTTATGAGAAAAATGACAGATTTAAATCTGAATCTATGTAAGTACTTCTGACCGTGCAGTGTAGCCTGTTCAAATTCACAAATATTAATTGGATTTGTCTTATCAAAAATATGCACCTTATTACAAACTTCAGGTGCTTACACTTTTTTTTCTTTATTCCGAAAACTAAACACACATTCTTTATCAAATCATTGCATTGAACGTTATATAATTTAGTCAAATAAACTTTCGAAAAATATCAAATTCCTGAATATGTTTCAAAATCACAAATCAAAAACAAATTCTGTATTTTTGAAATCGCGAATTTAAAATACCCCTGTATATGACACCAATGCCTGTATATTAGATGATTAAACCAGACGAGTTTAGTTTGCATCATGATTAATTAACATTATGATCAGTGCCTGATAAGATAATAAGAGTTCATGTACATGTATCAATTTATCAGATAATGACGACTTTAGATTTTATCATTGGACATCGCAGACCTTGATAATCTGGCGAGTCATGGACCTGTATATTGGAACTATCGCCCAAAGAGTCAATTCTTATCGTTCTTCAAGCAAAATATAAAATCAAAAATGAAGTGCATTGCAATATCCTCTTTTTTCATTAATTGTCTCGTTTCTTTATCTTGCGGAATGAGTAGACGAGCATATATTAGAAGAAAAGACTTTTGTATAATATGTATTTTAAATTTTTCATTTTTTTTTTTGTTGCACCCCCCCCCCCCAACCCCTTAATCTTGTCAAAATTTAAAGACCACCGCAGGTTTTTAAGTATTCTTAACTGAACCTTTTCATGTACTGCGATCAATGCACGACAAAAGAGGTTAAATGGCCCGCTTAGGACATATAAAAAGACCGAACTTATCTAGTTTAAGAAGTGTATTATCAATAATCAGTTCCTAAAGATCAAATAAAAGAAGAAAAATGGGGGCGATCACGTGACATGTCTCGTGGCGTGTGTCGTCTGCCTTCTTTGAAGAACAAAGTGCAACCGGTTTAAATGAATTTATAAAACTGAGACATGCATTTTGCATTTGCATTTTAAAAAGCTTGGGCTTGGTAAACACTGCTTTTGTATTCAGTTCAGTGTGCTTATTGTTTTGAGGTTTGTTTTTCGAAAATATTTTGTTAATACGATATAAAGAATGATAAATCTTTGCGATTATGTTTCATAAGTCTTAAGGCATGTTAAGTGCAACGGAATTTAGATTTTTTTTAAAGAAATATAAGCATCCCTTTTGGCAATATATATCTGATATTTTTTTTATCATATACTGGGGAGAAACCACAAAGAATTATATATCGTCTTAAAATGTAAAATTTATTGACATCCTTCGTCCTCAGTATGAAAAAGATGGATTTAAAAATGATGCCCTGAAAAAAACTATGCTTTGATGACAAATCTCTAGTATATGCAAAAATTGGTCCCAAATTAATGTCAACCAACGCATTGACCTTTGCGTTAAATTTTGTTCAAATAAATTTGTAAAAGATGGTTAGATGGTAATGATGACTTGTTTATTTCAGAAGGGAATATACATGTATCAATGAATTCAAGAAATCTTGGTGTTTCCAAATTCTAAAAAATGGCAATGTCTGTCTAATGAACACAAGGCTGGAAGACAGACAGTCAGACAAGATGCCTGGCGTCATGAACGAGGATATGCAGGGGGGTTGGGGGTGATCGTTGGTGAAACTTTCAGTGAAAGGAGGCTGGGTGGTCAACACATTAACCATCAGATCTACCTTAAATTTAAAGATATGATTTGTTAAGCTATAAAATATGATGCAGTAAAGAAAAAAAATAATTTATTAGATTTTACGCATTTTCCTTTATTTTAATATAGATTTTCTTTTAAAGGAGATCAATACAGTTTAAAAATGGTCCAAACATTCGAGCCCTCTTAACTTGTGGCATGGTCCAACATTTTAAAAGAAACTAGATCGAGTAGAATAACCTGAAAAGTGGTTTCGAGACTCATAAAATGTAATAAAATATTCAGTCATATAGTGTGTATGTCTGTTGTACCTTTTGGTTATTGAATGAAATTTAAAACTTCTAAAATTTGGAGACCAACGTCCTTGCGTCAAATAACAAACACAAATATTTAGAGACAACAATTCACTGACTCCCTCTTAAACACCCAAGGGTTGAAGAAAGTTTACAAAAGACTAATATTTTCACACTTTTGGGCTACTTCCGAGATCGGCTGTACAAGAATATTTTCGTGTTTTCTTTTTGCATGTCAGACTTTGATATATTTGAATGTTGAAGGTAATCAAACCTTGGGTAATACGTTCAAGTGAATAAAGGTCAGTTTTGATTATTTCTACTCAATAGACCGCGAATTGTTGTTGCAAGTGCCAAAGCGAAGAGAGAAAAAGTGTCAAAGATAGTTTTTAAACCATAAGTGTAGTTATCAAGTTAGAATCAACAATGTATTATAATTCTATTTGATATTAAGTTTCAATAAACAGCTGCATGTACATTATGTACATGTAAGCATGATTTCGCAATTACTACATATAGTATAATGGCATTTGATTTCATTTGTAGAATTCAATAAAGCACGTGCTTTAATGAAAATATTTTATGGGCTAAAATTTTTATAAAATTTTTTTATAAAAAAATTAAGCTGTGTGTTTCTTATTACAGATCAGAAATAAAGCTTTACATATCTGTTCGGGGATTTTTTTTTTCTTTTTTCTGTGTGTTTTGTGTTTTTGGGTTTTTAAGCCTTTAAAGCCAGCGTGATAGCGTTAGCTTAGAATCTGTTCAGAACAGCATGTATTATTTTGTAAGCATAATAAATATTGAAATCGAGCAATCAACAAAAAAGGTTTTGAAATGGCACAAGCCATGTGAATATATCATACTGAACACAGAACTATACAGAACTTGGTGAAGTACACCTAAACTGGTATAAATGTATAATAGAGATTTATTCTCATTTATCAATGTCATCCCGTTTAATTAAACTGTTTATTGGACAGGACTGGTAATTTATCATTTATATGCCAATGATAACATTGATAAATTACGTAGATGTTGATGTAAGCTATTCATATGAAATATCGACCGGGTGTAATTTTTAAAAAAAATAGCATTTTATCGTTTAAGGAATTTTAAAAATTAGTTTTTGTTAAATTTGAATATGAGCAAACAAAATAAGCCGTGTACATGGATTCACAAAGCATATTTTCATTAATCTCCAAGCATATTTTAATAACTCTCCATAAGTACAAAGATTAACTTTATTCACTCTCAAAAATTGATAAAAAGATAAATATGTACATGTTTAATACTTCATTACAAAATATACTTCGAAAATAACGTTTCTGCAATAACTATATGAATTCGCGAATAAATGGTACCGATAAACTATGTATTAAACCAACAAACTTAACTTAAAACAAAACAAAAATTAAAATTCGCTCTACATTTTCTACCATCAGTCAAATCACCTGATTTAATGCGAGACAGTACTTATTCTATTAAGGTACTTACACGCTGCAGCACAGACAAAGCGTCTTGATGACATCGCTGTGTTTCTGCTGTGACATCTCACTCTAAGATTCCTCCTTACTTAACCATTCCCCATCCTTTCCGTCAATTAGTAACACCCCAAAACTAAACCAAGTGTGTATTCCATATCCAACTTGAACATTAAATCCCCTTTGAATCCAAGTTGAAGGTTTCTTTCCGGACTTAATCTCATACATACATTTTTTTAATCATCTAGGTGGGCTTTTAGGGGGCATTGGTCACCTTTGTTTAAAGCTAGAAAGACTTATTTTGTAAGTACTTTATTTTTTTTTTTTAATTCGGAGTTATTAAAACTTATTTCATCAATAACGTATTAGGTTAATCAATGGTTTGTTGATTTCGTTTCTTTGAGTAATGCGACTGCATGTTTATCTTGTTAATCGAAGCTTCGAATGTCAAGAGACTTATAAAGCTAAAGACCCGAAATAAGAAAATTAAAAACGGAGTAATGATATATCGACATTAAAGTTAAATTATCCGCGCTGGGAAGCAAATATTTGGTCCAATATTCTTTAATGTACGCTAAACGCTCGGTCGCCATTGAATTTGACACACACTAATTGATCACTTGATCAAACTTATTATATTCTTACGCAGAATGGGTTATTCTGAGAGTATCAGAAATAAACATCGACCATTAAAAAGGACTCTTTCTACTCCACAAAGCCGTATCTTTAAAGTAAATTTACATCATCTTCAAGGTGTAATTATGAAATTGACATAAATCTTTTAAATCGCCGTCTGCTTTGGAAAGAGCGACTGAAACATTATGTAATGTTTAAATATTAATATGTTTTAGAAGAGTGCGGTATATATTGATTGATCGATCAAACCACTTTAAATAAAATTGATTTTGTATGTTTTGTACAGGGCATAAAAGGGGTGTTAGATTCGTTTAAAGTTACATTTTTTTTTTTATAATTTTCGTCATACATGTACTTGGATTTCGCATATTAAATAAATAAAGTTTATCAGTAGATGAACTTAATTGTATTCATCTGCTTGAATATTGAGAATTTTTTTAACAAAAAGGTATCCCTAAATGATGCGCTAAAATTGACTGAATTGTGACTGAGAACATACCTGCATTTGGATAAAAGCTTACTGAAACACTTAATTCAAAAGACCCGAATATTCTATACTGGACGGTTTTTTTTATTTCTTAAACGTTGTAATTTGTTTATCCGCACAATTCATTACTCCGAACAATTTAAATTGAACAATATTAATAAAATAAAAGCATCGGCATTGCGACATGTTTTCAATTCTTCGGGGAAGACTGGAGATAAATTAATTTGAAAATTTTCACTTAGAATGCTCTCTCTCTCTCTCTCTCTCTCTCTCTCTCTCTCTCTCTCTCTCTCTCTCTCTTGCAATACACGCCAACATCAATTTTTTTCTTACCAGAACTTTTATATTGATATAGGAAATATAATCGAAGGTACAAGTTACCATAGATCTTAAGTCGGGAAATTAATTAAAAACTGCCCATATTTGATTTGCCTCTACATAAGAAGAAGGACATCCAGCCGCCAAACGGTGCGTTTTATCGGGTACTTTTATGAAGTCATGTTCAATAAAGAAAGTTATACGAAGGCTTTGTTTAGTTTTAAAGGGGGATGCTTTTGTATCTAGATCAAAGGGTATTTGATCGTTTTTCGACATCAATAAAAATGTTCAAGTGATATGAAACGTTTTTATAATTTAAACGTATAATATTATTTATATTATAAAGAAATTTGCTTTACTTTTTTTTCTAAAATGATATCTATGTCGTTGATTGTGTATATAATGAAAACAAAAATGCAATTTTATCTTTGTAATTTCAATATATGAAAATTGTCAGTAAGCAGATAAAAAAATTACAGCTTTTCATGCCAGTTTATGTTCATCAACGTTCTTGAACCGAACGGCATTAAAAACCAACTTGCCGCCTACCCCCCCCCCCCCCCCTGCACCTCCCGTTCATCTTTCCTATTAATCTGATAACTTAAAACTGCAAATATTTTGCATAGTATTTCTGGGGAGATAAAAGAAGTATATATACAGTGTGTGTCTGTCATTTTTTCCTTAGCTGCAAGTCTTAAGTTTTCGTTTGTCATTCCTTTTCACCCGATAGCCGTAGCTTTGTAGCTGCTATATGTACGAATCTATAAATAGAGTACACGACTGCGTAACATAAGTATACTTACCCGACATTTCTGACCACTGGGCCTCTCCACGGACGATCCATGGGGGTGAGTTTTGGAGATTTGATTCCGGCCATTTCATCAGGAAAAATATGATCCCCGTTTCAAAGCAAAATGGCACGGCCGCGCGAGATCTTTAGAACCCACCGTCCAATTTTTTTAATCCCACCGCACCAATACACAATAGCCAGACGGCTGATGGAAGCGCCGTGGCTATTCACCTATTTGTCTGTAATCATATACCTGAGAGCAGGTGTGATTCGACGGGTGTATATGCAATTGTAGAATATAGACATTGTTATGCCTATTACAATCAATAATAAAGCATGTCAATATTTTTTTGTAACTGCCATTATGAGCTAGGAATCGTAACAAGGGGGAGAGAAAAAAATTGGTAAAGAATCAATGATTTGGAACCAAAATGACAGGGGTACCGGGTTCAAATGTCACAATCAGCTCGGAAGGACAAAAGAAAGAGAGAATCGGATCCGAACAATAACAATGAATACATTAAAGGTAGAATTTGGGTTTAGCCTTGTACATTCTTTTAAAATATGCTTATCATTATGCATACATGTATGATATCAAAATTCAAAGGCATTTGGTGTCCTCCTTGACCACACAAAGGCATATTTTCTTTTCTGTTTTAAAATGCGAGTGCATTTCAATGGAAATCTTAAAAGAAGTTTGTTTAAACTCCAGCTTAAATTGTTAAAGAGAAGTAATTTTATTTGAAATAATATTAGAATGCATAAGAGCGAAACTCGGTGGCATTTCTATAGAGAATAAAAATTAGAAATCGATCATAAAATTAAGGGCACTTGTGATCGCGACCTCAATTTATTGATTAAGATAGAACCGATTGAAAATTTAATTATTTGCTATGATATGTTGTTTCTTCGAATATTGGAATATTTTTTGTTTAGTTGTGTATTTGTCGTTTAAAATTCATTCATTCATCTTTTATTTCCTCTGTATAGAGATTATTGTCACAGGAAATAAATTAGTAATTTAAACATAAATCTAATCAAAAGAAAATAAAAGAAACCAAGAGCGTTATATTAAATCTAGAATGCCATGCGAGAAAATATAATAATTAAGTGAATCGGGCACTGAAATGTTAACATAAAGTTGTTGATACAAATTTTGTCATTTGTCACAGAGACGCTTAAATTTGCCACAAAAATAAATTTTCAACCTGACAAAATTGATAATTAAAGTTGAAAGGTTTGAAGAATATGGGTGACCCCCCCCCCCCCACCCCCACTCCCAACCGCCAACCCAACCCCGGTCCCTTTTCACTTTAACAAAAAAAAAAATTCATTTCATTTTGACAAACGGTCAAGATTTTGACTTTGATGATTACATTTCTATTCGCATATACTAAAGAATAGAACTTTTAAACTGAACTTTAAATTTATTCTAAAACTAATGACTGACAATTTTTTCCCGGTATAGCGAAGATTTATAAAAGCAATGTGTGTATTTGAGTTATCTCTCCTTGTGATCACAATGTGTACATATATAAGTATACTATTAATATGAAAAGACTTTGACTCACGATTTTCATCTTCCGATGTGGTCTAGTGGTTAGGATTCCTGGTTTTCACCCAGGCGGCCCGGGTTCGATTCCCGGCATCGGAACGACCTTTTTTTTGTTAGTTATGAAACAGATTATTATCAATCGTACGCTTATAAAAAAAATCCCATGGTACGTTCTTTTCCACACTGTTATTGATAATTTCGTAGAAAATCGATGTTATATTTTTATATACATACATGTAATATTATTTTAAATTATTTTTGGTAATTTGTGATGCTCATATGATATTTTGCGTTGATTGAATCAGATGAATGTTTATTTCCTAAATATACAATCAAATCCTGTGATATAAAAAAACAACTAAGGCCAGTTTTATATTAACAATCATTTATTTCTAGAGCAAAATTCCACTCTATTGTATATAAGAATTTAAACAATAAAAAACATAATGGGAAAACTTCAGTAATATGTACGTTTTTTTCTAAATGTGGGATCAAAGGAAGCCTCCACCCTTAACAAAAAGTAAATAAATAAGATATCAAAAAGATTTTTCGATAAAACATGCATACATGTATATGAGGATCACAGAAAGTTTGAAACAAATTTAACGGAATAGGACGACTAAGCGATGAAAATGTCTTTTGTTTCCTTCAAATTCTTGATAGGTCAATTGAATATTCATTTTGAGTTGTTCACTGTTAACATGACTTTAAGTCAAAATTATAACGGTGACTACATACTGCAGGTTTAATACACTTTTAATACTTTTGTCTAAAACACAACTCGAACCCCATGCACGAATTTCTCTGATTTGGTTCTTAGATGTTTATGAAAATAAGCCAATTCATGCACAACTAGCTGATAATTAATTCCAACAATAAACTCAGCGTATTTTTTACTTGTCAGATTGGTGCTCTGGCAATTGAAGTACATGATCTTTACAGTGTTCCATATTTTACATGCGCAGATCCATATCAATATATTTTCCAGTAGGTGGAGAATAGTTTTGGGAGCGATGTTCTGTTCGGTTCTTCAATAATTTCCCTCAGACTTGCAGATTGGTACATGTTAGATGTATGTGGATTGTTGGTCACTATAGATATATATGTACCGTCATGCGCATTATTATATATAAATGTGTTCTATTGTCCACGAATATTCACACGTGTACAAGTTAGATATATTATTATCCATGTAAATATTTGTACACTCTCACTGTGTTGGTAAAGCGTTGTCCCACCAAAAGATTGTTCTTATCATCCACACACACACTACGGGGATTCCACACCCCCTGTTGTGATGTGAGTAGTAGAGACAAGAACTGACCGTCCTGATCGAGGAGATGAACGGTGTCACTCTGTGCATCACATATGATGATGTGACCGCGGAGAACATCAGTGCATATTTCATAGGGATCTAACTCTGACCCCTGAGCTGTGTAGGAGAACCCGTATTGTCCTATATTTATCTATTACCACAACAGCGCATATCATATAGTCTGATATACAGATATCACTATTGATGTTTTCTGTGATGTAGTGTGGATACTTGTACAGTTTTTGTCCTTTATTGTCTCTCTACATGTTCTGTATTTCTGTTACTGTCTTGTTGTACCTGGTGACTTTAGATTGTCCTATTTCATTGATCATCCCCACCAGTATGTCCCCGTTGATGTGGGAGGAGTGTATGCTGAGTGGTCCCCAGTCTCCTGTTTTAATGAAGCCCCTGATCATACATGTATTACCGGGTGTTGACCTATTGATGACATCGTTCTCTCTGTCTGTATAGATTAGATCCCCGTCTTGTGTGACTGTGTGGTAGCCTTCAGATCCACCACTGGTTTGTATCTTCGTAGCTGATTCCCCTTCAGAGCTAGTTTTGTTTTAACAAGGTTAGCATGTATACCGCTGATCCAGAGTCGGCGTCTACCTGATTTATCTAGAGATACATGATATATATCATCAACCCATGGTACTTTGTACTTCCAGACCTTGGTGACAGAGGAAGATAGAGACAGTGTTTGTTTTCTGCTTGGATTCTCTCCCTCCTTTTTTTTGCTCTTTTCCTGTTGGTTTTAACTCTGAAGAAGCATTTTCCATGGGTTTTATTTTTCTCATAGCAGGTTTTATATTTGGAACACTTATATCCCCAAATAATTCATTAATATCATCTTCGCAAAACTGCCCAAAAGTAAATTCTGGAAGGACCGGTTTGGTTGATTCTGGAATGTACTTGATTTCGAAATTTTCGAAATCCCCAGAAACTAAATCTATGATATTGCTTAATGACAGGTAGCTGTGAAACTTTGTATCAAGATTTTCAAGGTAATTAATGTATTCCTCATAAGTTGTTTCTTGTAACTTTAACTTTGTGATAAGGGACTCTTCCATGGTATTTACTTCTTCTAGTTTCTTTGAAATCGCAATATCTACCAGGTTTTTGAGGGACTCGGCTTCAGCCTTCTTGAAATATCTGATGTCATCCATTTTTTTCCTAACTGTGGCGCAATCTTTTTGTACCTCAAGTTTTAAACTTAACTTTTGGAAATTGAGAGAAAATGCGCTCGGATATTGAATATTTTTGTCTGGCAACATACAAACCTTTCAGCTAACCTTTCTTCCAAGTCGTCAAATTGATGGCCAAGGTGTTCTTTCGTGAAGGTACACCTAGAACATAAAGGCGCACTGCAATCTTTACAAAGGACATTTATTTGTCGTGTTGGGTGTAGCTTGCATTTTTCTGCAGGAACATGAAGTTTCCGTTGTCTGTAAGGCACTAATTCGTGTTTCTTGGTTTCTGGACTCTTCTGATGGTCATCTCTGTATTGTTCACACATTGGCTTGTGGCAATCATTGCAGTAAAATTGGCAGTGGTTCCTACAGGCTTCACTGCCACACATCGATAAATGCTGGACTGTGTCGGGTTTGTTCTTTTTAGACATAGCCATCTATGAAAAAATAATCATAACTGTTTATATATAACATCCCAACCAACAGAGCAAATCATAAATTATCAAACTATTTTCAAGCAAGTTTCGTAAAGAAAAATTTATTTGAATTGTTTAATGAATAATTGAAAAGAGATCTCAGAATTTAAGATAAAACTTTGGCTTGATTTTTTTTTATAAATATTGAAACACTTCGATTGTAATCTTTATATAATATGGTTGTTTCCTTTGTATTACTTCTAATTTACGAATACGAATCGAATACCTTAACGTTAAAATAGATGTCTTGATAAAATGACGTTGTCCAGTTTGAGTAAATCGAAACAAATATGATCAATAAAAAAAAGGTTTATTACTTAGTGAAATAACATAATTTCAATTAAAAATTAACTTTAATGTATCAATGTGGAGTTTCATTGTCGAATAAACCTATTAAGTGTACACATTAACAGTGACATGATCTTGTATGACTAAAACGAAATTTGTCTTGATAAAAAATGAAAATTTTTAGTTATTTCTCTTTCATCTACATTGAAAATGAAAGTAAAATATTCAATTAAAATTTCATTTTATTTAGAAATGCATTACCAATAAAATATAACATTTTATTTTTCACAATGATTTTTATTTTCAAAATGATATTTCGTACACGTAAAATAAATGTGAAGTATACTTCACATTTAGTATTTTCTCTCACTCAGATCAGGTTCCTATTGATTATGTCTTTGGAAAACACCGGTTTGTTTTTGTTTTGCATTTATATGCACTTTAATCGATGTTTGGAAGGAAAATACACCAGTAATGTTCTATGAAATGTAAATTAAAATAAATTTTTTTAGAACACTTCAATCTCGTTATAAATATTCTACTTACATTTGTAAATAGCTACCGTGTCCATTTTGCATGGAATATTTATATATGGAATGCTTTAGGAGACAATGCCTTATATTGTGTATTTAAGGAGGCCGATTTCGGTTTTTTTGCGGAAAAACTACAATAGCATAACTCTTTATTTTTTAACCATATGTAATTAAAACCAACTCTAGTTTATTTGCGAAAGTTCATGAAAATCGACCGTCTGGTTCTTTTTAGGGACCATCTCAAAATAGAGGTACATTTACTATAGGAATATATAGGAAACTGCACTTCTGCACATCAAAGCAGTTTTTAAAAAAATACTATAATGGCTTTTTTCTCAAATTGTTATACATGTATATGATTAGTATTAAATAGCTTTTCCTACCTTATATGTAAAAAACACAAAATTCTACCGTCTGGTTTTTAGTGGGGGCCATCTCAAAATATTAAAATGCACCAAATTTTGCTATATATTTGGATCATCACGAATGGTGATTGATATAATGGATTCATTCCAAAAATGAGGAAAATGTCCACGAGGATAGCATCATTCTGTATATAGAATTTCAACAGCGTAAAATTTTTACTTTTTCTTTTATGTTATTTCTTATAACGTACTCCTACAAAGCTTCATTTTATCATAACGTCATAAAAGCGCAATGGCAATGCTCCACTACCGCACAACGTAAAAATCGTGTTAAAAATAAAAATTTCCTTTAACAATATAAATATTTTTATCTGTGTTTTGTTTATTGTGTTCAATTTTATAAATGATATCGAAAAAATTCATAAGAAGTATAAATCAACTGTATTATATTAGAATGCGCAAAAACATGCGCAATGCAAACTTAAGTCGGCCTCCTTAAATAACTTACTTGTTCTAATTTTCAAACTTTTGTTATCATTTGTATACCGTCGTTAATTAAGACATACCGTGTTTGTCGTGTAAATGGAAAATGGCACAAGAAAGTCACAACCCTTCAATGCTAGTTCAATATAAGTTATAATTAAAGCAATATGAGCTGCAATTTTTCTTGATTAATTTTTTAAACGAAAATTTTATTTTCTACTAAAATGACAAAAATATTATGGTTTTTAAAATTCTTTTCGCCAAATTTTTGTGAAAAGGGCCGTGAAGGATCCTTAATTGGAGCAAAATTGAATTATCGTCGTCCTGTACAAAAATTTATTTGCTTTATGTTCCTTAGAAGAGATATCTTTCTTCTGTCAAAAATTAATTATTTTTTCCAGCCTTATTTATCATAAAAAATTAAGTTACATGCAGACTTAGGATACTAACAGGTTTTTACAGCAAAATAAAATTCTAAAAAAAAAATACAGCTCATATTGCTTTAACCTGTGCATGAATGCTAAAATTACATGAAAGGTATTTGTATTATTTGAATACTTTACAATATTTCAGCATTGAATCACTACCCGAACAGTGTGTACATTAAATTGAATAACCTTAATCGTTTACCAATACAATAATGATCATTGAATATACTTGAAAACTAATCGAGCGTTGGTGTTGCTTTGTCCTACATAAAGATTGTTATCATATAAAGACAAACAACGAGAATACTATATCCCTCTTTTTTCTGTAAGTAGCAGAGACAATAAGTGACCGTCCTAACCTAGGAGATAAACTACTTTAGTCATACAATTACACACCACGGTGTGACGAAGAATATCAATATATATTCCATTACTAGAGGAATAAACCCTGTTTAGCTAGTGCTGTCTATGTTTTCCTGATTTATTCTTCCCATTCACAGCCTGAAACAAACACGCACATCTCCACAAATGTTTTCTGTAATGTAGTTTGGTAAATTTGATTCTGTCCTTCCACGTCCCTATCAATGCTCTGTATCTCTGTCCTTGATTTCCTGAACCTGGTTCCGGGGCCATAGACGTTAGATGAGCTTACCTTTGGTTAAAAGTGAAGTTAAATAGTTGCACTTTTATCATCAATCTCGTTTTTAACAGACTTTGTCACATAAGGAATTTTGAGCCATCTTTTGTGCAATTTTTTGGGGGAAAATACAAACTTTGAGGTTTGGACACTTAGCAAACTAATACGGCGTGTGATATCGGAATAATACAATATCAGAAAATATAGCCTACAATGGCTCAAAACTCTTCATATTACAACGCTGGATTTTTTTAAGAGACTGATGATAAAAGAGCAACTAATTAACTCTACTTTTAACCAAATATTATAAAATTAATATTTGCTTAAGATTGGCAATAAAGAATATTTCTTATCCAAATGAACGTCTGCTCTCCAGGCTCCGATTTCACAATTATTACAAACTTAAGTTTTTACCTAAGGTTAATTTTAAATCCTGATAATTTACTCCGCTGAAATTTTAGTCAAAATGCGTTTCACAAAACAAACTTAAAATCAATTCTCAGATGAGTTGAATTTGTTAGTTAGCGGAGTGAAGAATTTTCATTGTCCCAGTTGGCCCTTATAACTTCTATATGTTTTCTTTTTTTTTTATTTATTCTCAATAAAAACAATCGTCTGCTTATGTTTAAAACAGAGGAAAATCGGATTAAATCAACAAGTGTCATAATTAAAATGTTAATCAGTCATGAAATTTACACTATGTTATGCTAAATATGGATTACATAACAAAATGGGCTAATACAATATATATCAAACAAAATAAACCTCACATTAATTAGATAATTATTACCTTAAAATCATTATAACGTAGAATCACTGCACAGTTATTCCATTTAACACAAACATTTTGTCAATAAAGATAACTATCCCAAAATATTTATCAAACCTGCATGAAAAACTTCATAAACGCTGATAACTGAGTGGAATAGATTTAAGAAATGAACATTACAGACAATATAATACTGTATTATTTGTGTTTATGACAAATTTATATTGGAGATTTGACTCAAGTCTGCTATGGAGGCAACTTAAGTCTTTTTTCCCAAATTGACTAAAAATAACGACTAAGATTTTTGTTGTTGTAATGCAGAGACCGAGTTTTCTCAAATTTGAGAAAAAAACCTCAAATATTTGAGAAAAACTCAGACTGAAGTTTGAGAGTTTTTTGGTGAAATCGGAACCAGGTAAACAAACAATTTTGAATGTATCACAAGGCACTTGAACGAAATGATTCAAAACGGTTGTACGGTGTGTCGGGGGCTTCAAGTGAGTAAAAGCGGATTCAATTGGTCATATACCGGGATTAGTATTTAGATTTTTTCATGTCACTTGAAAATAATTTGCAAGCGGTAAACGCAGGTAGGACAGGTGAAGAGGTCTCTGGTATGTGCTTTTTTCATTTTTTAAGAATCCTCAGAATATACATCTCTTTTATTGTTTAATGACATATTGCTTTGGAACTTTTTGTCAAGAAACTGTATGAATATTTAAGTGTATGGTAGTCGAGATATTCAAGAATATGGACGCTATACCACCGTTTAATCGGTTTTTTAAATTGACATTTAAGTTTTCTTATTTTGAGTGATATTTCTGTTAAAGTATTTTATTTCATTACTGAAAGCAATAATAAAGAATAATACAAAATAAATACTAGATGCTGTCATTAGACAGTAATACCCGCACCAAGTGTTTGCCCCTAAATAACACTGTTTTGTACCAGTTTAATTAAAAATGAAGGCCACATGCAAACTCCGGTAATACATTTAAAAATTATAATTTTCATAACTGAAGGATGAGATCCCTTCCCATATGATAATACACATGAGCAGTACTTTATGTGCAATTTGGGATTGAACTGTTTGCAGTGAATTTTCAGTTAATCAATAATCTTAACATTTCATGTCATAGAAAGTATAACGGTCTATATAATTATCACAAACAAAATTAAAAATTAAATTATGCCCCCTCCCCGTGGCGGTTGCTGGTTTTAGATTTGCTTCTGTGTGCATACATATGTACATGTACATCATCGTGTGCACAGATTTAGAGAAGGGGTGGGAGTGAGGGGTCCAGACCCCCCCCCCATGAAAATTCATTTATATCAATTTTAAAATTACCAAAAATACACCTTGGACCCCAGTGCTCTTACAGACATGTAAACGCTCTAACCCACTGCGCTTCAATGTTAGGTAACATTATTTGGGGGTTAATATTTAATATACTCTATTATTTATCTCAATAGGAAGTATACATCACAATATGCAGGTGTCCTGCATCACCTTAAAGCTGTTATTTACCTAATAAAATGGTGCAAGTGAATTTAAATAATAGGTCATAAAAATACATGCATGTTACAAATAACTGATCTTTGTCTGAAGTTACGTACACAACACAGGTCTGCAGGTATCATTAGCGGGTACTAGTTTTACCCAGCTCTTCGATTAGATGGGTTCGCGTGTATATATATATCATGTCTGTGTTTTTCATATGCAGAAAAGGATTAGTTAAGATCAGCTAAAGGAATTCATTATTGTGTTTTAATTGGATTATCATTATGATGCTGACCAATATAGGTTAGCATAATACATGTAGTAGCAGTAGCACAATATAATGATATGCCAGCATACATAAGTTCTACTTTCACCTTCTAAATGTGATCTCCCTTTGACAGCATACTGTATCATCATCTTTTAATATTTAAATAAGCTTATCGTCGTTACCTATCCTATCGCATTTGTAAAGTTTCTGTCATTTTAGTTGCAAATGTCATTTTTTTTCATTTGTCAGACTTGCACTATTGAGTTGACCCCATCTTGACCCTGTATAAACAATTTCTTATTAAATTTGTGTATTACATGTAAGTAAGTGTACTAGACACTTAATTATCATTTTTATATGAGTTATAATAGGAAGGAAGGAGCATTTCTTTCTTAATGTATTATAATGCATCAAATACAATGTAGGTCATGACCTTATGGGACTAGCTGTTCTGACCCCACGAAACAGGAAAATACAAAATATCTTCTAATGTCATTATGATGCATCAAATGGTGTAAAGTACATTAATGACCCCCGGGTGTTGTCTTTAACTCGCTTTGCCCGAGTAAGTGCATATAGGAGAGTTGATTAAAATCAACTCCCAATAAAGTATTTTATCTTGATATTCATATGTTACAGTAGTGTTTGATCCATGTGGGTAATTCCTAGCCTAATGATGTCACTGCTTTGTTTAGGAGACTTTAAAATTGCCCCAAAAAGGTGAATACACATGCATAATACATTTTGTTTATAAATCTTAAAAACTGAATAAAGCAATTTCAAAATGTTAATGTGCATCAGGAGAGGAAAAGCAATCAAGAAATGATTTAAAATTTGCTACTGCACACACGTAAGAATGTATTAGGAAGACTGAATCTTAAGAACCAGGTTAGATTTGGGGGGGGGGGGGGTGAATGTGGAGTATAAACATTTATAATTTGAATCATTTATTGTTATTAATTTTAACTGTTAATGAATACTAATTATTGATCCCAAGGTAGAAATAAGACCTCTGATCATATCTCAATAGATCATTTGTCAATTATGCAAGGTGTAATGCAATTTTTTTTTGAATAAATTTTTTTACCAGTTTATAAAAGTTTTTAGACACCCAAATTATATTTTGATTTAATAGATCATTCGACAATTAAGGGGGGAAGGGCCGCTTTATATTTGAGTTTGTTTGGGGTTGGGGGTTCCAAGTCATATATTTGACAATTTTTTAATGTAATTTAGAATAAGACAAAGCCATACTACAGTCATGAACATGAATAGTATAGAACAAAACACAAACTGATACATGTATATATACATAGGAAGTATTACAAAACATAGATGATTGATCTATATCTGGGTATATCTGGGTTCTTAAATTGAATCATATATCATGTACATATTATATATATATTATTGTTTCTTTGTTCAAGGCATTTCAGATGGTATGTAGGTGATCCCAATTGCTCTTCCTAAAATTATCAAATATCATAAAAACCACTGATATCCCCACCTTAATCCAAAGATATTATTCCTCCTTAGGTCATGGCACATCAGATCATTATGGCATGTAAGTCATGACCCTAACGGGTGTCAAAAGGGTGTGGGGTCTAACATTGAACCTTGTAGGAAGAATCGTAGACTCTATTTTAAATGGTAACTTGAAAACGGACAAAGATAAGAATATAGGGTTTTCATAATCATATATTGACTGTTACTGGCAATATATAGGGTTTATTAGATCTGACCCCTGGGGTCATCCCCACCCCCCAGGAATTTGAAACTACCACATATCTCAGAAACTGTTATAATCATGACCCCTAGACCATATATATTCATGTTTCTGATGTCAAGGGGCATCAAATGTTACGTAGGTCATGGGCCCTGTGGGTGGTCCTGACCCCCTCAAACAGCAAGTCCCTTAATATCTTCAAAACAGTTGAGATCCCCACCCTTAAACCATATATATTCTTGTTCCTTGTGTCAAGGGGCATCAAACGGTATGAAGGTCATGGGCCCCGGGGGTGGTCATGACCCCCCTTGAACAGGAAGTACACAAAATATCTCGAAAACGGTTGAGATCCCCACCCCTTAACCATATATATTCTTGATCCTTAAAGGGCATCAAAAGATATGTAGGTAATGGGCCTCAGGGTTAAATTTTATTTTTTCAAAACTGTAATGCACATCAACGTTGATCTATGGAACAGTTCCTATCATATCCCAAGATATGATGTGTCTATCCATTAAAATATAAAAGGAGTTCTAGGATCTATGTTTTTTTGAAGTGATAAACGTCAATTTTCTGCTACTTTTTGACTCCCTGGATGAAATTTAAATTTTTAAAACCTTACTGCACATCTATAGAACAGTCCCTATCATATCCCAAGATATGATGTGTCTATCCATTAAATCATAAGAGGAGTTCTGGGATCTATGGGGTTTTTTTGAGTGATAAACGTCAATTTTCTGCTACTATTTGACTCCCTGGATGAAATTTAGATTTTTAAAAATCTTATTGCACATCTTTAGGACAGCCCCAAATATATCCCAAGAGATGACGTAGCTACCCCAAAAGTTGTGAGAGGAGTTCTGGGAACCATACTTTTTTTGCAAAAAAAACGTCATTTTTTGTTGCCCACTGATCCCCTTAATAAAAAAAAAATTCTCGAACCTGATCACACTTCAATATGACACCCCCAATCATATTCTAGAAGATCATTTGGCTACTGCAAAAAGAAAATGACGTTTTTGAAACCAGTTTTTTTGTAAAAAAAAAAAACACGTCATTTTTCAGCAATTTATTGACCCCCAGGACAAAATTGAAAATTCCGAAACCTTATTGCGCATCTATAGGATACCCTAAAACATATTCCAAGAGATGATTTGTCTACTTTTGAAAATGTAGGAGGAGTTCGAGGAAGAAGGTTTTTTGTGAAAAAACGTCATTTTTTATCAATTATTTGACCCCCAGGACTACCAGAGAATTTTTAAAACCTTTTTACAAAACAACATGACACCCCAAATCAAACTCTAAGAGTTCAGATTGCTGGTTTATAAGATGTTAGAGCAGTTTGAGAAAGTAAAACGTGACAGACGGACGGACGGACGGACGGACGGAACAGAGTAACAACAATATACCCGAACTTTCTTTAGAAAGTGCGGGTATAATAATGATATAATAAATATATACATGTGAGCAGGAGTGATTTGACGGTGTATATGCAATTATTTATAGACATTGTTAATATCTATTGCAATCAATAATAAAGCATGTCAATATTTTTGATAACTGCTTTAATGCGGTTACAATCGCAACAAGGGAACACGAAATTGGTAAATATTTAAAGATCGATCTTGAATCAAAATGATGGGGTATCGAGTTTAAATGTCAAAACTATCAGGAGGGGACAACAGAAAAGAAGGAACCGGATCTAAACAATATAAATGCACACAGTAGAAGCAAACTTTAGTGTTTTAGCCATGAACATCCTGAATAATATTTTTGTTCAAAATTCAAAGGCATTGGGTGTCCTCCTTGAATAGTCACACAAAGGCATATTTTCTTATCTTTTTTAACTACAAACTCAAGGTATTTGATCATAAATCTGTAAAGACGTTTGTTTAAACTCCAGAATGAATAAATATTAAGAGAGTATCTTAATGCAAATGATTTCACTTACAATCCAATCTTGATAAACTGAGATAGAGATTGTAAATTTATTCGTTTTTAATTAGAATAAATTTTAAAACGTTTTGTGTTTATTGTTCAAAATAAAAACAAAAGTAAACAGACAGACAAACAATAACAAATTATATTGCGTAAATATATTATATAGTGATTTCATTTTAATGGTTGGAAAATAGCAAACTACATGTTTTATACCTTTCTTGACGAAGACCTTTTTTCCTATATTTATAAGAAGAAATAATGAAATAAACTTTTTATCTAACACAACTGATAATTAAAGTAAATACAATTATTAAGAAATTGGGATAAGGCTGCCCCCACCCTTTTTCACTTTGAAAAAACGGTCGATATTTTGTCTTAATGATAAATAATGCATATGTATAATTATAGCCACCGCATATAGAATAGAATGTTAAATATTTTTATATTCATTCTATAACAAATGATTTATTTGATTATTTTGACAACATTTACCATTGATTTACCGAAGATTTATAACACAAAACAACAATTATGTTAATAATTGTATTTATGTGTTGAATGCTATAATTTTATTTGCTGATTTATTGTATTTTTCATGTTTATGTTTGATTAGATAAGTTGCATTTCTTTCCCAGGCCTTGTAGAGGTCGTTGGCCATATTATGTAATTTCCCTGCAGTGGTCACTGTCCATGTCTATTTTTAGCCCAAATTCCTAGTCTAAAAACCTCCCAGTGACCTATTATGTAATTGCTAAAAATTCCATGGTGTAATTCTCCCCAAATTTAATTTAATAGCCAATCAAATAAGGCGATACGGTCACGTGGTTTGATGCGGTCAGTATATGACCAGTGAGAGTAGGGTCATTCTGTCTTCATCTATGAGAGTGTTAGCACGAGTAATGTTTTGATACAGTAGGTTTTTGAAACGCAGTTTCTAGTTTTTTGTTGTATGCGATATCGTATGATTATTTCTGCTGGTTCCGGTTGGGGTACAATATGTAAACAATGAGTATTTTAAATGTGTGCGTGATTGGATAATCTTACATCAGAAGATTATAAGAGATTATTGTATGCAGACAGAAACAGACAATCTGAATTTGGACCCTAAAGTGTATAAAGTATCATTTAGTGGAAAAGGCGGTTTGAGATTAAGCAAGCGTGTCTTCAGGGCGGAGATTCTGCATTTTGACTCAATTTCTGATGTGGTGTTTTTACAGATTAGTGAAAATGATATCTGTGAAAGTACAAACAGTGAGAAATTAGCTAGGGATATTATATCTCTTGGACAGTATTTAAGAGATGGTGTTGGAGTAAAATTAGTGATAATAGGCCAGTTAATTCGCCGAATGCAGTTTGCATCATGCCAAAATTTTAACGTCTTTGTGGTTCAGACTAATGAACATTTGAAACGTTTTGCTGAGCCCCTTGGTGGAATTTATTTCTGGGGACATCGGGGGTTTTGGAAGGACTTTCATTATTTAGGCCCGGATGGTGTCCATCTGCTGTGTACCCCTGCCGAGGACCAGCCCATGAGGAAGTTTCGCCGCAGCATTAGGAATGCAGTGATCCTGCACTCAAAAGTTTTGAGGCCAATATGATTTTAGATCTTATGTGCTACCACTCTAGAATAATGATATTCAATGATATGTGAATATATATATCCATATTTATATATATTTACATTTTATTTGTTTTAATTAAGACAGTGTAGGGGCAGTTTATGTCTTAACTCCCTGAAATTTAAATGCGTGATTTTTTCATGTTGATGAGTATCAGTTCAAGTTTTACCTTTCATTTTGAACTAAGCGTTTTGGCTGGAACTGATAAATTTTATGTTTGGTGAGTTTGCATACTAAAGAATCATGAAGGAATATTGGGTCTGTGTTACCTATATGACCAGTGGGACATGTTTCATTCCAATTATAATTTAATGTTAACATGTAATTAAAAATCATGTTGAGACTATTTAGTTACATGAATGTTTGAATCTACATGTACTAATAATGATGAAGGAACATTGGGTCTGTGTTACCCATATGGTCAGTGGGACATGTTCCTTACAATTATGAATTTAATGTTAATAATGTTATGTAATTAAAGTCATGTTGGGACTATTTAGTTACATAATGTTTGAATCTACATGTACTAATAATGATGAAGGAACATTGGGTCTGTGTTACCCATATGGTCAGTGGGACATGTTCCTTACAATTATGAATTTAATGTTAATAATGTTATGTAATTAAAGTCATGATGGACTATTTAGTTACATAATGTTTGAATCTACATGTACTAATAATGATGAAGGAACATTGGGTCTGTGTTACCCATATGGTCAGTGGGACATGTTCCTTACAATTATGAATTTAATGTTAATAATGTTATGTAATTAAAGTCATGTTGGGACTATTTAGTTACATAATGTTTGAATCTACATGTACTAATAATGATGAAGGAACATTGGGTCTGTGTTACCCATATGGTCAGTGGGACATGTTCCTTACAATTATGAATTTAATGTTAATAATGTAATGTAATTAAAGTCATGATGGACTATTTAGTTACATAATGTTTGAATCTACATGTACTAATAATGATGAAGGAACATTGGGTCTGTGTTACCCATATGGTCAGTGGGACATGTTCCTATTATTATGAATTTTATGTTAACATGTACATGTATATCAAAATCTGTGTTGGTATTCGCTTAACTATCAGGTCAAAATACCAAGTACATGGTTGAAATCATCTATTAATGCAAAAGTTATTATGAAAAAATGCTTATGGGTTAGGCTAATCATATATGTGAAAGGATAGGATTCATACTTATTATTCTTATTATATATTTAGCCATTATGCCACCCAAAAAGAGAGCCATGAGAGATGATGTGGCAACGGGAGGAGTACCACCACCAACACCACCAACTGAAGTACATAATGGGAAAAAAGGGCAAAAAAGAACCCGAAAACACGCGGAGACTGACACTGTCAATGTGCTATCAAATCTTGATTATGAACTTCTGGCAAAAGAAATTGTAAACCAACAAAAAGCTGCTAGTGAGAAACAAAACATCGGTGAAAGTGTTGGGCAACCTCCAATGGTGAATTCTGTTGAGGATACTGCACCAGTAGTTGGGGAAGCTATACCGGCCGCTGCCACAATTCCTGCCTCTGCGGCTGCCACAATTCCTGCCTCTGCACTGGGAACATTACTGGATAATGTGTTCACAGGTGAGCCCGCAGGCAATTTATCTCAGAGTACGGGTAGTAGTTTTGCATGCTTTAGTAGCCCTCAAATTCACTTATCAGATTGTGTGCCTCTAGGAGCATCAGTTTCCTCCAAACTGAAACTTAAAATTTGGAACAATGAATTTGTTGACGTAAAAAATTTATTGCCGACCTCAGGAGATGAACCCCTTTCAATTGTGGTACAAGCGGGGAAAATTGAGCTACAACAAGCGGCTTCACATAAAACACCTATTACAATCCATCAATGGACAGATGCTTTTCTGGTATTCAGTACAATTTACTTACAGAAATTTCCCCATGAGGCATGCAATCTGTTAAAATACATGTTTATAATTAGGGAGATTCACAAGCTTCATGGGGACCAACCCTATGATGAGTCATTTAGGAAAATAAGAGAGACATCCCTCCTGCCGTGGGAGAGAGTAGTAACAGAGTTGCGACTTAAGGTAGCCTCTATGGGTTTAAAGTCTCCTACCCAATTCCAAGCTTATAATGGTAAACAGCAGCCCTTTCGGGCAAAACAGTGCTACAATTATAACGATGGGCAACAATGTAACTCCCTACCCTGTCGATTCGCCCATACTTGCCAAGCCTGTAGTGGACCCCACCCCCGATTTCAGTGTAGAAACATGTCATCCAAATCTATCACATCAAACAGGAATAGCGCTGGTTCTTCCAACTCCAGTAAACCCGTTAAGACTTCACAATGAACTATTAGGTTATGAGGCAGATGAATTAAAATTGTTAGTGAATGGCTTTACATTTGGGTGTAGATGAGGCTGTGTTAAGTCCCCTTCCATTCATCCTCCTCATAATCATAAGTCTACATATGAGCACCCAGACGTTATTGAAGATTACATTCATACGGGTTTAAGTAAGCAGAGGATAGCTGGCCCATTCACAAGACCCCCTTTACCTCTTTTTAAAACTTCTCCTCTGGGGGTTGTACCAAAATCCGAGCAAAACGGTTTCGAATCATTCATGATTTATCCTTTCCTGCTCAGGACTACCTAGGGAATACTCTCAGGTTCATTATGTTTCAATTATACGATACTCAGTTTGGTGCATCAATATGGGATGGTTTCACTTATGGCTAAAACAGATATAAAGGATGCCTTCAGAATAATCCCCGTGAACCCAAAGGATTATCATTTTTTGGGTTTTACTCGGAAAGGTCAGTTCTACTACGAACGCTGTTTGCCACTGGGGACAAGTAGCTCTTGTCAAATATTTAAGAAGTTAGGTACAGCTCTTCAATGGGTTATGTTAAACAAGCTAGAAGCAGGGGGTATGTCTCATACCTCCTCAGTCTGAAAAATGTAAAAATCATTTGATGAATTTGTTTGATTTATGTGGAAGGATTAATATTTCAATTAATGGTAAGAAAACTTTCTGGCCAGTAACATGCATCACCATTTATGGTATTTTAGGTTGATTCTATTGATATGATGAGTCGGCTGCCACCAGACAAATTAGAAAAATGTTGGACTCTTGTATATCAGTTTAGTAGGCGTAAAAAAGTTACTTTGCAGGAGCTTCAATCATTAATTGGAGTCTTAAATTTTGCTTGTTTGGTAGTAGTTCCTGGTAGGGCATTTTTACGTCGTTTGATTGACTTGACTATAGGTGTGAAAAAACCTTATTATCGAAAAAAAATTAATAATGAGGTAAGAGCTGATTTAGCCATGTGGCTAGATTTTCTTCAAAATTTCAATGGAAAATCAGTTCTTTTTCCAGAGGAATGGGAATTTTCAGATGTCACGCGACTATTTACAGATGCTTCTGGTTTTGTTAGGATTTGCTGCTGTGTTTGGTTCAAAATGGTTTGCTGATGAGTGGACACAAACTCTACCTTTGCAAATTGCCGTAAAAGAATTGTTTCCAATTGTTTTGGCTTTGGAAATTTGGGGTTCAGAGATGGCAAATAGAAAAATCTTCAGATGTCAGATAATATGGCAGTGGTAGAAGTAATCAATAAACAGTCCAGTAAGGAAAAGTGCCTCATGCATCTACTTCGGTGTTTTCGGATAGTGGCAGCAACACATGCTGCACAGTTAGGCTATTCTGAGAGTTTTATTCAGCATTTAGGCCGCTGGAACTCCAATGCATTACACATATATATTAGAATACAATCGTTTCAACTGTAATTATTTGTATCTACATTCTTTCTTACCCCTGCAGTTTATTTATAGCAGGCCAGTGATTAACTGCTGCTATTGATCTGTACCAAAAAATGTCCTTATGTTTGTTACTTTTTCCATAAGATAATCTTGTGCGTAAAATAAGGAGGGTGTCTCAATTAATTTTGTTAGTTATAGTATGTTAACAGGTGTAGTAATGTGTAATGATAGGTCAGTGTTTAACTGCTATTTTTTAGTTGCACATTGTGTCTTTAGAAATTGTTAGTACAACTTTATAGTTAGTCTATTAGAGTGCCTGCGGGTTATCACCTTGGAATTGCCATTCATGTTACATTTGTACGGGTTATAGTATAATGAATTATATGCACTTATTGCCAGGTCAGTGTGTAACTGCTGGTAACAGTATGCCAAGTCAGTGTTTAACTGTTGGTACATTTGACTATAAACTGTGATTTGTGTATGTGTTCACATCAGCATCAACAAGTGCACAACTCACCTTGGATGGCACAATGGAATTGCCAATTGTCATTATGCAATTCACATTTGGTGGCATATTTTATTTTTGAGGTGCCATCTTTTTGCTGGTTTTGTATATAATTTTGAACAAAATATTGTTTTTCTGTATTTTAAGGGGATCAGCATATTGATAAGTTATTTAACATTTTGTGTGAACAGTTTTGGGTCTGATCCCCTACTATGTTGTTTATATTTTTCTTTACTTTCGTCATTTTTAATAAATGACATATTTCATCATGCACAAGTGTTGAGTTCATTTATCAGACAGCAAAAACGGAGCTGCGGTGAGGTTGTGCAGCATGAGAAAACATAAAACAACAATTATGTTAATAATTGTATTTATGTGTTGAATGCTATAATTTTATTTGCTGATTTATTGTATTTTTCATGTTTATGTTTGATTAGATAAGTTGCATTTCTTTCCCAGGCATTGTAGAGGTCGTTGGCCATATTATGTAATTTCCCTGCAGTGGTCACTGTCATTGTCTATTTTTAGCCCAAATTCCTAGTCTAAAAACCTCCCAGTGACCTATTATGTAATTGCTAAAAATTCCATGGTGTAATTCTCCCCAAATTTAATTTAATAGCCAATCAAATTAAGCGATACGGTCACGTGGTTTGATGCGGTCAGTATCTGACCAGTGAGAGTAGGGTCATTCTGTCTTCATCTATGAGAGTGTTAGCACGAGTAATGTTTTGATACACCCACCACCATCCCCGTTTCTCCACTCCAATATTCGAAAGTTGCATACATGTACAAAATATTGTTATTTTGCATATGGCATATTTTATTTTTGAGGTGCCATCTTTTTGCTGGTTTTGTATATATTGTATATAATTTTGAACAAAATATTGTTTTTCTGTATTTTAAGGGGATCAGCATATTGATAAGTTAATTAACATTTTGTGTGAACAGTTTTGGGTCTGATCCCCTACTATGTTGTTTATATTTAGGTCTTTCCACCTTTCAGGTGAAAGACCTCTTGTTTTCTTTATGTTTTTTCTTCTTCTTCTTCTTCTTTTTTTCTATTTAGCTCGGAGTGACTTTTTTATTATTAGAGTTATCCAAACAATGTGAACTTGATGTAATTGCTCATTAAAAGTTATGGTACCAATTGACCCAGTGTCAAAGAACTCCCAGAACTTACAGAGTTATTGCCCTTTGAGAAGGAAATGCTTGTTATCGCTACTCCTCTGAAACCATAAGAGATAGAGATTTGGAACTTTTACCAATGTCTTCATTACATTTAGAGGGTTCTTCAATCTATTCATACCAAAAAGATCTGAGGCCCCCTTGTAGTAGTTATTGCCCCTGAAAGTATTTAAATTTCCATAAAATCACTTCCAACTTCTTTATTATTTATCATAGAGACTTCGGACCACTTGGGATGGAAACGTCTACCTTGGCCGAACAAAATGACAAAAAGGTCAAAGGTCAAGGTAATTTGAGAAGCCGTTAATTAAAGAGTTTTTATATCTCTTTTGTTAAGGGTGGTAGAGAAAAACTTTTTTATGGATTTAGTAGGACATCTTAAGACAATTTAAAATATAGCCCCTTGGCTCATACTTTTTAATAATTACAGAGTTATAGCCCCTATTGTACGAAATGCTTGTTATCGCTACTCCTCTGAAACCATAAAAGATAAAGACTTGGAACTTTTACCAATGTATTCAGTACACTTGGAGAATTCTTCAATCTATTCATACCGAAAGGATCTGAGGCCCTCTTCTAGTAGTTATTCCCCCTGAAAGTTTTTAATTTTCTATAAAATCATTTCCAACTTTTTTATTATTTGTCGTACAGACTTCGGACCACTTAAAATAGAAGCCTCTACCTTGGCCAAACAAAATGACATAAAGGTCAAAGGTCAACGTCATTTAGAAGTATTTTAATTAATGAATTTTCATATCATTAGAAATACAGAATTATAGTAAGGGTTTCAATAGCTTGCTGGATTGCGTAATATGGTATTCAATTGTGTCAGCCAGGTATCACATCAAGTCCTGTGGTTACTCAAGTGGAACTTGTTATTCATTTTGTACAAAGACAGCTAGCCTGTAGAACACTCTCTTCTATTGTTAGCTTTACTGTTTATACGATTGTGTAAAGAATATTCACTTGGCTCAGTTTTGTTCATAGTAAGTGGAAAAAAATTCAGAAAAGTAATTAGATAAATCTTTACCGATATATACCACACGGAATTTTTAAAGAAATGGCTTGATAATAATAAAACTAAAAAATCTCTTTTAAAACCATTTATCAATTAATGGCCTTGTGGTTTTCCCATTTTATAGTACAACATATATCATAGGTATAGTAATGTTTTGTATATCTTATTGAGCAATCTAGCAATTCATTAAAATATTAGGTGGAAAGACCTCTAATTGTTCTCGAACAATTAGCCTACTAGTTTTCTTTACTTTCGTCATTTTTAATAAATGACATATTTCATCATGCACAAGTGTTGAGTTCATTTATCAGACAGCAAAAACGGAGCTGCGGTGAGGTTGTGCAGCATGAGAAAACATAAAATGTATTTTTGTGTGTTCCTTCTTTGTGATCCCAAAGTGCACCAAGTTTTATGTATCACACTAGTCTTAAAATAATTTGACACCACACCAATAACTTCAAATATTGGTGTTGCTGCCCCCAACCTTTTTCACTTTGAAAAACGGTCGATATTTTGTCTTAATGTTAATTAATGCATATGTATATAGCCACCGTATATAGAACAGAATTTTAAATATTTTTAGATTCATTCTATAACAAATGATTTATTTGATTTTTTTGACAACTTTTACCATTGATATACCGAAGATTTATAAAACAAAATGTATTTTTGTGTGTTCCTTCTTTGTGATCCGAAAAATGCACCAGGTTTTATGTATCATACTAGTCTTAAAAGAATTTGACACAATACAATTATCTTCCGATGTGGTCTAGTGGTTAGGATTCCTGGTTTTCACCCAGGCGGCCCGGGTTCGATTCCCGGCATCGGAATTATTCTTTTTTTGCACTGCTACTTGAACAAGTTTAAATAATGGAGGTGTTATAAACGAATGAAGTTTATTATATACACTAAATTCATGATAAAAAGAACTCTGTTATTTAATAATACAATTAAAATCTTAAAAGTAATATTCCATCAAATTTAGAAAAAAATGCTATACAAAGTCTAGTCTACCCATATTAGAAATTCAAACTGTGAAAACATTATAATAGAACTTCTATAAACTGTACATTCATTCTCTAATTTACCAAACGCTTTATGAAAGCAGACATTAAATAAAAAATCAAACAGTTCAAATCATCATTAAAAAAAAAAAAAAATTTATGTTTGAGTACATGTATAATAAACATTACCTTATACCTTCTTATTTTTTTTTCCTACAAGGGCTGCCCGATTGGCGAATATGGGATCAAAGGAAGCCTGCCGGACCCCCTCCTCCCAGGAAATATATAAATAAAATATTTCTCGATAAAAATGAAAATGGAAGAGATCAACACAGATAGTTTCAAAGAAATATCACTGAATAGGAAGTGTATGCGTTGATAAAAACCTCAAACATGATAAAAATAATAACAGTTACTACATGTACCGACTGCATGTTCAATGAACGCGTTGTGGCAACGCATTTTGAAAACATTATGCTCTTTGGATTTTTTTTCAAGGTGCGTTAAATTTGGGATCAAGTGCAAACGCATACTTGTTCAACACATCTTCTCTCGAGCTGCTTGCTCTGTTTTGGTTTTGGGATGTTAATAAAACTATGCAAATGCATGCGAAACTACCTGAATATTTCAACAATAAGCTTAGCGTACTTTTTACCTGTCAAATTGATGCCCATTTTATAACATGCTTTTTTTTTTACAATGTTTAATATTGATATGCGCAGATAAATAGCACTTTTTCCAGGAAGTGGTAATTTTGTTTGCCGGAGTTCTATAATACATTTGGTAATTTTCCTATATTTGTTTTTAATACATGTAACATTTTTAACTAAATTAAGAAATTTTATATTTCCGGAAGGAACGGGAGTTCCAGACCATCTCCGCGACCCCCCTCTAGATCCATAATTGATATCGGTCAAACAATATTACCAGCTAAACTTTATATCTAGGACTGATTTAATTTTCTTCACAAACGTACACGGGGGAAGTATATTGAAAGTTCGTGTTCATTTATTACGCTAAACATATTCATAACGCTAAATGAGGCCGAGTAAAACTATCTTCAAAAGGAGGTAAGGCCAGGGTAAAGAAGATATATAGATTCATGTATGTGTTGGTAACTATAGATTGACCGTTATGTACACTTACAGTATGAGTTATGTTGTCAACTAACATACCTGAAGACATGTCTGCATGAATTATTCAAAGATAATATCAATGTAGAAACGTGTACAATATCACTGTGTTGTTGTTACATTGTCTCTTAACATCAATACATCACTTATTTGATGAATGAATATGTGATGATCACTGTAGATACTTGTACACTGTCAGGGTGTCTGAATCATATTGTCCCACCCAGAGATTGTTCTCATCATCCACACACAAACAAAGGGGACACTTTACTCCTTGTTGTGATGTGAGTAGTAGTGACAAGAACTGACCGTCCTGATCCAGAAGATGAACTGTTTCACTGACACTATCACATACCAGGATGTGGCCGAGAATGTCAGTGCATAATCCATAGGGAAAAAACTCAGACCCCTGACCTGTGTAGGAGAACCTGTGTTGTCCTGATTTATCCACCACCACTACAGCATGTTTGCTAAAGTCTGATACACACACATCACCATTGATGTTATCTGTAATGTAGTGTGGTAAACTATATAGTTCCTGTCCTTTTTCGTCTCTCTGTATGTTCTGTATTTCTATCCCTGTCTTGTTGTACCTGGTGACTTTAGCCTCTTCATCTGTCTGCATCCCCACCAGTATGTCGCCGTTGATGTGGGAGGAGTGTATGCTGCGTGGTTCCCAGTCTCCTGTTTTAATGAAATCAGTGATTGTATCATCCGGTGTTATCCTATTGATGACTTTGTTTTCTTTGTCTGTATAGATCAGATCCCCGTCCTGTATGACTGTGTGGTTACCATCACCTTCACTACTGTTTATTATTATCTTGTGTATTTGATTGCGTATACTACATATACTAATATCTGTTTGAACAATGACACCAATTACACCGACCCAGAGTTTGCCAGATTTACCCAGTGATATATGAAATGTATGATCAACACCTGTTATTGTGTATTCCTTGACCTTGGCCACAGAAGAAGACAATGACAGTGTTTTTCTCACGTCAGATTTCTTTTTATCTTGATTTGATTCTATTTCTGCGAGCTTCAACTGAGTATTGCTTCTTTCCACGGACTTCATGATATCAGATTCAATACATGAAACATTTATATTGCCAAGTAATTTGTTGATATCTTCTTCAAAACATTGACTGGCAGTATATTTAGGTAGGACTAGTTTAGTTGGCTCAGGCGAAGGCTTGATGTCGAAATTTTCAAAATCACTAAACAACAAGTCTTGGATATTGTCTACAGACAGAAAACTGTTAAACTTCTCGTCGAGGGTTTTCAAGTACTGATTGTAATTTTCAAATGTTGTTTCATGTGATTTTTGTAGCGCGAAAAGTGAGATTTCTAACGTGTTGACCTGTTCTAACTTCTTCAATGTAACCCTTTCTACTGACTCTTTGAGGGACTCAGTTTCAGCTTTAACGGAATCTCTAATATTTTCCATCACTCGTTTTAATTTCATGCTATCTTCCTCTATTTTTATTTTCGAGTCTTGGGAAGTTAAAAGAATTTTTTGTCGGATTTTTGAAATTTGTGCCCTGCAACATTCAACCTTTTCTGCATATATTTCTTCCAAGTCCTCAAGTGTATGACCAGAGTGTCCTTTCTTGACGACGCACTTAGAACATAGAAGAACATTGCAGTCTTTACAATAGATTTCTATGTTACGCGTTGGGTGTAGTTTGCATTTCTCCACAGGAAGTTGTGGTTTGCGTTGTCTGTAAGGCACTAATTCGTGTTTCTTGGTTTCTGAACCATTCTGATGTTCGTCTCTGCATTGTTCACACATTGGATGGTGGCAATCATTGCAGTAAAACTGGCAGTTCTTCTCACAATCTTTAATGCTACAAGCCAAGACATCTTGGGCTGTGTCGGGTACTTTTTCTTCAGACATACCCGTCTTTGAAAAAAATAATTAAATTTTATAATACCAGTTCAGAGATCATTACTAACCTAAATTTATATTTCTTTTAAGTAGGTTTTTTTAAAGCAAATGTTTTGATTAAATCATTTAATGAATAATCTAAAACAATATCTACTACTTAAAGATAAGAAATAATGTTTTTTTTGATACATGTAAATATTAAACACTTCTCTTTATCACTAATTGCATTAATACGTTTACTTTAAACTGGTTTCTTTGATAGAAAGACGTACATGCTCGCCATACTGAATGAATTACAACTATATAGACAAATGCTGAAAAGTGCTTATTACATACTTTGAATTAATATAAGGTTCAAATGCATAAAAATGTATCAATGGGGACGTTCATTTGATAATCAGTGTATATGAATACATATAATATATAAAATAAAATGGTGAAGCAATCTTATATGGCTAGAAGAGATAATCTCGATAAAAGATGAAAAGAGTTATCCCTCTTTGTTTAAATATCGATAACGAAACCAAAACATACAAAGATATGTTAAAAACTCTCTTTGGTAGTTAACCAATTAGTCTCTCGCACTTTCTTTTCTTTGGATCAACTAAAGAATGTCTAAAAGCAAATCAACAAATTGCCGATGTTTGTGAAAAAGTTTTGAGTAAATATGAATTATACTTCACTATATTTTGAAGTGTGCAAAGTTCATTTTGAAAGTAAATGTTAGAAACATTGATAAATAGATATATTTTTGTTTTAAATTATTCTTTGTATTTAGATATATTCTACTCACATTTTCCATTAATAACCTTGCCGTTTGATTTCATGAACACCATGATTATGGAATGCTTTAAAGCTTGATTGTCTATATTTAGGTTTATTAAATGCATTACTCGTTGGTGTTTTAATGCGTACGCTATCATTTGTTTACCGACGTTTCGACTGACCTCGGTTACTGGGTGATAATAAATTGTTCATTGTGTAATTCGTTATTTGGTAAACAGTAGGTCGATATAACTTGACATGCTTGAAAACATTTTAACAAAGAAAACAGTATTCAATACCTGGTTGTTTTTTCTATATTATTTCTGATAAAGTGTATCTATTACACGAAAAGGTAGATTTATTCATATATTTATTTTAAGTACTCAACAAGCATTTTTAATCTCTTTTTTTGAAAGAACCTTGTTTTGTGTCAAATATATATCAAAAGATAAAAGTTAGTTTTTTTATTAGAGTGTCTCATAATATTCTTAATATTGACACCAAAAAGTTCTTAAAGAGTAGTACAAAAAACCCGATTGGAAGACATTTTAAAGTCGGTTTTTAATAAGATACGGCGAACTGTTTTTTAAAGACAGCCTTTTCTGTACTATATACTTGATGTGAAGATATCATAAGTTGACCAGCTGAAGACGGAAAATGTACTTCGTGCAGCTGTTGTATTTTAAAGACAAGATATTATGGCGGGAATAAAAGTCTACCAGAGTGTGATGGAAACAGTGTATCCCTGCCATACTTTATTATTCTAAATGATATATATCTGATATATCCTTTTAGAACAATAAGGGACTATAACTTTTTTCTATAAAGATAAAACTTAACATGGATGTTAAATAATATTTGTTTTAATAATTAATACAATACCGTTGAATAATGAAGCAGTTGCAAATACTTTGATAATTTGACTGCTATAAAGTCGATAAAAAACCTAGCTACATGCATGCTACAAAATGATCGAGATCTTCATTACAATTATACTATATTTAACTAAGAAGTAATGTTTTAGTACTGTGATAACGCTAATGAAAAGTGTTTTAATAAAAAATGTTTTAATCAATGCTTGTTGCGATAGTTACGGTACAATTTTCATCATGACGATCATGTAACTTGCGTATAAATTATTTTGAACATGTTTAAACTTTGACAAAAATAATATAACTTATGAAAAATACTGACGATACATTTATCTTATCTGGACAACATTTCTTTCTTGAAATAAACATAATGGTTTAGAAAAAATTATGCTATCCTTAAACACGGTACACCTCCACTGAATCCGACCCAAAACTCGTAACAACACAGAAAATGAAACTAACAGCACAAGCTTTAAACAAAGTAAACAAATTTTGAAGGTTTTTTTTTCTATTTATTAATATATTCATTTGAATCATGTTTGGTTTTGCTCGAGGCCTGCGTTCCAAATTTTATTTGAATTTCCGGTTTTTAAAAAAAATGCCTATATATAAAGCTTCTGTTGCTTAACAACGGTTTGCAAGGTAATATTTTCCGATTGAAATTTATTATCGAGTTTCATTTTGTTATTATGTAAATATCTTGCTCTTGTGAGCAACACAAACACTGTTCAAAGTTTTAGGCTTGTGTACTTGCACAACAGTACCTGGTTCTTTACTGCTCAAATATTCGCTCAATTAAAGCGTTAAATTCCACGCTCAAGTCTAGCTTATAATTTTAATCTAAAATGTGCATCAGAATTTAACACGGATACTAGGACAAAAATTGAATAAAAAATCAAACAGTTCAAATCATCATCAAATCATCAATAAATCAAAGCTACATTAAGGTTCCTTATCACACCAAAATGTTAATTGATGGATCGATAAAGAATCATTTTTAATTAATGAATATTTTTGAATAAATACATGCCAAATATTTTCTGGTCAAATTTTAACTTTTAATAAAAATATTTATTTCTAAAAATTAAAGCTATTTTTTTATGTTTGTAATGTTAAGAATAACAAATAGCCATATAAGGTACTTAACAAACCATGATATTTTACAAAGAAATTGAAACGAAAATGCGAAATTTTAGAAAAAGTGCAATTTATCAAATTTGAACCTATCCCGATTGAAAAAAAAACCTGATCCCGATAAGAACTATTTCAAATTGTAATTTTTTTTAATGAGGTTGCAGTTTTTTTTGAGTAATTGATATACAATATAAAGCAGCAAATGAGAAACCATTTTGTAGTTGAACAACCTGGAATTTTTTAACAAAATTGCTATACAATCCAACTTAATGTGTCATTTAAAAAAAACACAAGAAGTTCAATACTTATGAAGTGGTGGGGTTCCTGACAATCTCATTTCTTTCAGGACTACTTTTATTTCCTCCAGATGTACACAGGGGTTGTGCATGACAAGTTCAAGTTCATTTATTACACTCAAACCATAAATTGTCTGAAATGGGGTACGTAAAAAAGAAAAGAAAAGAAAAGATATATATATATATATATATATATATATATATATATATATATATATATATATATATATATATATATATATATATATCAGGCTTGGGGCGAATTACATTGTAAAGTAATGCATTACATTACCATTACGTCATGAATTTGGGCATTAAACTACCATTACCATTACTTGATTTTCTTGAAGTAATGCATTACATTACCATTACATGTTTTAAAAAAGCAAAGCTAATAAAGAGTTTCTGCAAATGTTTCAAATATAAAACACTCTTTAACATATCTACAGGTTCATGCTCAGTATCAGGTTCAAATTCAATGACTATACAAGAGTCATTCTTTATTTGCTCAATATATAATCATTTTGTGTTATTATGAACAACATGCGTATCAAATAAGTAAAATAATATTGATTAACATTTGGCTTGATACAATATAGGATACGAAATAGAGACACAGAATTACATGCATAAAAACAATTTATGGAATAATGTTGCAGTTATTAAAAGCTAAATAGAGATATTTCCCCAGATTACACAAATCTCTATAATTTTGGACATTCATAAACAGATGGTTTTTCCCAGTTATATTTCTTAAGATACAGTGTTTTAATCGTATTTCTTTCTACTGAGGACACTTTAAGACAAAAGATTACTGTTGCACTTTATGATCGAAGTTTCAAAGGGTTCATCTTTTAACTGCATCCGGTTAGTTTGAAAATCTTCCGAGCTATACTAAATAAATGTTTTACAGGAGCAGTCGAAGCTTGGACTTAAAAGTACTGTTAACGATCTTTATCTAAGGATATATTAAAGGGGCATGGTCACGATTTTGGTCAAATTTTATTTTTCTGTTTTTCTTATTTACAATGCTTTAGGAATGCATTTCTAATGATCAAATGAAATTTGGGTGCCCGTCGATGAGTTTTAAGCAAGATAAAGGACTCACAATTCTTCGTCATGTAAACAAGGCTCGTGTCCTGTTTTTGTTTACATAGGCTCAATATATCAGTAAAAAATCTTTTTCAGGCTGATTTGTCTATCTTTTTATTCATTTTAAGCATAGATAAACAGTTCTTAACGATTAACATATTCATTTGAGGTCGTAAACTGGAATTTTCACTTCAACATTCAAAATGTAAACAAACTCTTTGTTTACATAGCGAAGAATTGTAAGCTCTATAAATCGCTTTTAACTCAACAAGTGACACTCACATTTTGGTTGCCTATTAAAAATTCCTTAATGAAGCATTGTAAATATTAAAATCGAAAAAATAATTTTTGACCAAAATCGTGACCATGCCCATTTAAGTGCAATAATAGAAAATCAAAGTACTGAAGTACTGAAAGCCGAGCTCTGTTGGTGTGTCTTTATGCATATTGTGTAGTAAATATCTGAAATATCTCTCCCTCTCTCATGCTTTTACTGTCGGCAAAGCGTCAGAGAGCTACCAAATTTTGTAAGCGGCTATAAACAAAAATATGTCTGTCTAGTATAAAAAAATTCAACAGTTGCTGCCTTGAATTTTTCAACAAGCGTTATATATTCAATTCCCATTTCTTCAACGCGCAGCAAAGTAGTTTATGGAAATCCATGCGCATTGTGTCCAAAATGCATAGTCTTGTTTATAAAACACGTTATTATTAAGAAAACTAAAAAATAAAGACAATTCTTTCGAAATTAAAAAAAAGAGCAAACAAAATGCCAACACTTTTGACAAAACGTGGCTCTTTGTGTAACTATTTGGTATAGCGGAAGCTTTTACTTTGACGCTGTTTGGTTTTTTGTTTACTTTTGCTATTTATAGTAACATTGGCGTTTTGCCTGCCTATAGCCAAGCCTCTGCTTTCAGCAGAGCCCGGCTAAAAATACATAAATCTTGTATTTTCTATCAGTCCAAACTAATGTACAGTGTACTTAAGATACAAGAGAGACAGAAGAAAGAGAGAGAAAGGGGGAGAGAGAGATAATAAGTAAAATTATTTTCATATGGTAATAATATTGGAAGTGATATTTATTTTCATCATGGATGGACATTGCATTCATTTTGCTTTTAAAAGTGCATGTGTCTCCTATTCTATTGGGACATAGCGAAGGGAAGGAGATTGGGGTGTTTAGCACTTCTTATAACAATAGATTGTTTTGATACTTAGATTATCCTGGGGGCATAGTGTGTTGTTGACACATTTCTTATTGAAGTGCAAACTAATTGGAGTAAATTGTTTAAATGATGAAAAACTCTTAATAACAACACTCTTAAAAATGTTATGAAATTGTGCTGTTATATTTAGTAATATTAACATTTTTATCTCAAGAATTATTTCTTTCTTCTTTATAAATAAATTTAATCAAATTCAATTTCAAATATTAATTTTTTATTTTTATTTTTATTGCAATGCATTACCATTACATTTAGCATTACCCCAAGCCTGATATATATATATATATATATATATATATATATATATATATATATATATATATATATATATATATATATATATATAACTACGGTTCCCGGCTTAGCGCCGGAGTATGTAAAATCACTGTCTTGCAGGCTGTCGGTTAGAAAGGAACTTTTGCAAATATTTTCTATGATTTTTACGCGCTAATATGTTAGAGTGGACTAATCTAAGGGTGTTCTTAAGATTTCAAAAGGTTTTGAGAGCTGATAAAAAAGATATATGAATTTTAATTTTCACCATCCTCTAAGGAATATGAAGTAGTTTCAAAATTTTTTACTTTAGATGCCTGCAACTTTTTTTCACATTTGACCAACGTTAGCGGCCGTTAAGGGGGAAAACTGTAGCAGTCTTATTTACATCTACGCTGTTATAATGTAAATAATAAGTAAACATAAGTTAAGAAAACTCAAACATATGTATGCTTTAGTGTTTGAATAACAGATTAATGATTTAAAAAGATGGAATATTACATTGATATCATTGGAAAAGTTTCTCATACAGGGTATCGTCTTGTTTACTATATGACTGTTATATAGCTTGTTGTCGATCGTTTTTTAATTATTCATTTTTTTGCACATAAGGATAGCGCAAATGTGCAAATTGTTGTCGTTTCAAAGAAATCGTTGTCTCTTATATTTACTTCAAGTAACAAAACATGCCTTAAGTTTGATTTAAATAAACACAAAACGCCGTAAACAATGTATCGCGCAGTTAGTTTGAAAGAGTTATCCTTCGTTTTAACCCACATTATATATAAATCAAAGTACTGAGAGCATTGCCAGTCTTGCGAGTCATAATTTGATTATTTAAAAAGCTTAACTTCTTACCTTGTACATGTAATTGTGTCCTCCGGCAACAATGTATGTATGTAAAAATAAATATTTTTAATATATGTTACGCCCACAGTGATCTGATAGTTTTATTGTTTTTAATCAACAAATTTAATTTAAAAAGAGTTCATTAATAATATACTCGTTCATATTATTTCTATGATTTTCCTATTAATTTGACGATCGACTTTTGTCAAAAAAATATAATAAGTTGTAGTAGTAAAAGAAGTTGTAGTAGTAGTAGCAGTAAAAGTATTAATTATCAAATAAAAGGTAAATCTTTTTAAATCAAGGTATTATTGTTTCAACATTTGTTATATAGTTATCATTAACATCGTTTTAATAACATTTTTTCATATATTATAATTGCATTAAATCATCAAATGAGCATTAAGTGTTTTATCCGCTCATTAGATTTGAGTTATATCACGAAGACGAGGTCAGAAAATAGTTCAATTTGTAAAATAGGAACACAGAATTACTGTTCATATAAAAAAAAATGGCAGGAGTTAACAGTAATTTATGGATGTAATGGGCTGAAACAGATGAAACCGTTTCTATATGAAGACATTGATTATAAAAATACATGTAATAAAAACATTTTACTAATAGACTTATGTAAGCACTTTAATCAATAAGAACTATTTCTTTTCAATAGATTCATTCGTCTATATAAGACTGCACATTTTAATAGCAAAAAATTCAGCACTTACCTTGATAACAAAATACATTGATGTCAAAAATTAAATATTAACTAAAGATTAAAATGCTATAAAATGAAAGCTATGAGAAGAAATATTCGTCTACAAAAAACCCATTTAATTCATTCATCTATATACATTTAATCTGACCGGCTTTTCTATGGCAGGTAAAAATAATAACATAAAGAACATTAAGAACCAGGAAGCTGCATTCGTATCGAGAAAATAACTTTTTTTTGCATTTCTATAAGTAAACATATTTTTTTTAATCATCAAAGAAGATTTTCGATATAATTAATTCCTTTTTTTTTGGAGGGGGGGGGGGGGTAGATTTCATAGATACAAAAATTTATCAGTATGTTTATAAGCAATTGTAATTTCAAATGTAATTTGGAAGAATACATATAGAACTTTAGATTAAGAGTGAATTGAAATACAAATAAATGTACATTGATAAAACTGTTATCAAACAGTATTTTTTTTTAGACAGAAAGCATTTAAAAATAATGTATATGTCATTATCTCTAAATGAAATTTAAAGCTCGGGACATTAAAAAAACATCTTGCTGCTTTGTAAGTAGTCACGCCTTAAATAGAAAATATCTTTTACGAGTATTATGACGCGAGGCAAACACGTCAACACAGTTTTATTTCTAGGGTATTTGATCCTGGCGAAAACTATGAATTTCCCAGAATTGATAAATACCAAATTTATATTTTATATATTTTATAGTTTTAATAACAACGAAGGACCAAAAACCTCATATACAGTTTATTTACAATAAAAAAATAACAAACTGTCAACCATCTAAAAAATCCTTAAAACGAAATACAATTTCAAAGCAGAGCGCCACGGAGGTAGTATCAGGTGCCTAGGAAGAGTGAACACCCTGTGCTGACCGGTCACACCCGCCGTGTGTTCTTTGTCTTAATCGGGAGAATAACGGAAAAGTCCGTAGACAACATGGTGAATAATTATGTTCAAGCAATTAGTACGAAAAACGTCAGTCAGCATGCGACCCAGATACTCGATATATTGAGTCGGCATGCTATAAATCTAAAAATAATAATTTGATATTCTTCATCTAATAAACAAAAATACACAATAAATAGATTATTAATCAATGAAACACCTCGGAAAATGTTGTGGTGATGTTTGGTGATTTACTTGGCAACCCAATCACACAGACTCCACCTTGGTAAATATTTAAGTGGACTCGGTAATTAACCAAGTAACCAAACTACCAAAATATTTTACCTTGGTTAATATTTAGGTGCAAACCGGTTAATTTTATATAACAGGGGAAAGATAGCCATTTAATTAAAGGCTATCACTATATTATTTATCAAACAGTCCTTGGTGTGGAATAATTTTACCAAGAACGTCGGTAATATAAATAGTGCCACTCGGTAAATCCAAATAAATAAATAATGTAAAACTTAATTACAAATCTATCTAGTGCCCGTCTAGATTGAGCCTCCGACATCTTCAACACTAGACTACACCGTTTTAGGCAATTTACATCTATTTATACGGACTACTCTACCCCTGCAAAGGCATTTACAGATTAATAAAGTTGCTGGTGAAGTATGTTCCCCTCCCAGACAGCACCCCACAGTTAATCTCGAGAAGTTTAAGGGAGGTTACAAATTAAAAAAAACAACATATCAATCAGTTCATAAATAAATATTGTAGCAATTCACTATTATCATGAACCATGTAAAATTATACAATTAAATGGTTAACAATACATTTAAGGAAGGGGTCTTCTCGTTGTCAAACATACTTCTTATAATAAGAAATTCATGAAATTTTGACACAGTTAAACTAATCATATTACCAAATAACTTATCAGTTTAATCAAATTAAACCTTTTTTGTTTTCACAAAAAGGTCAGGTCAAGGTCACTACCTTTTTCCTCAACGTAAAGGATGATAAAAATAAGTGTTGCTCTTTGAAGTTCTGTAGACATTTGTTTAAGATTTGAAGATTCTATTCTTCAATGAAATGATAGAATATCAGAATGTCTATCAGCTTATACTACTAAATTGGAATAAATATTTAAACTAAAATTGATATTGGTTAGCCCGTATATCCTCTAATTTTCTTAAAATTTGATTATTTTTTTATGCTTCCAATAATAAAATATTTCTAATTTTATGTATAATGAAGACTTTATATAAATAAATAAATTGACAGAAAAGCTAATATATTGACCCTTTAATAAGAGAGAAAACTGATTTTAGTGATTTTTTCACAAAAATCAATGTATAGAACGGGAGCGTTAAAAGGTTTAGAAAAATGTAATTTGATAGGCAGATCATATTTCAAAAACATATTCTGAAACCCAAGTATCATATCATCAGTTCACATTAGTAAAAAAAAATTCAACATTAAGGGTGTTGTTTACTCAGGGTTTGAGTTCTCGAATTCGGATTGTTATAAAGCTCAATGTCATGAGTAAAATTTGTTCTAAACACAAAAAGTATCTGTGAAATGAATTATTATTGACATAACATTTGATATTTCTACTATATTATGAAATTATGCCAAAACGAAAATAGACTTTTAGTCAAACAGAGGAAATTCGGACTAAATTTTGCAGATTTTGTTTTCTGCTAAAACACTTTTGGAAGTACTCTAATATTAAAGTTAAGATTATATATTTTAGTCTATATAATTTTGCATATTTTCTGGTAGTTTTTCCTCATTTATTCATTATAATAACCGTATGGCATAAATTCAAAAATATTGAAATATGCTTAAAAACGAGAAAAGACACCATATCTCAAAATGTTGATCATTGACCTCATATAAATTATATGCCAACAGAATAAGATCAATATAAGTAGTTTAATACTATAAATGTTTTTGTATTATCATCATTCAACTTTTTGTAAAATTGGACCAAAAATGGGTAGGAATTTGAAAAGTGATAGAGGAAATTCGGACTGGAATATTTATAAAAATTGTGAAGGAAAACCTAATTCTTTGTATGTATTTAGTGTTATTGCCATTCATGAATTGTATTTCATTTTCAAAAGTGTTGAGCAATTTGTATTATTTTCACAATTAAGAAAATCTTAATCATAGTGTAAAATTTTAAGTGATTTTCCTTTAATTTTCCAAAAATATACAATGGACATTAACTCAAAAAGTAGGTCATTGACCTACTTTTTTGAAAAAATGAAAAATAACACTACAATAAAAGGTCTATAACACACAATAGTTGGTTTTTCATTATCATCAGTGGAATTTTTTTTCATTCTGAGTAAACGTCATCCTTAATGTTATTGTTTTAAAATGCTAAAATAGACTCATTAATCTGCAGCCATTCTGAATTGCAAAACATGTGATATTTTCCTACGCCAATATTATGCCAAAAAATATAGTCCTTGTTAGATTCTAAACATTGATTACTTTTTCTATGCCAAGTTGTATCATAATAAAAAAGAAAGTAAAATATACTATTTTAATATACTTTCATCTTGATTTAATGAACAATTAATCAAATTTACGTTTGACAAGTCGAAAACCAGAAAAGATCCTTTCCTTAAAAATATTATTAAGAATTGCATACCTTTTGTAACGTTGCAGCGTTAAACCATTTAAACACATTTTCTTACGATTTATTTTTTTGCAAACGGGATTTGAAGTGTAAAATTTGATTACGCGATTTGACTTCGTCAAGGCAAAGTATTTTGTGGATGCACTCTGTCCTGTTTGACAATCTTTAGCTAAACGTATGACTCTTTGTCAGATTGGTCTTGTGAATGCCCAAAACTATTGGTTTACGAGTTAATTATTTTGTTTGGAGATGCATAATATAAAGGATCAACTTTAGGCCCCTTTAAACTGATAATCGCAAGATGACATTCTGTGGACATACCTTTTTTCAAATAATAATCACTGACGAACAAGCTTAAACTGTTTGCCATTGCACTAACATTTGAATTAAAAAGCAAGCATATTGATGTCGAAATAAAAAACCAAATAAGGGAGTTTTGACAATATATTCTCATCCATTTCCTACCTTTGCTATTTTAGATTATATAAGTGACGTGCATTTAATTCTCTCTGGAATTGTTCATTCAAGTGTATCATTTACACTTTATTGTGTATAAAGTTTGTATGCTTGGACACTTTTATACCGAAATACCGAAATGAATGTTCCTATTTCAGATGAATAAACACATATGACACTTGACTATAACAAATTATTAAACACGTTTTACATAAGCCTTTTCCTACAGTCAGCTAACATTCTGTTTCAATTAACTTCAATCGTGTTGCATCAAAGTTTTCCAACTCCCAACTAAATTTCGTTCCAAATAGGTTCACAATTTTATGAGCCTCTTGAGGAGTTAAGATGCACTCAGCTTCAAATTATCTAGTTTTAAGTTTATCTTTGCTGAAAGCTCAATAAGGTCTTCTGATCACATTTTGTCTGTCGTCCGTCTTTATGTCTGTCTGTGTGTCCATCTGTCCGTAAACTTTTCACATTCCCAACATCTTCTCCAACGGGCCACTGGGCCAATTTCTACAAAACTTAGCACAAATATCATTAGGGAAGGAGGATTCAAAGTTGTTACATTTAAGGACCACGCCCTTTTACAAAGGAAAATAACTAGAAATTATTGAAAATGTTCGTGAATTTTTTTATTAAAAACATTTGGCCAGGAAAGCCGAAACTTATGTAGAGGCATCCTAAGGTAGTTTGGATTCATAGTTGTGAAAATTATGATGGAGCCACGGTGGGACGTCGAATTTTTACATAGGAATATATTGAGGAAAGCTTTTAAAATCTTCTCAGAAACCTTTCAACAAGCAAAGCTGAAACTTATGTGGAAGCATTCTTAGGTATAGTATAATATATTCAACGCGGGTATGATAAGGCAACTTTCAGCGATCAAATTCCTCTGATCAATATGACGTCACAATAAGCAGCATGATGTCATATTTTACTCAGAAACTTGTCGATTTTAACTTTATCTCTGATTTAAATTATAAAAACTACAGGCATAAAATATCACAAGAAACTCTTCTAACTGAATATATCTTCGATTTCTCTCTATTATGTATAATTATCATTGATGACGTCACCAGCATGTTTAATAGAGAAGACTATGTCGGGAGACACTAATCATCGGAATGCAGTGTAAACAATGCCTAAATAAGACTTATTCAATACAGATACATAAGATTTAGATAACTGTCAGTTAGGATATTATCAGGATAATACAGGCATGGGTATTTTGTTTATTCAGCGAGTTTTATAAGGTAAGCAGAATGACATTTATATGGCTTGACCAGCCTTTCCTCTGCCAGTCTGTACAAAAAAGGCAAAGGTGTAACACTACCCCGGATATTATGAAAGATGACTTTGGTAAATATCAACGGTATATGACCTAAACTACTTGAAAAGTGCTGCTAGAATCCTGTGCTTGTTGTTTTAAACGAAAAATACGTAGTATTTTCAATGCAATTATAGAAGTTGAGAGGGTTTCCGATAAATATTTACAATATTTATTTTATGCGATTAACAATAGGATTCTAGCAGTAATACTAATAAACATGAACTAATTGCCGATCGAATTATTGTAGCAAACATACAAATGAACTTCGGGGTAGTGTTACACTTTTTGATTATTTGTTAAGGTAAAAAAGTGATCTATTTTTAACTGTCACATGATACCATGGTACGACAGCTTCAAAGATCGAGTCGATTCCGAAGTAGAAAAATAAAATCCTGGTGAACACATTCACTTGGTATTAATATTCAGCACTGTTTTCATAAAAATAAACAGTTTTTAAATTGATCATAATTTTGACGGTCATTAAACTCGGAGTTGCCTTAACCTACCCGCGAACCTTTTGAACATCCTGATTCCCCGGGGTAGGGTGAGACCACGGCGGGAAGGCGAATTTTTACATAGGAATATATAGAGTAAATCCTTAAAAACATTCTTCTAGGAAATCAATCAACCAGCAAAGCTGAAACTTATGTGGAAGCATTCTCAGGTAATGTAGATTCAAATTCAAATTAGGACCCCCGAAGGTATGATGGGACCACAACGGGAGGTCGAAATTTTACATAGGAATGTATTAAGTAAATTTTAAACAAAAATCTGTTCAGAAAACAATCAGCATGGACAGCTGAAACCTGTGTGAAAGAATCCTCAGCTTGTATAAATTCAAATCTGTTTAACTCATTATCTCCGAGGGTAGAATTGGATCACGACAGGGGGAACTTTTAATAGGAATATATAGATGAAAAAAATTCTTAAAAACCATTTGCTTAAAAAAAATGCAACTTTATCGGAAACAACTTCAGATAGTGTAGATTCAAATTTTTTTAAATCAAAATCCTGAGGAGTCGGTTGGGGCCAATCTTGGGCATCCCATTGTACTAAGGAAACAAATTTAATTATTCACAAAACCTGAAATGTTATCACATACATGTATGGTTTTACCCATATGCAAGCATTTTGTCACATTGCTTATTCTTGTAAAATGTTAAGACTTTCGCGTCTGGACGATTCTTGGGTCTCACAAGGAGTTTAAAGTTTAATGTAGATTTATTTCTTAAAGAAAGCAATTGTTTAGAGGTTTTTTTTTAAATCTGCAATGCTCAACATGTATTTTGACTATAGAATCATCATATTCAAATGGCACTTGATTATAAACATAGGAACAACCAGGTGGAAAATAGATTTTTATTTATAAAGGGTTGACATTTATTATACCATATTGTCTATATATGTTGTATGATGACTCAATTAAGCTGGTTTTATCATGCCTATTGTTGCTCAGGTGTGCGATATGGCCCCTGGGGTTCTTGTCATTATCGACTGATAGAAGTTAAGATATGGCAAAACATATAGCTAGCGCTAGTTATCAAATGAACAGTCCCATCTACGGGGCGAAATTTTGGTGTCCAAGCTTTTGCGTCTTTTTTTTTTTTTGTTTTTCTTATCGCTGTTGAATACAAAAAGGGAACACATTAAAGATTTTCCTGATTAGCAACAGCTGGATGGCAACAGTAATTGAGTAAACACTGTCTTGCCGGTGAACAACCTTATTTCAAATAACTATCACTTTAGAACAGTCTTAAACGGATTCCCCTTTGCGCTCACATTTGAATTGAAATTACCTATAAGAAGGTTAGTAAAATACATAATTAGAATATTAGAGTGTCAACAATCAAGTCTCTTCCATTTTTTTTTCTTTACAAATTACATGCTTTAAATTCATTCTAATTGGATAATTTTCAAACAAGTGCATCATTTCTGCACTTGCTCTGCCTTATATCAAGTTTGGTGCTTGTGGTATCACTTGTGATCTACTGTGTACTATGAAGTTTGTGTGCTTGTGTTGTTTTGACAACAAAACAGTCACAAACAAATGAAAAGCATGCAGGTTCGTGAATGTTGCTACTTCAGATGCCTGAAAGACAGTGAAAAGTCACAATTGATAACAAACTTTTTAAAAGTGTTAAAATCGTATCGAATCAACGTTGCCCAACTCTCAGCTAACATTTCGTTCCCATTGTGTTCACAATTTGTGGTACAAGTACATACTTTTCACGTCTAATCTCGACAAGTAAAAGAGATTTTTAGCAACACAAATGTAACAACAGTTTGTGCTACATTGAAACTGCGCATGGCTTGAGACTTTTCAGTTTTCATTTATCTAACTGCAAAATCGATAGATTTATATCAGTGCCCACCAGAGGGATTCGAACTCAAAGACATGGCTAAACATAAAGCTAGCGCTTGTTATGGAGTCAATTGTAACAACTTCTGGACGTGCTTTTAGTGTCGAACCTCTTGCACCTTCTGTTTCTTATCGGTATTGAATATATATCGGAATCATATTTGAAATATTTTGATGGCAACAGTTATCGAGTAAACACCGTCTTACCTGTGAACAACCTTATTTCATATAACTATCACTCTATATAAAGCTTAAGGTGACTCCTCTTGCCCTCACATTCATTGAAATTGAAATTAACTATAATAAGGTTGACGACATACATTCTTGGAGTAATAGAGTGTCGAAAATGAAGCTTGATCTAGTTCTCACCTTTGTGAATTTCATGTTTAAGTGTTGCACGGTTTATTCTAATTGTAGAATTGTTAGTAAGGTGTATCCTTTATGTTCTACTGTGTATGAGGTTTGTGTGCTTGTGGTATTTTGATAACGAAATAGTCAAATAAACAGCCTGCAAGTCCGTGAATGTTTATACATCAGATGCCTGCAAGACAGTGAAAAATCACACTTGATCACATACTATTCAAAAGTGTTAAAATCGTATCGAATCAACGTTGCCCGACTTTCAGCTAACATTTTGTTCCCATAGTGTTCACAATTTGTGGTACAAGTACATACTTTTCACGTCTAATCTCGACCAGTAAAGGAGTTTTTTAGCGACACAATTGTAACAACAGTTTGTGCTACATTGAAACTGCGCATGGCTCCAGACTTTTCAGTTTACATTCATCTAACTGCAAAATCGAGTGATTTATATCAGTGTTCGCTGTAGGGATTCGAACTCCAAGACATGGCTAAACATAAAGCTAGCGCTCATTATGGAGTCAACAGTAACATCTTCTGGACGTGCTTTTATTGTCCAACCTCATGCGCCTTTTGGTTTTTGTATTACCATTGTATTTATAATGGAATCATATTTGATATAGTTTGATGGCAACAGTTATCGAGTTAACACCGTCTTACCTGTTAACATCTTTATTTCAAATAACTATCGCTCTAGATAAAGCTTTAAAGTGTTGTAAATTTTTATCTAATTGGATGAGTTTTATAAAGATGTATCCTTTATGTTCTAGTGTGTATGAGATTTGTGTGCTTGTGGTATTTTGATAAGGAAATAATCACAACAAAATAAACAGCCTGCAAGTCCGTGAATGTTTCTACTTCAGATGCCTGCAAGACAGTGAAAAATCACAATTGATAACATACTATTCAAAAGTGTTAAAATCGTATAGGTGGCAGGGGATAGTTTTTTTGGTTGAGGAAATTTGAGGCAGATAGTGCTCATATATGAGATTTAATTTTTCAGTGGGTTTTTAAATTTGCTAAAATTGGTTTGCATGCAGGGGACACATGGTCCCGACTCTTGAGAATTTTTAAACATTTCAGAATAAAACAAGTACAACCTACATATAGCACTATAAAGAATAGCCAGGGACGGTCTCAAAATATTCTGAAAAATTGCCCTTTTTTCACATTTTCACGGGTCCAGAACCACGCTCCAGTCCCGAGCAACTGCCATAAACTACCATAGGATTGGTAGCTTAATGTATACCCATGCAAATAATCACCAATTGATGGGGGGTCAATCACCTTCTTTTCGAGTGACATTTCGTGTTCTGAACCCACCCTACTTTTCAAGCACAAAACCGAAAGTGAAAATTATGGCCACAGTTTCGCATTTTCATTCCATATCTGATGAAAAGTGCTACCAGTATTAAAGTGTCATATATCAATGAAATTGACATGAGCTCCTCTATCCACAAAATGAATGCAATAAATATTCTAGCAATTTATACCCCTCAAATAACCAGCCAAACCCCAGGTTCTCCCTTTATTTCAAAATTTTGAACGGGTCTTTCCTTCAAAACTATCCCCTGCCACCATAGAATCAACGTTGCCCGACTCTCAGCTAACATTTTCTTCCCATTGTGTTCACAATTTGTGGTACAAGTACATACTTTTCACGTCTAATCTCGACCAGTAAAAGAGAGTTTTAGCAACACAAATGTAACAACAGTTTGTGCTACATTGAAACTGCGCATGGCTCCAGACTTTTCAGTTTACATTCATCTAACTGCAAAAGCGATTGATTTATATCAGTGTCCGCTAGAGGGATTCGAACTCCAAGACATGGCTAAACATAAAGCTAGCGCTCGTTATGGAGTCAACAGTAACATCTTCCGGACGTGTATTTAGTGTCCAACCTCATGCGCCTTTTGGTTTTTGTATTACCATTGTATTTATAATGGAATCATATTTGATATAGTTTGATGGCAACAGTTATCGAGTAAACACCGTCTTACCTGTTAACGACTTTATTTCAAATAACTATCGCTCTAGATAAAGCTTTATAATGTTGCGCATTTTTATCTAATTGGATAATTTTTATAAAGATGTATCCTTTATGTTCTAGTGTGTATGAGGTTTGTGTGCTTGTGGTATTTTGATAAGGAAATAATTACAACAAAATAAACAGCCTGCAAGTCCGTAAATGTTTCTACTTCAGATGCCTGCAAGACAGTGAAAAGTCACACTTGATAACATACTATTCAAAAGTGTTAAAATCGTATCGAATCAACGTTGCCCGACTCTCAGCTAGCATTTTGTTCCTATAGTGTTCACAATTTGTGGTACAAGTACATACTTTTCACGTCTAATCTCGACCAGTAAAAGAGATTTTTAGCAACACAAATGTAACAACAATTTGTGCTACATTGAAACTGCGCATGGCTCCAGACTTTTCAGTTTACATTCATCTAACTACAAAAGCGATTGATTTATATCAGTGTCCGCTAGAGGGATTCGAACCCCAAGACATGGCTAAACATAAAGCTAGCGCTCGTTATGGAGACAACAGTAACATCTTCTGGACGTGTTTTTAGTGTACAACCTCAATACCTTTTGTTTCTGTTTTTATTACCATTAAATATATATGGCAACAGTTATCGAGTAAACATCGTCTTACCTGTTAACGACTTTATTTCAAATAACTAACGCTCTAGATAAAGCTTTAAAGTGTTGCGCATTTTTATCTAATTGGATAATTGTCATAAAGATGTATCCTTTATGTTCTAGTGTGTATGAGGTTTGTGTGCTTGTGGTATTTTGATAAGGAAATAATTACAACAAAATAAACAGCCTGCAAGTCCGGGAATGTTTCTACTTCAGATGCCTGCAAGACAGTGAAAAATCACACTTGATAACATACTATTCAAAAGTGTTAAAATCGTATCGAATTAACATTGCTCGACTTTTAGCTAACATTTTGTTCCCATTGTGTTCACAGTTTGTGGTACAAGTACATACTTTTCACGTCTAATCTCGACCAGTAAAAGAGATTTTTAGCAACACAAATGTAACAACAGTTTGTGCTACATTGAAACTGCGCATGGCTCCAGACTTTTCAGTTTACATTCATCTAACTACAAAAGCGATTGATTTATATCAGTGTCCGCTAGAGGGATTCGAACTCCAAGACATGGCTAAACATAAAGCTAGCGCTCGTTATGGAGTCAACAGTAACAACTTCTGGACGTGTTTTTAGTGTCCAACCTCAATTCCTTTTGTTTTCTGTTTTTATTACCATTAAATATATATGGCAACAGTTATCGAGTAAACACCGTCTTACCTGTTAACGACTTTATTTCAAATAACTATCGCTCTAGATAAAGCTTGATAATGTTGCGCATTTTTATCTAATTGGATAATTTTTATAAAGATGTATCCTTTATGTTCTAGTGTGTATGAGGTTTGTGTGCTTGTGGTATTTTGATTAGGAAATAATTACAACAAAATAAACAGCCTGCAAGTCCGTGAATGTTTCTACTTCAGATGCCTGCAAGACAGTGAAAAATCACACTTGATAACATACTATTCAAAAGTGTTAAAATCGTATCGAATCAACGTTGCCCGACTCTCAGCTAACATTTTGTTCCTATAGTGTTCACAATTTGTGGTACAAGTACATACTTTTCACGTCTAATCTCGACCAGTAAAAGAGATTTTTAGCAACACAAATGTAACAACAATTTGTGCTACATTGAAACTGCGCATGGCTCCAGACTTTTGAGTTTACATTCATCTAACTACAAAAGCGATTGATTTATATCAGTGTCCGCTAGAGGGATTCGAACCCCAAGACATGGCTAAACATAAAGCTAGCGCTCGTTATGGAGTCAACAGTAACAACTTCTGGACGTGTTTTTAGTGTACAACCTCAATACCTTTTGTTTCTGTTTTTATTACCATTAAATATATACGGCAACAGTTATCGAGTAAACACCGTCTTACCTGTTTACGACTTTATTTCAAATAACTATTGCTCTAGATAAAGCTTTAAAGTGTTGTAAATTTTTATCTAATTGGATAATTGTCATAAAGATGTATCCTTTATGTTCTAGTGTGTATGAGGTTTGTGTGCTTGTGGTATTTTGATAAGGAAATAATTACAACAAAATAAACAGCCTGCAAGTCCGTGAATGTTTCTACTTCAGATGCCTGCAAGACAGTAAAAAATCACACTTGATAACATACTATTCAAAAGTGTTAAAATCGTATAGAATTAACATTGCTCGACTTTTAGCTAACATTTTGTTCCCATTGTGTTCACAGTTTGTGGTACAAGTACATACTTTTCACGTCTAATCTCGACCAGTAAAAGAGATTTTTAGCAACACAAATGTAGCAACAGTTTGTGCTACATTGAAACTGCGCATGGCTCCAGACTTTTCAGTTTACATTCATCTAACTGCAAAATCGAGTGATTTATATCAGTGTTCGCTATAGGGATTCGAACTCTAAGACATGGCTAAACATAAAGCTAGCGCTCACTATGGAGTCAACAGTAACATCTTCTGGACGTGCTTTTATTGTCCAACCTCATGCACCTTTTGGTTTTTGTATTACCATTGTATTTATAATGGAATCATATTTGATATAGTTTGATGGCAACAGTTATCGAGTAAACACCGTCTTACCTGTTAACATCTTTATTTCAAATAACTATCGCTCTAGAAAAAGCTTTAAAGTGTTGTAAATTTTTATCTAATTGGATAATTTTTATAAAGATGTATCCTTTATGTTCTACTGTGTATGATGTTTGTGTGCTTGTGGTATTTTGATAAGGAAATAATCACAACAAAATAAACAGCCTGCAAGTCCGTGAATGTTTCTACTTCAGATGCGTGCAAGACAGTGAAAAATCACACTTGATAACATACTATTCAAAAGTGTTAAAATCGTATAGAATTAACATTGCTCGACTTTTAGCTAACATTTTGTTCCCATTGTGTTCACAGTTTGTGGTACAAGTACATACTTTTCATCGTCTAATCTCGACCAGTAAAAGAGATTTTTAGCAACACAAATGTAACAACAGTTTGTACTACATTGAAACTGCGCATGGCTCCAGACTTTTCAGTTTACATTCATCTAACTACAAAATCGAGTGATTTATACCAGTGTTCGCTATAGGGATTCGAACTCTAAGACATGGCTAAACATAAAGCTAGCGCTCATTATGGAGTCAACAGTAACATCTTCTGGACGTGCTTTTATTGTCTAACCTCGTGCGCCTTTTGGTTTTTGTATTACCAATGTATTTATAATGGAATCATATTTGATATAGTTTGATGGTAACAGTTATCGAGTAAACACCGTCTTACCTGTTAACATCTTTATTTCAAATAACTATCGCTCTAGATAAAGCTTTAAAGTGTTGAAATTTTTTATCTAATTTGATAATTTTTATAAAGATGTATCCTTTATGTTCTACTGTGTATGAGGTTTGTGTGCTTGTGGTATTTTGATAAGGAAAAAATTACAACAAAATAAACAGCCTGCAAGTCCGTGAATGTTTCTACTTCAGATGCCTGCAAGACAGTGAAAAATCACACTTGATAACATACTATTCAAAAGTGTTAAAATCGTATAGAATCAACGTTGCCCGACTCCCAGCTAACATTTTGTTCCCATTGTGTTCACAATTTGTGGTACAAGTACATACTTTTCACGTCTTATCTCGACCAGTAAAAGAGAGTTTTAGCAACACAAATGTAACAACAATTTGTGCTACATTGAAACTGCGCATGGCTCCAGACTTTTGAGTTTACATTCATCTAACTACAAAAGCGATTGATTTATATCAGTGTCCGCTAGAGGGATTCGAACCCCAAGACATGGCTAAACATAAAGCTAGCGCTCGTTATGGAGTCAACAGTAACATCTTCTGGACGTGTTTTTAGTGTCCAACCTCAATACCTTTTGTTTCTGTTTTTATTACCATTAAATATATATGGCAACAGTTATCGAGTAAACACCGTCTTACCTGTTTACGACTTTATTTCAAATAACTATCGCTCTAGATAAAGCTTTAAAGTGTTGTGCATTTTTATCTAATTGGATAATTGTCATAAAGATGTATCCTTTATGTTCTAGTGTGTATGAGGTTTGTGTGCTTGTGGTATTTTGATAAGGAAATAATTTCAACAAAATAAACAGCCTGCAAGTCCGTGATGGTTTCTACTTCAGATGCCTGCAAGACAGTGAAAAATCACACTTGATAACATACTATTCAAAAGTGTTAAAATCGTATAGAATTAACATTGCTCGACTTTTAGCTAACATTTTGTTCCCATTGTGTTCACAGTTTGTGGTACAAGTACATACTTTTCACGTCTAATCTCGACCAGTAAAAGAGATTTTTAGCAACACAAATGTAACAACAGTTTGTGCTACATTGAAACTGCGCATGGCTCCAGACTTTTCAGTTTACATTCATCTAACTGCAAAATCGAGTGATTTATACCAGTGTTCGCTATAGGGATTCGAACTCTAAGACATGGCTAAACATAAAGCTAGCGCTCATTATGGAGTCAACAGTAACATCTTCTGGACGTGCTTTTATTGTCCAACCTCATGCGCCTTTTGGTTTTTGTACTACCATTGTATTTATAATGGAATTATATTTGATATAGTTTGATGGCAACAGTTATCGAGTAAACACCGTCTTACCTGTTAACATCTTTATTTCAAATAACTATCGCTCTAGATAAAGCTTTAAAGTGTTGTAAATTTTTATCTAATTGGATAATTTTCATAAAGATGTATCCTTTATGTTCTTCTGTGTATCAAGTTTGTGTGCTTGTGGTATTTAGATAAGGAAATAATCACAACAAAATAAACAGCCTGCAAGTCCGTGAATGTTTCTACTTCAGATGCCTGCAAGACAGTGAAAAATCACACTTGATAACATACTATTCAAAAGTGTTAAAATCGTATAGAATCAACGTTGCCCGACTCTCAGCTAACATTTTCTTCCCATTGTGTTCACAATTTGTGGTACAAGTACATACTTTTCACGTCTAATCTCGACCAGTAAAAGAGAGTTTTAGCAACACAAATGTAACAACAGTTTGTGCTACATTGAAACTGCGCATGGCTCCAGACTTTTGAGTTTACATTCATCTAACTGCAAACGCGATTGATTTATATCAGTGTCCGCTAGAGGGATTCGAACTCCAAGACATGGCTAAACCTTAAGCTAGCGCTCGTTATGGAGTCAACAGTAACATCTTCTGGACGTGTTTTTAGTGTCCAACCTCAATACCTTTTGTTTCTGTTTTTATTACCATTAAATATATATGGCAACAGTTATCGAGTAAACACCGTCTTACCTGTTTACGACTTTATTTCAAATAACTATCGCTCTAGATAAAGCTTTAAAGTGTTGCGCATTTTAGTCTAATTGGATAATTGTCATAAAGATGTATCCTTTATGTTCTACTGTGTATCAAGTTTGTGTGCTTGTAGTATTTAGATAAGGAAATAATCACAACAAAATAAACAGCCTGTAAGTCCGTGAATGTTTCTACTTCAGATGCCTGCAAGACAGTGAAAAATCACACTTGATAACATACTATTCAAAAGTGTTAAAATCGTATAGAATCAACGTTGCCCGACTCTCAGCTAACATTTTGTTCCCATTGTGTTCACAATTTGTGTTACAAGTACATACTTTTCACGTCTAATCTCGACCAGTAAAAGAGAGTTTTAGCAACACAAATGTAACAACAGTTTGTGCTACATTGAAACTGCGCATGGCTCCAGACTTTTGAGTTTACATTCATCTAACTGCAAACGCGATTGATTTATATCAGTGTCCGCTAGAGGGATTCGAACTCCAAGACATGGCTAAACCTTAAGCTAGCGCTCGTTATGGAGTCAACAGTAACATCTTCTGGACGTGTTTTTAGTGTCCAACCTCAATACCTTTTGTTTCTGTTTTTATTACCATTAAATATATATGGCAACAGTTATCGAGTAAACACCGTCTTACCTGTTTACGACTTTATTTCAAATAACTATCGCTCTAGATAAAGCTTTAAAGTGTTGCGCATTTTAGTCTAATTGGATAATTGTCATAAAGATGTATCCTTTATGTTCTACTGTGTATCAAGTTTGTGTGCTTGTGGTATTTAGTTAGGAAATAATCACAACAAAATAAACAGCCTGTAAGTCCGTGAATGTTTCTACTTCAGATGCCTGCAAGACAGTGAAAAATCACACTTGATAACATACTATTCAAAAGTGTTAAAATCGTATAGAATCAACGTTGCCCGACTCTCAGCTAACATTTTGTTCCCATTGTGTTCACAATTTGTGGTACAAGTACATACTTTTCACGTCTAATCTCGACCAGTGAAAGAGATTTTTAGCGTGTATGAGGTTTCGCTTTCATGTGTTGCACGTTTTATTCTAATTGGCGAATTCTCATAAAGGTGTATCCTTTATGTTCTACTGTGTATGGTGTTTGTGTGCTTGTGTTATTTTGATAACATAATAGTCATAACCAAAATAACAGCCTGCAAGTCCGTGAATGTTTCTACTTCAGATGCCTGCAAGACAGTGAAAAATCACACTTGCTAACATACTATTCAAAAGTGTTAAAATCGTATAGAATCAACGTTGCCCGACTCTCAGCTAACATTTTGTTCCCATTGTGTTCACAATTTGTGGTACAAGTACATACTTTTCACGTCTAATCTCGACCAGTAAAAGAGAGTTTTAGCAACACAAATGTAACAACAGTTTGTGCTACATTGAAACTGCGCATGGCTCCAGACTTTTGAGTTTACATTCATCTAACTGCAAACGCGATTGATTTATATCAGTGTCCGCTAGAGGGATTCGATCTCCAAGACATGGCTAAACGTAAAGCTAGCGCTCGTTATGGAGTCAACAGTAACATCTTCTGGACGTGTTTTTAGTGTCCTACCTCAATACCTTTTGTTTCTGTTTTTATTACCATTAAATATATATGGCAACAGTTATCGAGTAAACACCGTCTTACGTGTTTACGACTTTATTTCAAATAACTATCGCTCTAGATAAAGCTTTAAAGTGTTGTAAATTCTTATCTAATTGGATAATTTTCATAAAGATTTATCCTTTATGTTCTACTGTGTATCAAGTTTGTGTGCTTGTGGTATTTTGATAAGGAAATAATCACAACAAAATAAACAGCCTGTAAGTCCGTGAATGTTTCTACTTCAGATGCCTGCAAGACAGTGAAAAATCACACTTGATAACATACTATTCAAAAGTGTTAAAATCGTATAGAATCAACGTTGCCCGACTCTCAGCTAACATTTTGTTCCCATTGTGTTCACAATTTGTGGTACAAGTACATACTTTTCACGTCTAATCTCGACCAGTAAAAGAGATTTTTACCAACACAAACGTAACAACAGTTTGTGCTACATTGAAACTGCGCATGGCTCCAGACTTTTGAGTTTACATTCATCTAACTGCAAACGCAATTGATTTATATCAGTGCCCGCTAGAGGGATTCGAACTCCAAGACATGGCTAAACGTAAAGCTAGCGCTCGTTATGGAGTCAACAGTAACATCTTCTGGACGTGTTTTTAGTGTCCAACCTCAATACCTTTTGTTTCTGTTTTTATTACCATTAAATATATATGGCAACAGTTATCGAGTAAACACCGTCTTACCTGTTTACGACTTTATTTCAAATAACTATCGCTCTAGATAAAGCTTTAAAGTGTTGCGCATTTTAGTCTAATTGGATAATTGTCATAAAGATGTATCCTTTATGTTCTAGTGTGTATGAGGTTTGTGTGCTTGTGGTATTTTGATAAGGAAATAATTTCAACAAAATAAACAGCCTGCAAGTCCGTGAATGTTTTTACTTCAGATGCCTGCAAGACAGTGAAAAATCACACTTGATAACATACTATTCAAAAGTGTTAAAATCGTATAGAATTAACATTGCTCGACTTTTAGCTAACATTTTGTTCCCATTGTGTTCACAGTTTGTGGTACAAGTACATACTTTTCACGTCTAATCTCGACCAGTAAAAGAGATTTTTAGCAACACAAATGTAACAACAGTTTGTGCTACATTGAAACTGCGCATGGCTCCAGACTTTTCAGTTTACATTCATCTAACTGCAAAATCGAGTGATTTATACCAGTGTTCGCTATAGGGATTCGAACTCTAAGACATGGCTAAACATAAAGCTAGCTCTCATTATGGAGTCAACAGTAACATCTTCTGGACGTGCTTTTATTGTCCAACCTCATGCGCCTTTTGGTTTTTGTACTACCATTGTATTTATAATGGAATTATATTTGATATAGTTTGATGGCAACAGTTATCGAGTAAACACCGTCTTACCTGTTAACATCTTTATTTCAAATAACTATCGCTCTAGATAAAGCTTTAAAGTGTTGTAAATTTTTATCTAATTGGATAATTTTCATAAAGATGTATCCTTTATGTTCTTCTGTGTATCAAGTTTGTGTGCTTGTGGTATTTAGATAAGGAAATAATCACAACAAAAGAAACAGCCTGCAAGTCCGTGAATGTTTCTACTTCAGATGCCTGCAAGACAGTGAAAAATCACACTTGATAACATACTATTCAAAAGTGTTAAAATCGTATAGAATCAACGTTGCCCGACTCTCAGCTAGCATTTTGTTCCTATAGTGTTCACAATTTGTGGTACAAGTACATACTTTTCACGTCTAATCTCGACCAGTAAAAGAGATTTTTAGCAACACAAATGTAACAACAATTTGTGCTACATTGAAACTGCGCATGGCTCCAGACTTTTCAGTTTACATTCATCTAACTACAAAAGCGATTGATTTATATCAGTGTCCGCTAGAGGGATTCGAACCCCAAGACATGGCTAAACATAAAGCTAGCGCTCGTTATGGAGACAACAGTAACATCTTCTGGACGTGTTTTTAGTGTACAACCTCAATACCTTTTGTTTCTGTTTTTATTACCATTAAATATATATGGCAACAGTTATCGAGTAAACACCGTCTTACCCGTTAACGACTTTATTTCAAATAACTATCGCTCTAGATAAAGCTTTAAAGTGTTGCGCATTTTTATCTAATTGGATAATTGTCATAAAGATGTATCCTTTATGTTCTAGTGTGTATGAGGTTTGTGTGCTTGTGGTATTTTGATAAGGAAATAATTACAACAAAATAAACAGCCTGCAAGTCCGGGAATGTTTCTACTTCAGATGCCTGCAAGACAGTGAAAAATCACACTTGATAACATACTATTCAAAAGTGTTAAAATCGTATCGAATTAACATTGCTCGACTTTTAGCTAACATTTTGTTCCCATTGTGTTCACAGTTTGTGGTACAAGTACATACTTTTCACGTCTAATCTCGACCAGTAAAAGAGATTTTTAGCAACACAAATGTAACAACAGTTTGTGCTACATTGAAACTGCGCATGGCTCCAGACTTTTGAGTTTACATTCATCTAACTGCAAAATCGAGTGATTTATACCAGTGTTCGCTATAGGGATTCGAACTCCAAGACATGGCTAAACGTAAAGCTAGCGCTCGTTATGGAGTCTACAGTAACATCTTCTGGACGTGTTTTTAGTGTCCAACCTCAATACCTTTTGTTTCTGTTTTTATTACCATTAAATATATATGGCAACAGTTATCGAGTAAACACCGTCTTACCTGTTTACGACTTTATTTCAAATAACTATCGCTCTAGATAAAGCTTTAAAGTGTTGTAAATTTTTATCTAATTGGATAATTTTTATAAAGATGAATCCTTTATGTTTTAGTTGGTATGATGTTTGTGTGCTTGTGGTATTTTGATAGGGAAATAATTAAAACAAAATAAACAGCCTGCAAGTCCGTGAATGTTTCTACTTCAGATGCCTGCAAGACAGTGAAAAATCACACTTGATAACATACTACTTAAAAGTGTTAAAATCGTATCGAATCAACGTTGCCCGACTCCCAGCTAACATTTTGTTCCTATAGTGTTCACAATTTGTGATACAAGTACATACTTTTCACGTCTAATCTCGACCAGTAAAAGAGATTTTTAGCAACAAAAATGTAACAACAATTTGTGCTACATTGAAACTGCGCATGGCTCCAGACTTTTCAGTTTACATACATCTAACTACAAAAGCGATTGATTTATATCAGTGTCCGCTAGAGGGATTCGAACTCCAAGACATGGCTAAACATAAAGCTAGCGCTCGTTATGGAGTCAACAGTAACAACTTCTGGACGTGTTTTTAGTGTCCAACCTCAATTCCTTTTGTTTTCTGTTTTTATTACCATTAAATATATATGGCAACAGTTATCGAGTAAACACCGTCTTACCTGTTAACGACTTTATTTCAAATAACTATCGCTCTAGATAAAGCTTTAAAGTGTTGCGCATTTTAGTCTAATTGGATAATTGTCATAAAGATGTATCCTTTATGTTCTAGTGTGTATGAGGTTTGTGTGCTTGTGGTATTTTGATAAGGAAATAATTTCAACAAAATAAACAGCCTGCAAGTCCGTGAATGTTTTTACTTCAGATGCCTGCAAGACAGTGAAAAATCACACTTGATAACATACTATTCAAAAGTGTTAAAATCGTATAGAATTAACATTGCTCGACTTTTAGCTAACATTTTGTTCCCATTGTGTTCACAGTTTGTGGTACAAGTACATACTTTTCACGTCTAATCTCGACCAGTAAAAGAGATTTTTAGCAACACAAATGTAACAACAGTTTGTGCTACATTGAAACTGCGCATGGCTCCAGACTTTTCAGTTTACATTCATCTAACTGCAAAATCGAGTGATTTATACCAGTGTTCGCTATAGGGATTCGAACTCTAAGACATGGCTAAACATAAAGCTAGCTCTCATTATGGAGTCAACAGTAACATCTTCTGGACGTGCTTTTATTGTCCAACCTCATGCGCCTTTTGGTTTTTGTACTACCATTGTATTTATAATGGAATTATATTTGATATAGTTTGATGGCAACAGTTATCGAGTAAACACCGTCTTACCTGTTAACATCTTTATTTCAAATAACTATCGCTCTAGATAAAGCTTTAAAGTGTTGTAAATTTTTATCTAATTGGATAATTTTCATAAAGATGTATCCTTTATGTTCTTCTGTGTATCAAGTTTGTGTGCTTGTGGTATTTAGATAAGGAAATAATCACAACAAAAGAAACAGCCTGCAAGTCCGTGAATGTTTCTACTTCAGATGCCTGCAAGACAGTGAAAAATCACACTTGATAACATACTATTCAAAAGTGTTAAAATCGTATAGAATCAACGTTGCCCGACTCTCAGCTAGCATTTTGTTCCTATAGTGTTCACAATTTGTGGTACAAGTACATACTTTTCACGTCTAATCTCGACCAGTAAAAGAGATTTTTAGCAACACAAATGTAACAACAATTTGTGCTACATTGAAACTGCGCATGGCTCCAGACTTTTCAGTTTACATTCATCTAACTACAAAAGCGATTGATTTATATCAGTGTCCGCTAGAGGGATTCGAACCCCAAGACATGGCTAAACATAAAGCTAGCGCTCGTTATGGAGACAACAGTAACATCTTCTGGACGTGTTTTTAGTGTACAACCTCAATACCTTTTGTTTCTGTTTTTATTACCATTAAATATATATGGCAACAGTTATCGAGTAAACACCGTCTTACCCGTTAACGACTTTATTTCAAATAACTATCGCTCTAGATAAAGCTTTAAAGTGTTGCGCATTTTTATCTAATTGGATAATTGTCATAAAGATGTATCCTTTATGTTCTAGTGTGTATGAGGTTTGTGTGCTTGTGGTATTTTGATAAGGAAATAATTACAACAAAATAAACAGCCTGCAAGTCCGGGAATGTTTCTACTTCAGATGCCTGCAAGACAGTGAAAAATCACACTTGATAACATACTATTCAAAAGTGTTAAAATCGTATCGAATTAACATTGCTCGACTTTTAGCTAACATTTTGTTCCCATTGTGTTCACAGTTTGTGGTACAAGTACATACTTTTCACGTCTAATCTCGACCAGTAAAAGAGATTTTTAGCAACACAAATGTAACAACAGTTTGTGCTACATTGAAACTGCGCATGGCTCCAGACTTTTGAGTTTACATTCATCTAACTACAAAATCGAGTGATTTATACCAGTGTTCGCTATAGGGATTCGAACTCCAAGACATGGCTAAACGTAAAGCTAGCGCTCGTTATGGAGTCTACAGTAACATCTTCTGGACGTGTTTTTAGTGTCCAACCTCAATACCTTTTGTTTCTGTTTTTATTACCATTAAATATATATGGCAACAGTTATCGAGTAAACACCGTCTTACCTGTTTACGACTTTATTTCAAATAACTATCGCTCTAGATAAAGCTTTAAAGTGTTGTAAATTTTTATCTAATTGGATAATTTTTATAAAGATGAATCCTTTATGTTTTAGTTGGTATGATGTTTGTGTGCTTGTGGTATTTTGATAGGGAAATAATTAAAACAAAATAAACAGCCTGCAAGTCCGTGAATGTTTCTACTTCAGATGCCTGCAAGACAGTGAAAAATCACACTTGATAACATACTATTCAAAAGTGTTAAAATCGTATAGAATCAACGTTGCCCGACTCTCAGCTAACATTTTGTTCCTATAGTGTTCACAATTTGTGATACAAGTACATACTTTTCACGTCTAATCTCGACCAGTAAAAGAGATTTTTAGCAACAAAAATGTAACAACAATTTGTGCTACATTGAAACTGCGCATGGCTCCAGACTTTTCAGTTTACATACATCTAACTACAAAAGCGATTGATTTATATCAGTGTCCGCTAGAGGGATTCGAACTCCAAGACATGGCTAAACATAAAGCTAGCGCTCGTTATGGAGTCAACAGTAACAACTTCTGGACGTGTTTTTAGTGTCCAACCTCAATTCCTTTTGTTTTCTGTTTTTATTACCATTAAATATATATGGCAACAGTTATCGAGTAAACACCGTCTTACCTGTTAACGACTTTATTTCAAATAACTATCGCTCTAGATAAAGCTTTATAATGTTGCGCATTTTTATCTAATTGGATAATTTTTATAAAGATGTATCCTTTATGTTCTAGTGTGTATGAGGTTTGTGTGCTTGTGGTATTTTGATAGGGAAATAATTAAAACAAAATAAACAGCCTGCAAGTCCGTGAATGTTTCTACTTCAGATGCCTGCAAGACAGTGAAAAATCACACTTGATAACATACTATTCAAAAGTGTTAAAATCGTATAGAATCAACGTTGCCCGACTCTCAGCTAACATTTTGTTCCTATAGTGTTCACAATTTGTGGTACAAGTACATACTTTTCACGTCTAATCTCGACCAGTAAAAGAGATTTTTAGCAACACAAATGTAACAACAATTTGTGCTACATTGAAACTGCGCATGGCTCCAGACTTTTGAGTTTACATTCATCTAACTACAAAAGCGATTGATTTATATCAGTGTCCGCTAGAGGGATTCGAACCCCAAGACATGGCTAAACATAAAGCTAGCGCTCGTTATGGAGTCAACAGTAACAACTTCTGGACGTGTTTTTAGTGTACAACCTCAATACCTTTTGTTTCTGTTTTTATTACCATTAAATATATACGGCAACAGTTATCGAGTAAACACCGTCTTACCTGTTTACGACTTTATTTCAAATAACTATTGCTCTAGATAAAGCTTTAAAGTGTTGTAAATTTTTATCTAATTGGATAATTGTCATAAAGATGTATCCTTTATGTTCTAGTGTGTATGAGGTTTGTGTGCTTGTGGTATTTTGATAAGGAAATAATTACAACAAAATAAACAGCCTGCAAGTCCGTGAATGTTTCTACTTCAGATGCCTGCAAGACAGTGAAAAATCACACTTGATAACATACTATTCAAAAGTGTTAAAATCGTATAGAATTAACATTGCTCGACTTTTAGCTAACATTTTGTTCCCATTGTGTTCACAGTTTGTGGTACAAGTACATACTTTTCACGTCTAATCTCGACCAGTAAAAGAGATTTTTAGCAACACAAATGTAGCAACAGTTTGTGCTACATTGAAACTGCGCATGGCTCCAGACTTTTCAGTTTACATTCATCTAACTGCAAAATCGAGTGATTTATATCAGTGTTCGCTATAGGGATTCGAACTCTAAGACATGGCTAAACATAAAGCTAGCGCTCACTATGGAGTCAACAGTAACATCTTCTGGACGTGCTTTTATTGTCCAACCTCATGCACCTTTTGGTTTTTGTATTACCATTGTATTTATAATGGAATCATATTTGATATAGTTTGATGGCAACAGTTATCGAGTAAACACCGTCTTACCTGTTGACATCTTTATTTCAAATAACTATCGCTCTAGATAAAGCTTTAAAGTGTTGTAAATTCTTATCTAATTGGATAATTTTCATAAAGATTTATCCTTTATGTTCTACTGTGTATCAAGTTTGTGTGCTTGTGGTATTTAGATAAGGAAATAATCACAACAAAATAAACAGCCTGTAAGTCCGTGAATGTTTCTACTTCAGATGCCTGCAAGACAGTGAAAAATCACACTTGATAACATACTATTCAAAAGTGTTAAAATCGTATAGAATCAACGTTGCCCGACTCTCAGCTAACATTTTGTTCCCATTGTGTTCACAATTTGTGGTACAAGTACATACTTTTCACGTCTAATCTCGACCAGTGAAAGAGATTTTTAGCGTGTATGAGGTTTCGCTTTCATGTGTTGCACGTTTTATTCTAATTGGCGAATTCTCATAAAGGTGTATCCTTTATGTTCTACTGTGTATGGTGTTTGTGTGCTTGTGTTATTTTGATAACATAATAGTCATAACCAAAATAACAGCCTGCAAGTCCGTGAATGTTTCTACTTCAGATGCCTGCAAGACAGTGAAAAATCACACTTGCTAACATACTATTCAAAAGTGTTAAAATCGTATAGAATCAACGTTGCCCGACTCTCAGCTAACATTTTGTTCCAATTGTGTTCACAATTTGTGGTACAAGTACATACTTTTCACGTCTAATCTCGACCAGTAAAAGAGAGTTTTAGCAACACAAATGTAACAACAGTTTGTGCTACATTGAAACTGCGCATGGCTCCAGACTTTTGAGTTTACATTCATCTAACTGCAAACGCGATTGATTTATATCAGTGTCCGCTAGAGGGATTCGATCTACAAGACATGGCTAAACGTAAAGCTAGCGCTCGTTATGGAGTCAACAGTAACATCTTCTGGACGTGTTTTTAGTGTCCAACCTCAATACCTTTTGTTTCTGTTTTTATTACCATTAAATATATATGGCAACAGTTATCGAGTAAACACCGTCTTACGTGTTTACGACTTTATTTCAAATAACTATCGCTCTAGATAAAGCTTTAAAGTGTTGTAAATTCTTATCTAATTGGATAATTTTCATAAAGATTTATCCTTTATGTTCTACTGTGTATCAAGTTTGTGTGCTTGTGGTATTTAGATAAGGAAATAATCACAACAAAATAAACAGCCTGCAAGTCCGTGAATGTTTCTACTTCAGATGCCTGCAAGACAGTGAAAAATCACACTTGATAACATGCTATTCAAAAGTGTTAAAATCGTATAGAATCAACGTTGCCCGACTCTCAGCTAACATTTTGTTCCCATTGTGTTCACAATTTGTGGTACAAGTACATACTTTTCACGTCTAATCTCGACCAGTAAAAGAGATTTTTAGCAACACAAACGTAACAACAGTTTGTACTATATTGAAACTGCGCATGGCTTCAGACTTTTGAGTTTACATTCATCTAACTGCAAACGCGATTGATTTATATCAGTGCCCGCTAGAGGGATTCGAACTCCAAGACATGGCTAAACGTAAAGCTAGCGCTCGTTATGGAGTCAACAGTAACATCTTCTGGACGTGTTTTTAGTGTCCAACCTCAATACCTTTTGTTTCTGTTTTTATTACCATTAAATATATATGGCAACAGTTATCGAGTAAACACCGTCTTACGTGTTTACGACTTTATTTCAAATAACTATCGCTCTAGATAAAGCTTTAAAGTGTTGCGCATTTTAGTCTAATTGGATAATTGTCATAAAGATGTATCCTTTATGTTCTAGTGTGTATGAGGTTTGTGTGCTTGTGGTATTTTGATAAGGAAATAATCACAACAAAAGAAACAGCCTGCAAGTCCGTGAATGTTTCTACTTCAGATGCCTGCAAGACAGTGAAAAATCACACTTGATAACATACTATTCAAAAGTGTTAAAATCGTATAGAATTAACATTGCTCGACTTTTAGCTAACATTTTGTTCCCATTGTGTTCACAATTTGTGGTACAAGTACATACTTTTCACGTCTAATCTCGACCAGTAAAAGAGATTTTTAGCAACACAAACGTAACAACAGTTTGTGCTACATTGAAACTGCGCATGGCTCCAGACTTTTGAGTTTACATTCATCTAACTGCAAACGCGATTGATTTATATCAGTGCCCGCTAGAGGGATTCGAACTCCAAGACATGGCTAAACGTAAAGCTAGCGCTCGTTATGGAGTCAACAGTAACATCTTCTGGACGTGTTTTTAGTGTCCAACCTCAATACCTTTTGTTTCTGTTTTTATTACCATTAAATATATATGGCAACAGTTATCGAGTAAACACCGTCTTACCTGTTAACGACTTTATTTCAAATAACTATCGCTCTAGATAAAGCTTTAAAGTGTTGCGCATTTTAGTCTAATTGGATAATTGTCATAAAGATGTATCCTTTATGTTCTAGTGTGTATGAGGTTTGTGTGCTTGTGGTATTTTGATAAGGAAATAATTACAACAAAATAAACAGCCTGCAAGTCCGTGAATGTTTCTACTTCAGATGCCTGCAAGACAGTGAAAAATCACACTTGATAACATACTATTCAATAGCGTTAAAATCGTATAGAATTAACATTGCTCGACTTTTAGCTAACATTTTGTTCCCATTGTGTTCACAGTTTGTGGTACAAGTACATACTTTTCACGTCTAATCTCGACCAGTAAAAGAGATTTTTAGCAACACAAATGTAACAACAGTTTGTGCTACATTGAAACTGCGCATGGCTCCAGACTTTTCAGTTTAAATTCATCTAACTGCAAAATCGAGTGATTTATATCAGTGTTCGCTATAGGGAATCGAACTCTAAGACATGGCTAAACATAAAGCTAGCGCTCATTATGGAGTCAACAGTAACATCTTCTGGACGTGCTTTTATTGTCCAACCTCATGCGCCTTTTGGTTTTTGTATTACCATTGTATTTATAATGGAATCATATTTGATATAGTTTGATGGCAACAGTTATCGAGTAAACACCGTCTTACCTGTTAACATCTTTATTTCAAATAACTATCGCTCTAGATAAAGCTTTAAAGTATTGTAAATTTTTATCTAATTGGATAATTTTTATAAAGATGTATCCTTTATGTTCTAGTGTGTATGAGGTTTGTGTGCTTGTGGTATTTTGATAAGGAAATAATCACAACAAAAGAAACAGCCTGCAAGTCCGTGAATGTTTCTACTTCAGATGCCTGCAAGACAGTGAAAAATCACACTTGATAACATACTATTCAAAAGTGTTAAAATCGTATAGAATTAACATTGCTCGACTTTTAGCTAACATTTTGTTCCCATTGTGTTCACAATTTGTGGTACAAGTACATACTTTTCACGTCTAATCTCGACCAGTAAAAGAGATTTTTAGCAACACAAACGTAACAACAGTTTGTGCTACATTGAAACTGCGCATGGCTCCAGACTTTTGAGTTTACATTCATCTAACTGCAAACGCGATTGATTTATATCAGTGCCCGCTAGAGGGATTCGAACTCCAAGACATGGCTAAACGTAAAGCTAGCGCTCGTTATGGAGTCAACAGTAACATCTTCTGGACGTGTTTTTAGTGTCCAACCTCAATACCTTTTGTTTCTGTTTTTATTACCATTAAATATATATGGCAACAGTTATCGAGTAAACACCGTCTTACCTGTTAACGACTTTATTTCAAATAACTATCGCTCTAGATAAAGCTTTAAAGTGTTGCGCATTTTAGTCTAATTGGATAATTGTCATAAAGATGTATCCTTTATGTTCTAGTGTGTATGAGGTTTGTGTGCTTGTGGTATTTTGATAAGGAAATAATTACAACAAAATAAACAGCCTGCAAGTCCGTGAATGTTTCTACTTCAGATGCCTGCAAGACAGTGAAAAATCACACTTGATAACATACTATTCAATAGCGTTAAAATCGTATAGAATTAACATTGCTCGACTTTTAGCTAACATTTTGTTCCCATTGTGTTCACAGTTTGTGGTACAAGTACATACTTTTCACGTCTAATCTCGACCAGTAAAAGAGATTTTTAGCAACACAAATGTAACAACAGTTTGTGCTACATTGAAACTGCGCATGGCTCCAGACTTTTCAGTTTAAATTCATCTAACTGCAAAATCGAGTGATTTATATCAGTGTTCGCTATAGGGAATCGAACTCTAAGACATGGCTAAACATAAAGCTAGCGCTCATTATGGAGTCAACAGTAACATCTTCTGGACGTGCTTTTATTGTCCAACCTCATGCGCCTTTTGGTTTTTGTATTACCATTGTATTTATAATGGAATCATATTTGATATAGTTTGATGGCAACAGTTATCGAGTAAACACCGTCTTACCTGTTAACATCTTTATTTCAAATAACTATCGCTCTAGATAAAGCTTTAAAGTATTGTAAATTTTTATCTAATTGGATAATTTTTATAAAGATGTATCCTTTATGTTCTAGTGTGTATAAGGTTTGTGTGCTTGTGGTATTTTGATAAGGAAATAATCACAACAAAATAAACAGCCTGCAAGTCCGTGAATGTTTCTACTTCAGATGCCTGCAAGACAGTGAAAAATCACACTTGATAACATACTATTCAAAAGTGTAAAAATCGTATAGAATCAACGTTGCTCGACTTTTAGCTAACATTTTGTTCCCATTGTGTTCACAGTTTGTGGTACAAGTACATACTTTTCACGTCTAATCTCGACCAGTGAAAGATATTTTTAGCGTGTATGAGGTTTCGCTTTCATGTGTTGCACGTTTTATTCTAATTAGCGAATTCTCATAAAGGTGTATCCTTTATGTTCTACTGTGTATGGTGTTTGTGTGCTTGTGTTATTTTGATAACATAATAGTCATAACCAAAATAACAGCCTGCAAGTCCGTGAATGTTTCTACTTCAGATGCCTGCAAGACAGTGAAAAATCACACTTGGTAACATACTATTCAAAAGTGTTAAAATCGTATAGAATCAACGTTGCCCGACTCTCAGCTAACATTTTGTTCCCATTGTGTTCACAATTTGTGGTACAAGTACATACTTTTCACGTCTAATCTCGACCAGTAAAAGAGAGTTTTAGCAACACAAATGTAACAACAGTTTGTGCTACATTGAAACTGCGCATGGCTCCAGACTTTTCAGTTTACATTCATCTAACTGCAAAAGCGATTGATTTATATCAGTGTCCGCTAGAGGGATTCGAACTCCAAGACATGGCTAAACATAAAGCTAGCGCTCGTTATGGAGTCAACAGTAACATCTTCTGGACGTGTTTTTAGTGTCCAACCTCAATACCTTTTGTTTCTGTTTTTATTACCATTAAATATATATGGCAACAGTTATCGAGTAAACACCGTCTTACCTGTTTACGACTTTATTTCAAATAACTATCGCTCTAGATAAAGCTTTAAAGTGTTGCGCATTTTTATCTAATTGGATAATTGTCATAAAGATGTATCCTTTATGTTCTAGTGTGTATGAGGTTTGTGTGCTTGTGGTATTTTGATAAGGAAATAATTACAACAAAATAAACAGCCTGCAAGTCCGTGAATGTTTCTACTTCAGATGCCTGCAAGACAGTGAAAAATCACACTTGATAACATACTATTCAAAAGTGTTAAAATCGTATAGAATTAACATTGCTCGACTTTTAGCTAACATTTTGTTCCCATTGTGTTCACAGTTTGTGGTACAAGTACATACTTTTCACGTCTAATCTCGACCAGTAAAAGAGATTTTTAACAACACAAATGTAACAACAGTTTGTGCTACATTGAAACTGCGCATGGCTCCAGACTTTTCAGTTTACATTCATCTAACTGCAAAATCGAGTGATTTATATCAGTGTTCGCTTTAGGGAATCGAACTCTAAGACATGGCTAAACATAAAGCTAGCGCTCATTATGGAGTCAACAGTAACATCTTCTGGATGTGCTTTTATTGTCCAACCTCATGCGCCTTTTGGTTTTTGTATTACCATTGTATTTATAATGGAATCATATTTGATATAGTTTGATGGCAACAGTTATCGAGTAAACACCGTCTTACCTGTTAACATCTTTATTTCAAATAACTATCGCTCTAGATAAAGCTTTAAAGTATTGTAAATTTTTATCTAATTGGATAATTTTTATAAAGATGTATCCTTTATGTTTTAGTGTGTATGAGGTTTGTGTGCTTGTGGTATTTTGATAAGGAAATAATCACAACAAAATAAACAGCCTGCAAGTCCGTGAATGTTTCTACTTCAGATGCCTGCAAGACAGTGAAAAATCACACTTGATAACATACTATTCAAAAGTGTAAAAATCGTATAGAATCAACGTTGCTCGACTTTTAGCTAACATTTTGTTCCCATTGTGTTCACAGTTTGTGGTACAAGTACATACTTTTCACGTCTAATCTCGACCAGTAAAAGAGATTTTTAGCGTGTATGAGGTTTCGCTTTCATGTGTTGCACGTTTTATTCTAATTGGCGAATTCTCATAAAGGTGTATCCTTTATGTTCTACTGTGTATGGTGTTTGTGTGCTTGTGTTATTTTCATAACGTAATAGTCATAACCAAAATAACAGCCTGCAAGTCCGTGAATGTTTCTACTTCAGATGCCTGCAAGACAGTGAAAAATCACACTTGGTAACATACTATTCAAAAGTGTTAAAATCGTATAGAATCAACGTTGCCCGACTCTCAGCTAACATTTTGTTCCCATTGTGTTCACAATTTGTGGTACAAGCACATACTTTTCACGTCTAATCTCGACCAGTAAAAGAGATTTTTAGCAACACAAATGTAACAACAGTTTGTGCAACATTGAAACTGCGCATGGCTCCAGACTTTTCAGTTTACATTCATCTCACTGCAAAAGCGATTGATTTATATCAGTGTCCGCTAGAGGGATTCGAACTTAAAGACATGGCGAAACATAAAGCTAGCGCTCGTTATGGAGTCAACAGTAACATCTTCTTGACGTGTATTTAGTGTCCAACCTCAATACCTTTTGTTTCTGTTTTTATTACCATTAAATATATATGGCAACAGTTATCGAGTAAACACCGTCTTACCTGTGAACAACTTTATTTCAAATAATTATCGCTCTAGATAAAGCTTTAAAGTGTTGCGCTTTCTTTATCTAATTGGATAATTTTTATAAAGGTGTATCATTTATGTTCTACTGTGCATGAGGTTTGTGTGCTTGTGGTATTTTGATAAGGAAATAGTGAAAACCAAATAAACAGCCTGCAAGTCCGTGAATGTTTCTACTTCAGATGCCTGCAAGACAGTGAAATCACAATTGATAACATACTATTCATAAGTGTTAAACTCGTATAGAATCAACGCTGCTCGACTCTTAGCTAACAAATACTCCCATTGTGTTCACAGTTTGTGGTACAAGTACATACTTTTCACGTCTAATCTCGACCAGTAAAAGAGATTTTTAGCGTGTATGAGGTTTCGATTGATTTATATCAGTGTCCGTAAGCGGGATACGAACTCAAAGACATGGCTAAACAAAAAGCTAGAGCTCGTTACGGAGTCAACAGAAACATCTTCTGGACGAGTTTTAGTGTCCAACCTCATGCGCCTTTTGTTATTTTTTTTTTTTTTTTTTTTTTTTTTTTTATCACTATTGAATATATAATGGAATTATATTTGAAATAGTTTGATGGAAACAGTTATTGTGAAAACACCGCCTTACCTGTTAACAACCTTATTACAAATAACGATTTAGATAAAGCTTAAAGAGACTACTGCGGCCCTCACAATTGAATTGAAATTAACTATAACAAGGTCGACAACATCCACTCTTGGAGTAATAGTGTGTCGAAAATGAAGCCTGATCTAGCTCTTACCTTTGCGCAATTTCATCCTTTATGTGTTGCACATTTTATTCTAATTGGCGAATTTTCATGGAGGTGTATCCGTTATGTTCTACTGTGTATGAGGTTTGTGTGCTTGTGTTATTTCGATAACGAAATAGTGACAACCAAATAAACAGCCTGCATGTCCGTGAATGTTTCTACTTCAGATGCCTGCAAGAAAAATCACACTTGATAACATACTATTTAGAAGTGATAAACTCGTATAGAATCAACGTTGCCCGACTCTAAGCTAACATTTTGTTCCCATTGTGTTCACAGTTTGTGGTACAAGTACATACTTTTCACGTCTAATCTCGACCAGTAAAAGAGAATTTTTTAGCGTGCATGAGGTTTCGATTGATTTATATCAGTGTCCGCAAGCGGTATACAAACTCAAAGACATGGCTTAACAAAAAGCTAGAGCTCGTTACGGAGTCAACAGAAACATCTTCTGGACGTGTTTTAGTGTCCAACCTCATGCGCCTTTTGTTTTTTGTTTTGTTTTTTTATCGCTATTGAATATATAATGGAATCATATTTGAAATAGTTTGATGGCAACAGTTATTGTGAAAACATTGTCTTACCTGTTAACAACCTTATTACAAATAACGATTTAGATAAAGCTTAAAGAGACTACTGCGGCCCTCACAATTGAATTGAAATTAACTATAACAAGGTCGACAACATCCAATCTTGGAGTAATAGTGTGTCGAAAATGAAGCCTGATATAGCTCTTACCTTTGCGCAATTTCATCCTTTATGTGTTGCACATTTTATTCTAATTGGCGAATTTTCATGAAGGTGTATCCTTGATGTTCTAGTGTGTATGAGGTTTGTGTGCTTGTGTTATTTCGATAACGAAATAGTTACAACAAAATAAACAGCCTGCAAGTACGTGAATGTTTCTACTTCAGATGCCTGCAAGACAGTGAAAAATCACACTTGATAACATACTATTCAAAAGTGTTAAAATCGTATCGAATCAACGTTGCCCGACTCACAGCTAACATTTTGTTCCCATTGTGTTCACAATGTTTGGTACAATGCATACTTTTCACGTCTAATCTCGACCAGTAAAAGGAATTTTAGCGACACAAATGTAACAACAGTTTGCGCTACATTGAAACTGCGCATGTCTCCAGACTTTTCAGTTTACATTCATCTAACTGCAAAATCGATTGATTTATATCAGTGTCCGCTAGAGGGATTCGAACTCCAAGACATGGCTAAACATAAAGCTAGCGCTCATTATGGAGTCAACAGAAACATCTTCTTGACGTGTTTTTTGTGTCCAATTTCATGCAACGTCTGTTTCTGGTTTTTTTTTTTTAAGCTTTTTTTTTATCGCTATTGAATATATAATGGAATCATATTTGAAATAGTTTGACGGCAACAGTTATCATGAAAACACCGTCTCTCCTGTGAACAACTTTATTACAAATAACTATCACTCTGGATAAAGCTTAAAGAGACTACTACGACCCTCACACTTGAATTGAAATTTTCTATTATAAGGTCGACAACATACATTCTTGGAGTAAAAGTGTGTCGAAAATGAAGCCTGATCTAGTTCTTACCTTTGCGCAATTTCATCCTTTATGTGTTGCACGTTTTATTCTAATTGGCGAATTTTCATGAAGGTGTATCCTTTATGTTCTACTTTGTATGAGGTTTGTGTGCGTGTGTTATTTCGATAACGAAATAGTGACAACAAAATAAACAGCCTGCAAGTCCGTGAATGTTTCTACTTCAGATGCCTGCAAGACAGTGAAAAATCACACTTAATAACATACTATTCATAAGTGTTAAAATCGTATCGAATCAACGTTGCCCGACTCTCAGCTAACATTTTGTTCCCATAGTGTTCACAATTTGTGGTACATGTACATACTTTTCACGTCTAATCTCGACCAGTAAAAGAGATTTTTAGCGACACAAATATAACAACAGTTTGTGCTACATTGAAACTGCGCATGGCTCCAGACTTTTCAGTTTACATTCATCTAACTGCCAAATCGATTGATTTATATCAGTGTCCGCTAGAGGGATTCGAACTCCAAGACATGGCTAAACATAAAGTTAGCGCTCGGTATGGAGTCAACAGTAACATCTTCTGGACGTGTTTTTAGTGTCCAACCTCTTCTTCCTTTTGTTTCTGTTTTTATTACCATTAAATATATATGGCAACAGTTTTCGAGTAAACACCGTCTTACCTGTTAACAACTTTATTTCAAATAACTATCGCTCTAGATAAAGCTTTAAAGTGTTGCACATTTTTATCTAATTGGATAATATTTATAAAGACGTATCCTTTATGTTCTAGTGTGTATGAGGTTTGTGTGCGGGTGGTATTTTGATAAGGAAATAGTGACAACAAAATAAACAGCCTGCAAGTCCGTGAATGTTTCTACTTCAGATGCCTGCAAGACAGTGAAAAATCACACTTCATAACATACTATTCAGAAGTGATAAACTCGTATAGAATCAACGTTGCCCGACTCTTAGCTAACATTTTGTTCCCATTGTGTTCACAGTTTGTGGTACAAATACATACTTTTCACGTCTAATCTCGACCAGTAAAAGAGATTTTTAGCGTGTATGAGGTTTCGATTGATTTATATCAGTTTCTGCAAGCGGGATACGAACTCAAAGACATGGCTAAACAAAAAGCTAGAGCTCATTACGGAGTCAACAGAAAAATCTTCTGGACGTGTTTTAGCGTCCAACCTCATGCGCCTTTTGTTTTCGTTTTTTTTTTTTTTGATCGCTATTGAATATATAATGGAATCACATTTGAAATAGTTTGATGGCAACAGTTATTGTGAAAACACCGCCTTACCTGTTAACAACCTTATTACAAATAACGATTTAGATAAAGCTTAAAGAGACTACTGCGGCCCTCACAATTGAATTGAAATTAACTATAACAAGGTCGACAACATACAATCTTGGAGTAATAGTGTGTCGAAAATGAAGCCTGATATAGCTCTTACCTTTGCGCAATTTCATCCTTTATGTGTTGCACGTTTTATTCTATTTTGCGAATTTTCATGAAGGTGTATCCTTTATGTTCTACTTTGTATGAGGTTTGTGTGCGTGTGTTATTTCGATAACGAAATAGTGACACCAAAATAAACAGCCTGCAAGTCCGTGAATGTTTCTACTTCAGATGCCTGCAAGACAGTGAAAAATCACACTTAATAACATACTATTCATAAGTGTTAAAATCGTATCGAATCAACGTTGCCCGACTCTCAGCTAACATTTTGTTCCCATAGTGTTCACAATTTGTGGTACATGTACATACTTTTCACGTCTAATCTCGACCAGTAAAAGAGATTTTTAGCGTGTATGAGGTTTCGATTGATTTATATCAGTGTCCGCAAGCGGGATACGAACTCGAAGACATGGCTAAACAAAAAGCTAGTGCTCGTTACTGAGTCAACAGAAACATCTTCTGGACGTGTTTTAGTGTCCAACCTCATGCGCCTTTTGTTTTTGTTTTTTTATCGCTATTGAATATATAATGGAATCATATTTGAAATAGTTTGATGGCAACAGTTATTGTGAAAACACTGTCTTACCTGTTAACAACCTTATTACAAATAACGATCTAGATAAAGCTTAAAGAGACTACTGGGGCCCTCACACTTGAATTGAAATTTTCTAAAATAAGGTCGACAATATACAATCTTGCAGTAATAGTGTGTCGAAAATGAAGCCTGATCTAGTTCTTACCTTTGCGCAATTTCATCCTTTATGTGTTGCACATTTTATTCTAATTGGCGAATTTTCATGAAGGTGTATCCTTTATGTTCTACTGTGTATGAGGTTTGTGTGCTTGTGTTATTTCGATAACAAACTAGTGACAACCAAATAAACAGCCTGCAAGTCCGTGAATGTTTCTACTTCAGATGCCTGCAAAACAGTGAAAAATCACACTTGATAAAATACTATTCAAAAAAGTTAAAATCGTATCGAATCAACGTTGCCCGACTCACAGCTAACATTTTGTTCCCATTGTGTTCACAATTTTTGGTACAATACATACTTTTCACGTCTAATCTCGACCAGTAAAAGAAAGTTTTAGCAACACAAATTAAACAACAGTTTGGGCTACATTAAAACTGCTTATGGCTTCAGACTTTTCAGTTTCATTCATCGAACGGCAAAATCGATTGATTTATATCAGTGTCTGTTAGAAGGATTCGAACTCCAAGACATGGCTAAAAATTAAGGTAGCACTCGTTATGGAGTCAACAGTAACATCTTCTGGGCGTGTTTTTAGTGTCCAACCTCTTGCACTTTTTGATTTTTTATCGTTATTGAATATATAACGGAATCATATTTGAAATATTTTGATGGCAACAGTTATCGAGTAAACACCGTCTTACATGTGAACAACTTTATTTCAAATAACTATCGCTCTAGATAAAGCTTTAAAGTGTTGCAAATTTTTATCTAATTGGATAATTTTTATAAAGGTGTATCCTTTATGATCTACTGTGCATGAGGTTTGTGTGCTTGTGGTATTTTGATAAGGAAATAGTGATAACCAAATAAACAGCCTGCAAGTCCGTGAATGTTAATACATGTACTTTAGATGCCTGCAAGACAGTGAAAAATCACACTTGATAACATACTATTCAAAAGTGTTAAAATCGTATCGAATCAACGTTGCCCGACTCTCAGCTAACATTTTGTTCCCATTGTGTTCACAATGTTTGGTACAATACATACTTTTCACGTCTAATCTCGACCAGTAAAAGGAATTTTAGCGACACAAATGTAACAACAGTTTGCGCTACATTGAAACTGCGCATGTCTCCAGACTTTTCAGTTTACATTCATCTAACTGCAAAATCGATTGATTTATATCAGTGTCCGCTAGAGGGATTCGAACTCCAAGACATGGCTAAACATAAAGCTAGCGCTCATTATGGAGTCAACAGAAACATCTTCTTGACGTGTTTTTGGCGTCCAAACTCTTCTTCCTTTTGTTTTTATAGCTATTGAATATATAACGGATTCATTTTTGAAATACTTTGATGGTAAACACCGTCAAACATGTACCTGTTAACAACCTTATTTCAAATAACTATCACTCTGGATAAAGCTTAAGGTGACTCCACTTGCCCTCACACTTAAATTGAAATTAACTATAATAATGTCGACGAATACATTCTTGGAATAATAGATTGTCGAAAATGAAGCCTGATCTATGTCTTACCTTTCCAAAATTTCATGCTTTAAGTGTTGCACTTTTAATTCTAATTGTAGAATTTTCATAAAGGTGTATCCTTTATGTTGTACTGTGTATGAGGTTTGTGTGCTTGTGGTATTTTGATAACAAAATAGTCACAAGAAAGTAAACAGCCTCAAAGTCCGTGAATGTTTCTACTTCAGATGCTTGCAAGACAATGAAAAATCACACTTGATAACATACTATTCAAAAGTGTTAAAATTGTATCGAATCAACGTTGCCCGACTCTCAGCTAACATTTCGTTCCGATTGTGTTAACAGTTTTTAGTACGAGTATACAAGTATAAAAGCCTATTTTCAAACAGAAAAGCTCTTAGCGACACAGTTGAAACAACAATTTGCGACACAATGAAACTGCGCACAGCTTCAAACTATTTAGTTTTCATTTATCTAACTGCAATATCGATTGATTTATATCAGTGTCCGCAACAGGGATCCGAGTCCAACACATGGTAAAACATATAGCTAGCGCTGGTTATTCAGTGAACAGCTATATCTATGGAACGTGTTTTTAGTGTCCAACTTCTTGCGGCTTTTGCTTTTGTTTTTTATCGCTATTGAATATATAACGGAATCATATTCAAAATAATTCGATCAAATTTGAAATATTTTGATGACAACAGTTATTGTGTAAACACCATCTTACCTGTAAACAAGTTAACTATCACCTGAGAACAGGCTTTCACTAACTATCTTTGACCTCAAGGTTAAATTGAAATTAACTATAAGGTCGGCGAATGTCTGTGTGCTTGTGGTATCATAAGTTCCACTGTAGGTAGCTAACACAGTTTCATATAAAATCCAGGGGGTGGGGGGGGGGGGGGGGTTCTGGGAAAAAGCAATACTGCTATTTTTATGCGGTATACATGATATTTAATTTTTTTTTCAATTGCATGCTATAGAGGTTTTTCTTTCGAATACCTGTAGAAAAGTATGTAGAAAAATAAAGGGAGAACCCACTCCAAAAACATCCAAATTTAACGAGTGCAGAATTTCATGAATTTTTAGCAGATAATATAGCTCTTTAAAAAGCTGGTAAATGTACACTGAAACTAGTGGGTATTGTTTTTTTAACAAAAAAAACACATGTCTCCCCTTCTCCCCAAGGATTGTAATATGGGGCAAATTTAACAATTGAAAAAGAATGATGTCAGCTATATGTTACCCAGACCCAGATAACATTTTATTATCTTTTTCTTTATTTGACCTTGGGTAAAACATGGTCAAGGTCATATATAAATCAATAGTACACCTAAGTGTATTATTATTGTTCTTTGTTTAAAGTTTGAAGTCCTTCTGTCAAAGTATATTCAGGAGTTGAACAAGGAAGTTTTTTCTAATTTGACCTTGAAATAAAAATTCTATGTCAAGGTCAAAAATTTTGGTAAGGTTAAACCAGGTTATATACCATCTATCCATGATACAAGTTAAAAGTCTGTATGTTAAAGGAGTCTTGTGTTATGGTCCGGACAACATTTTTTATGAAAAGCTTGACCTTGAAGAACAGCATAGGTCAAGGTCAAAACTTTTGGTGGCGTGCACTCCTTCCCAATACCATCTACCTATGTTCCAAGTTTGAAGTCTTAATGTCAAAGGGTATTAAAGTTATGACCCAGGCAAACTTTTTTTCTTTCTTAATTTGACCTTGAGTAAAACAAGGTCAAGGTCAAATATTATTCAATAGTACACCTAAGTGTATTTTATTGTTCTTTGTTAAAGTTTGAAGTCCTTCTGTCAAAGTATATTCAGGAGTTGAACAAGGAAGTTTTTTCTAATATGACCTTGAAATAAAAATTCTAGGTCAAGGTCAAAAATTTTGGTAAGGTACAACTAGGTTATATAATATCTATCTATGATACAAGTTAAAAGTCTGTATGTTAAAGGAGTCTTGTGTTATGGTCCAGACAATATTTTTTATGAAAAGCTTGACCTTGAAGAACAAAATAGGTCAAGGTCAAAACTTTTGGTGGCGTGCACTCCTTCTCAATACCATCTACCTATGTTCAAAGTTTGAAGTCTTAATGTCAAAGGGTATTTAAGTTACGGCATGGACAAATTTGGATGAAGAAGAATAAGAAGAAGAAGAATAAGAAGAATAAGAAGAACTAGATTCGATCTCGTTGCGAGCAACGAGTGGGTCTTCCGTGAGATTTTTGAGTAGAGAAGACGACTTTTAACACGAAATTGTCAATCTATCCAAAAAAATAGGAAATTTTTTTTCGGCACTCGGGGCTTGAACCCGGGTCGCCTGGGCCATGTCCACGACTCTATCAACTGAGCTACTCGGGCTCTCGCTTCAGGACTTTGACGCTTAATTTCTCGAGAACGCCTTGATCGATTTTAAAACAAATTACATATTCTGAATCAGTAAGAGGGTCACTATCAACTGTTAAAATATAAAAAAGAAATATTAAAAAATAAAAAAGTCGAAAAATTTAATTTTTTTACATTTTTTTCCAATGAGAAAAAGAAGTGACGGCGGACATTTTCTTGAGTGTGATGCGCCAGAAAAACAGTAGGTCTATCATCTCTGAAAATTTCAGCCTTATATCTTTACTCATTTTTGAAAAACCTGTCAGACAAAATTGACTTTTAAAAATCGTAAAATGACGATAACTTCCGAACGGAAGTGAATTTCTAAAAAAAGTTCCGGCGGTACAAACTTCAGACGGCGGGGCATCTTTACTGAAAATTTAAAAGAAATCGAACGAGTAATCGCCGAGAAATCTTCTGCACAAAATGTGTAAGGAAAAAAAGAATAATAATAATAATAATAATAATAGAATTGAAAAAGAAACCGAAGAATAATAGAAGGGTCTTCCGCTGAAGACGGAAGACCCTAAAAAGAAGAATAAGAAGAATAAGAAAGTCGACAAAAACAATATGTCTCCCCTTTGAAAGGGGAGACATAATACTATAAACGATGCCTACAGACTTGCTCTTGAAAATGCACAGACAACTAAAATGGCCGATTTATTTCAATTCTGCTGTTAGGGGAGCCTAAAATGAGTGAGTGTACTGCATTTAGAGGCATCGTTTTGACTACTTTCCTCATGCTTTGAGTGCCAAATAAATTCTAGCATTAACTTACATGTTGAAAAAAATTCATAATTTTATCTTTCTATTGATATATACTAGTAGATATATATGTAACATGTTTTACAATCAAATTTTATACGGGTCAGTTTTGCTTGTGTCTCATCTTAAAACGTCCTTATATCGTTACATATAAAACATATAAAACTGTGTATTTGCACTCTTATAAAGAAGTGCAAGGGACAGGCGATTTTGCTTCGTTGTAAGGGTAATTCGTTATATCTCTTGAGTTTACAACATGTTATAAAGTAATGAGGAATGAAAATCAGTTCATGGTAAGTGTCAATTCAGTATAAGCGTGTTCGCTATAACCATGTTTTACTGTATTTTGATAACAAAATAGTCACAACAATTGATAAAATTGAGTAAATAATCATAATTAACAATACAAGGGAGTATATTCTGGTCTAATGATGATGCATGTCCTCTGCTAGTAGTAAACAAACAAAATGGATGAGATTTCAAGCAAGGATACAATTTTGAGCAACACTTGGAAAATAAGGGTCCACCTGAAAATGATAGAGAGATTCTTGAATCTCATTTTGTTGATGAAATGACTGTAGAGGAGGTTACACAGGTAGGTCTGCAAGATGCACGTGTATCTGTCTTCCAGAAAAGCTGATAGATGCAGCAATCTTTTGCAAGAGAAAGGGATGAGAGTTTCTGTGCTCCAAAACTTAAAATGTTTGGATTAGTTTCTGATGAAGAATAAAGGGGAGAAAACATGTTCTACTACAAAGTGGAAAGTGGAGACTTTAATTTGGACTTCATTTTAACAGTTTTGAAAATTATGAAAATGTAAACTAAAAAAGCATCATTTTTTAATGTCTGAAAAAATCAACTCAACATAAATGATAGACCCCAATCAGGAATTGCACCTGAATCCCTCATACGTAAGTATGAGTGCTTTACTGATTAAGCTATTGAGGTATTCAAACAGAATATCACTATTGATTGTTGAGTTTTCATCCCCCTGAAACCTTTTTCCTAAACCACTGATTTTTTTTTTACAGAATGGTCCCTGGAAACCTATGAGGAAATGCTAGACTTTGATAACATTAATTCTGAGGAACTTGTTCTAAAGCTTGGCAAATTCTATACTGAGGCAACCCCAAATCTTGACCAAAAACGTTTTAAAACACGAAGCGAATGGGCCAAATCGCTCACCTGAGCAAGAATAGACATAACTAGACAACATTGAGATGGCAACCATCTCAAAGGGCCCTGCTTAAATAATGGACTACAGGTGAAAAACATTTCAGAGAAGTTTACTTTGACCTTGTCCTACAACTTAGAAATTTTCCAGCTGGCATAAAACTTTTAATTTAATCTCATTACGCCTTACAAACATACATTTTTTTTTAACCTGAGCAAGATCAAGCTAATGGGAAATAATCTACGGTCTTAAACTGATTATAAAAAGATTCGTTATGACCTTCACATTGACTTTGTTCAAATTATTAAGTCGTTGCACACCATTAACCCAAAAGTCCTGTTAATGTGAAGAAGAAGGCAAATATGGCCAAGTGGAGAGTGTTATTAAAGTATGAGCCAGATCGGACCAAGGGAGAAAAGATATGCTCCAGGCAATGATTTTTCATATCATTCTGCTATGACCTTCATATTTGACCTTAAAATTTGGTTCTTGGCCAGTTGCACACCCTTTACTCAGAAGCTCTGTTGATGTGCAGTATGAGCCAAATAAGGTTAAGTGAATGACCTTGAACCTTGACCTGCAAACTGAACTTAAAGAACTGTTTATACAGTTTATGAATTATAAACATGATAAACCTACATTAAACTTTGAACCCTTTGTGAGGCCCAAGAATTGTCTGAAGGGCCAGAGTCTAAACAATTCTAAAAGAACCAAAAATATGTCAACATGCTTGAATAAAGTAAAACTGAATATAATAACATCTAAGTTTTTGTAAATAATTTAAATTGTTTTCCTTTGTAAAATTGGACCCCCCCCCATTGTGGCCCCTTCCTTCCCCTTGGGATCATGATTTGAACAAACTTAAAGGTTCCCTACCTGAGGATGCTTCAACACAAGTTTCAGCTTTTCTGGCTGATCTGTTTCATAGAAGAAGGTTACTGAAAAGATTTTTAAAGATTATTCTCTATATATTCTTATGTAAAAATTTGATTCTCCACTATGGCCCCACCCTATCCCTGGGGATCATGATTTTAATAAACTTGAATCTACTGTAACTGAGGATGCTTTTACACCAGCTTCAGCTTTTCTGGCTGATTGGTTTCTGAGAAGATATTTAAAGATTTTTCTCTATATATTCCTATGTAAAAGTTTGACCCCCCCCCATTTTTTTCTTTTGTAAAATTGGACCCCCCCCCCCCCATTGTGGTCCCACCCTACCCCTGGGGATAATGATTTAAACAAATTTGAATCAACCCCACCTGAGAATGCTTTCACACAAGTAACAGCTTTTCTGGCTACTCAGTTTCAGAAAAGAAGATTTTAAAACATTTACTCTATATATTACTATGTAAAAGTTCGACCGACCCCCCCCCCCCCCCCCCCCCCACCAAAATTGTGGCTGCACCCTACCCCTGGGGATCATGATTTGAACAAACTTGAATCTACACTACCTACACAGTAGTTGAAATCAGATTGGGAATAAGTGTGTAAAAGGTTATCACCACAGTGTCATCTTAATTTAGCAATGACGTCATGAAAATTGTCTTATTTTGATGAATTGATGTTTTGTAGCAAAATATCATAATGGGTGTTTTCAGATGGTTTTTCGACTGGGAAACATTGAGTGCAGGCTTGCTCAAGTACCACTTTTTAGTATGATGTGTATAGTTATAGGAAGAAAGACATTCGTTAAAATCGTACTTGAGCAGACCTGCGCTCTATACTTCCGAGTGCAAAAAATAAAGAAAAAAAAAACGATAACATTTTCATTTTTTTGCAAAAATGCTGAAATTTGGTCATTTACATGTAGGTGACGTCATAGATAATATCTATATATATATTTGCATATTATGCAACGAATGAGTAACAATGACAAAAATCAAGATAAAAGTGATAGACATCCTCTGTACACTGATTTATGGAGATTTGATTTTTTGCAACACTATTTAAACAAGAATAGAATTCCAGGGTCCCCCGCCGGTCAAGCAGTATACTAGTATACTGTATATTGGAATATTTCAAACATTCAGGGCTGTTCCAGAATTAAATGTGTGGGGAGGTTGGAAGGAACATTTTTTTACCCCCACCACCCATTTTTTTTTCTATTTTTCCTGTCGCAAATATATCCAAAATACTACAATCTAAAAGAACTTGACCAAAGTATTAGCGGTATAAACATTTGGTATAAATTTAATAAAAATCCGTCAAAAATTTATAGGCATGAGAGCGCTTACAAGGTCACAAAGTCCCATACCTCCAACAAAAAGTATCGACCAATGCTAATTTTCGAACTTGACCAAGATAATAGTGGTATAAACATTTGGTATAAATTTAATGAAAATCCGTCAAAATTTGTAGGTATGAGAGCGCTTACAAGGTCAATTTTTTTTATAAAACGGAGTCGTTATTGTGGTCAAAGTCCCATAACTCCAACAAAAAGTATCGACTAATGCTGATTTTCGAACTTGACCAAGGTAATAGTAGTATAAACATTTGGTATAAATTTAATGAAAATCCATCAAAATTTGTAGGTATGAGAGCGCTTACAAGGTCAATTTTTGGATAAAACAGAGTCATTTTTGTGATCAAAGTCCTCTAACTCCAAGAAAAAGTATCGACCAATGCTGATTTTCAAACTTGACCAAAGTATTAGTGGTATAAACATTTGGTATAAATTTAATGAAAATCGGTCAAAATTTGTAGGCATGAGAGCGCTTACAAAAAAGTGTGACGGACGGACACACGGACGCACGGACGCACGGACACACGGACGCACGGACGCACGGACGGACGCCCGGCATTTCTATGTCCCCGCACCGCGTTGCGGCGGGGGACAATAAAATTCCGTAGGAGGAGGAAATAAAATTCACTTATGACCAGAATTTTTTTTTTTTAGGTTTACAAACTACAAAATTGTAAAGTTCTGTGGGAGGAAAAAACATGTTTTTGACATCATCTTTATTGTAATAATATGAATGGCAACTTCATGATAGTGGTGTGTAACTGCATGAAATGTAGCATGGAGTGTAGCATGTAAAAAGTACCATATGTAATCTGTGAAATGTATCACTGAAATAGTGCAATAGAATATATATGACAAACATCTTTGATATCACAAGTAGCAATGTTCGTTTGTCATTTTATAGGGATCGAGTCATTACCATTATTTACCATTACCATTATAAGAAACTTTAGTTACAGTTTTTATCTAGGTACAAAAGTATTTCAATTTAATCTTCGTTTATACCAATGAAACAAAATTTCATATAAAATGGTTGAAATAAGGAATGCTATATATAAATGTATACTGTCAGAAAACCAAGGACATCATCATTAGACAATGTTGCTTTAGGATGTGTTAGCTTTCTTTAAATGAATTAGAATTTTATTCTATTCTGCGTTTTGGATGCTCGAGTGACTGGTTCCTTTCAACTTGCAACACATCAACATGTATTAATTACGTGTCGGTCTGACAAAACAGTTTGATCTTTTTAAGTTGTTGATCTCGGCATTTTCCACCCACGCAAACAAATTTCAAACTAAACCAGGCCATAAACATGAACCTCAGTTCAATGTAAACATGTTCTCGCACCATATTAGACAGGAAGTTGTTGCCTTTGATAGGACACAGACCACAATTATTTTTCCCTCTTATTCCTTTTTAAAACAAAAATTCATATAAAAAATTCCACCACCTAAAATCTATTTAAATTTGGCATAATAATAGACAATCATTAGTCCAACAACATTTCCAAAGTACAGGAAAATCAATCAAGAGGGGGCTGAGATATGGCCCCTACAGTAACCTCTACCCTGCAATATCCACTTTCACTTTGGAATATTTGTAAACATTGGCCTCTTTACACCCTTCCTTTTGCGCCTTAAAAGATCAATTTTCCCAATTATTTTTAGCTAGTATTTTTTTTTCAAACCTTCTTCTTTCCATCCATGCCCTAAAAGGCACAAAATTCGCCCATTTAGCACCCCTGGGAATTTTTGTAAAAAAAACATACATTTTTAGAATAGAACTACTTGTGTGGTCAATGAGCACGGGCAAAAAGTAGTGGTATGTGACCTAATAATTTCACATACCTTTATTGATTTTGATGAAACTTGATAGGTTGGCACCTGTGGGTATTTCCAATGTCTCCCAGAAGTTTTGGTGAAATCCTTCTCCTTACACCAGAGTAATGGGCTCCTGGAAAAAGGTACAAGAACAGCTGAAATTGCATGCCAACACTAGCATCTCACACAAAATTCACTTCACTAAAATAATCATAATGACCTTACTTTATAATCAATTTCCTTCAAACTTTAATAT